>NW_006206856.1:2294824-2407809 GCF_000334495.1 Tupaia belangeri chinensis
GGAAGGTGAATAAGACATCATCCACGGAAGTGCCAGGAAGGGCCCAGCTCTATAAGGATTGAGACTCACATGCCTGGGACCCTTCTAGACCTTGCCCAGTGTGGTGGTGGTGTTTTTTTTTGTTTTTGTTTTTTAAATCTGGCTATTTATTGTAGCCTTTAAAATGTCCTTTATAATGGATTGGTAACTATGTTTCACTGAGTTCTGTGAGCTCTAACTGTAAATTAATATACTCCCAAGAAGGGAAGGTGTTGTAGCCAGTTGCTCAGAAGTTCCAGATGTGCAACTCCCGTTTGAAGTACAGGGCAGTCTAGTGGGACTCAGCTTTAAATGGTGGGATCTGATGCTATCGCTAGGTCCTCACACCGGATCAGAGGATGCCCTGTCAGGATCTGCTGCCGGAACTGACTGCTTGCCTGCCGGTGGGAAGAAATTTATACTCATTTTGGGATCACAGAAGAGATCTGTGTTGAGAGCACAGAAAAAAAGCTTTTTTCCCCTATTCAAATTTGTGTGTGTGTGTGTGTGTGTGTGTGTGTGTATACATACATATATATATGCATTATTAATTTCATTTTATTTATTATCATTATTCTTCAATTCTACCAGAGAGCGAGCGAGCGAGCGAGCGTGAGAGCAAGTCACCAGCACCAGAATTTGAACCATGGTCAGCTATGTGGGAATTCAGCACCTTAACTACCATACCATCTGTTGGTCCCCCTGCTCAAATATGTTTTAATAAGCCCCCACTAGTGTAAAAATATTGACAGAATGAAGAACACTTGTGAACTCACTTTCATTTTTAGAAAAAGAACATTCTATCACTTCTGAAGTTCTTCCTTAATCCCACACCTCTCCCTCTCTTCTCTGGTAAATCCTATCCTGAATTCTGTGGTTATAATTTCCTTGTTTTCCTTCATAACGCTACCATATCTTTGGATTATAACATCAATACACTGTTTGTACAGTATTAAATGGGCCATTAGCCCTTCTGGATAAGGGTCTTATATAGTTAACATCAGATACACAAGAAATTGTCTTCTTTACAAAAAGTCAAACTATTTCTTCTCTTCCTCAAGTTTCTCTCTTCATTCATAATAGAGCATGTCACACACACACGCACGTGAGAGGCAGCATGTGCATGAGAGAGAGAGATCGAGAGAAAGAGAGACAGGGAGACAGGTACCCCCATTCACGGTTCTGTCCTTCAGTGACCCCCCTCCTCCAGCCTGCTAGACTCCAGGCATTTGCATACGTGCCTGGTGTGCCCCAGGCCAACCCACCCTGGGGACAAGAACCATGGCAGCCAGCGGTATCTGGCCTCTCCTGAGCAGCACCCCACTGCTATGCTACAGAGCTGGCCCATAAACGATTTCTTATTTTAAAATTTATACATGTTTATTTTAATACAGATACTTACAGTAAAAACCAGTTTGTACGTATATACATGTAATTATACTGCTTTAGCAGAAATATTTATTTCTACTTCTCTTTCTAAGGAGAAAAGTTTCTGTGAATAACACCAAGAGCTTCTCCCTGGGAGAAGAAATGACTTCTTTAGCCAGTGCGTCTAGGAGAACACCCAGGCACGAGTGTCTCCGTTCTCCTCGTCCCTCTTTGGGGATCAATCTGCCTACAGAGAGCACACAATCTCTGTACTACCAGGCTCCACACTGATTGTGACTTTTAAGGTTTTTCTAACTCTGGATACATGTTAATTACAAGTTGAAGTGAGCTACATGTTGCCCCTGGCTGTTCACAAGCTCTGTCCATATCCCCCAGAACCTGTGAATGTTACCCTTGTTTGGAAACAGGGTCTTTGCAGCTGTAATTAAATTAAGCATCTTGATGTGAGAAGATTATCCTGGGTTATCTAAGTGAGCCCTAAATGTGATGACAAATGTCTTTAAAGAGAAAAGCAGAGATTTGAGACAAACAGAAAAGATACAGAGGAGAAGCAAGGTGAAGCAGAAGCAGAGACTGGTCTATCTTGGCCCCAGGTGGAGGCATGCTGACAGCCAGAAGCTGACAGAGGCAAAGGACACTCTCCCCTCTGAGCCTGCAAAACAAGTGTAGTCCTGCTGACATCCTGACTTTACTTGTGGCCTCCAGAAGTGAGAGAGTAAACTTGTTGTTTTTGTTTTTATTTTGTTTTTTGGAGAGGTTTATTGCTATAGGGTGTGTGCACTCTCCAGAAAGACAGAGACAGACAGATAGAAAGCGAGAAATCACCCCCCAGTGGAGACGGCCACACTGCAATCCCTTCTCCTCTATTCTCCTCTTGGAATCTTGGGCACACATGCACACACGCCTGGCGTGAGTTTAAGCTACCAGGTCCAGGACTCGAACCGCAGTTGACTATATGGGAGTCCAGCAACATAGCCATTATGCCAACTGCTGGTCCCAAACTTCTGTTGTTTTAAGTCATGATTCTGTGATACTTTGTTACAGTAGCCACAGGAAACTAATATACAAATTTAAACTCTGCTGTAAACAGAGGAGACACATTTATCTACACTAATTATACATACAGTATTTCCCCTTAGCTGCAGGGTGATGTTCCAAGACTCCCCAGTAGATGACTGAAACTGTGACAAGAACCAAACCCTACATATTTTATGCTTTTTTTCATATATGCATGTCAATGATAAAGTTCAACTTGTAAGTTAGATGTTGTAAGAGATAATAATAAAGTAGAACAACTGTAACAATGCACTGTAATAACAGTCATGTGAATATGGTCTTTTTCTCTCAAAATATCTTACTGTTAAGATAGATCATGGATTAGGGAAAACTATCAATATGTACACATACTATGTATTTATGCTACTCTACATTGTATATCTATTTTTATCTATATCTGCTTCACATCTATATTTTGATTTGAGTTGATCTCAGCTCCTCAAATAGCAACAAAAAGCATTTCATTCTTAGTGCGTCAACTTAAAATTGTTGAATAATTGAGAAGGAAGGTTGATCTCTGTTAAATACATTTTAAAAACATTTTCTATAGGGTGTGTGTGCTCTGAAAGAGAGAAAAAGAGGGAAAGAGAGAAAGAACCCCCCAGAGGGGATGGTCACACCGCCCAGAGGGGATGGCTACACAGCAGTTCCTTCTCCTCTATTCTCCTCTTAGGATTTTGGGTGCCCAGTGTTTTTTTCAAGCTGCTGGAATTCGAACCCACAGTTGGCCATGTGAGATCGAGCCATCTTAAGCACCATGCCACCTGGTTGGTTTTCTTAAATACTTTTTTAAAATATAAAAATAACAGCATGTTTTTTTCTCTTTTGGGTAAGTGACACGAAATATTATATGCCAATTGCACTGTGATCGGAATATGAGACTTGTGCAATTTCTGCCTTATGGACGTTACAAAAACTTTTTCTATGAGCAATTTTTGTAGCTGTTTTATGGGCAAGAAAGATATATTCTGTTTGTTAGGAAAAACGATCTGTTCAGAGTTGGGAGGACCTTACAGCCTTGTGAACTGGGATATTCCACTTACATCTGCTGAGCTGGCATCAATATTGCTCCCTTTGACTATCACATGTTCTGGTTTAGATGATGTGTATGCTCGCCCTATTTACAAGAAGGAGAGCCAGTGGTTAAGTGGATGGTCTCTTAACCATGGTTATTAGGCATGTTTCTTACCACTCTACGCCTTGTTTCCTCATCTGTGAAGAAGAGATTATAGCCCATGGTGAGTACTCAATAATGCTATTAATGTCTATCTCAATAACTGTATTCGGATTCTCTGCTAAATCATATTCTCTTCAAATTCTTTTATTTTTGTCTTTTTATCTGTCAAGAGGCATGTGAAGATATCTTTCAGTGTACGTCTGTCTTCTCTTTATACATCTAATACATTGGCTATAATAACTTTGAGTTAGCATTATTATATACATAAATGTCGTAACAATTATTGGGTTGTCGAAAAAGTCATGATGCATTTTTGCATAGAAAACTAAATTATAATTTAGCAGACAACCCAATAGATCGTCACTGTAAATTCTCCTAGGGGCCTTCTGGGAGACATGCCCTCCTACTCCTCCAGAGGCTGACCTATGGACACAGGTCCACCTACAGAACTTAAAAAGGCCCTGTAACCTGACTCCAGTTCCTTCCAGCTATAGTCCTGGAATAGTAATTCCTTTTCAGGGACCTACTGGGAGACACATCTGTCTGTCCCTGCACATCTTAGTAACTGCAGACCTTGAAGCAGCCACGTGATATGGATCCAGCATCTCCTAAGCATGGGCTGTCTGGTAGCAGTTCTGCCCTCCCAGGGATCCAAGGGAGACACACCATTTCTGACTAGATGCAGGCCTATAGACCTTGATCTGGATTGTAAGCCCTGAAGTAGCCTTGTGACTTAAAATTAGCACTATTCAGCCAAGATCTAGGGATGGTCTTGCCTTCCCAGTGACTCTGCAAGAGCCCTCAGAGGGGCTCAATGCTATTTACATCCATCTGTGCACCTGCCAAAAGGTGAGACCAACTGTGGGCTTTTGATAATCCATTTATTTATATATTTATTTTCTTTAAATTTATTTTTTTACATTAATTCACTATACAACTGTGGGCTTTTAGCCTCATACTAGCCCTACTGACCAAACTCCTGAAGGCAGTCTAGTCTTCCCAGGGAGAGGTTTTATACCTTCTCAAACCCTTGGTAACAGACCTGCCAATTGTGAGCCCCTCTGTGAACCCCAAAGAAGTCATGTAACCAGAATCCAAACCCATATAACTAAATTATCAGAGGCAACACCATCAGCCTAGAAACACAAAAAGAGAAAATCTTTACCTACCAAAACCAGTCTGTAAAGAATGGGTGGAGCATTTGCTCCTTAAAATACAAATACACCAAAGCTAAATGGATCGGGAACCAGCAGTTAGCGTAATGGCTATGTCGCTGGACTCCCACGTAGTCGACCGCGGTTCGTGTCCCAGACCCGGTGGCTTAAAACTCACGCCGGGCGCGTGTGCGTGCGTGCCCAAGATCCCGAGAGGAGAATGGAGGAGAAGGGATTGCGGCATGACCATCCCCCCTGGGGGGTGATTTCTCGCTTTCTGTCTCTATGTCTCTCTCTGTCTGTCTGGCGAGCGCACACGCCCTACAGTGAAAATCTCTCAAAATCTCTCAAAAAAAATCTCTCAAAGCTAAATGGATCATAGACAATCAGGCAAATGTGATACCACCAAAGGAAACTACTAATAAAGCACCAATAAATGACCATAACAAATAGAGATTCTGAACTGTCTGATAAAGAATTAAAAATAATCATCCTAAAGAAGCTTAATGAGATGTACAAGAACACTCGGACAATAAAATAAATCAATCATTTTATACAGAAATAGGAAAAAAAATCCTAAAACTTGTATGAAACCACTAAAGACTCTAAATAGACAAAGTGATATTGAAAAAGAAGAACTCAGGTGAAGGCATCAAATTTCTTCACTTCAAGCTATATTGCATAGTTATAAAATGAACGGTAGGGCACTGGTATCAAAATAATATGGTACTGGCATAAAAAAAAAAGACACACAGAGTACTGGAAGAAAACATGGTCTGAAATAAATCCATTAATATACATTTAACTAATATCTAATAAAGGCACCTAGAATATATAATAGGGAAAGGAGAGTCTTTTCAATAAGTGGTGTTCGGAGAAGTGAATATCTACAAGCAAAAGAATAAAACTGGACCTTTATCTGGTAACATACAAAAAAGTAATTTAAAATAAATTAAAGACCTAAGTGAAAAACTATAAACTATAAACTTCTAGGAGAAAACACAGGGGAAATGCTTGATATTGGTTTTGGCAATAATTTTTTTGGATATGACACCCAATGCACAGGCAACAAAAAGCAAAAATAAGCAAGTGTAACTACATCAAACCCAAATGCTTCTGCAAGGTAAAGGAAACAATGAAAGGGGAAAAAAAGGCAACCTATGGAATGGGAAAAAATTTGCAAATTGTGTATCTGATAGCCAACATATATAAGAAATTAATAACTTGGGACTAGCAGATGGTGTAATGGTTATGTCACTGGACTCCCATGTGGCTGACTGTGGTTTGAGTCCCAGACTCAGTGGCTTGAAACTCATGCCAGGTGCACATGTGTGTGTGCCCAGAATCCCAAGAGGAGAATGGAGGAGAAGAGCCATTCCCCAGGGAGGTGATTTCTCACTTTCTCTTCAGCAAGCGCATGTGTCTTACAGCAAAAATCTCTTTAAAACAAAAAAAGAAATTAATAATTTAATTACAAAATAAAAATGAAAAAAATTAATAACTCTATTGAAAAATCAACCCAAGCCAGAATAAATGTTTTTTCAAAGAAAATATATAAATGGCCAATGGGAATATAAAAAGGTGCTCAACATAATTAATCATCAGGGAAATAAATGCAAATCAGAACCACAATGAGATATCACTTCGCACTGGTTAGATTGGTTATAACCAAAAGACAAGAGGCAAGTTCTGGTCAAAGTACAGAGAAAAAAAAAAACCTTCCTGTAATGGTTGATGGGAGTGTGAATTGGTACATCATTATGAAAAACAGTGCAGGGATTCCTTTAAAAAAATTACCATACAATTCAGTAATTCCACTTCAAGTATACATTCAAAGGAAATGAAATCAGTATCTCAGATATCTGCACTCCCATAATTCACTGCAGCAATATTCACAAGAGTCAATCTGTGGAAACAACATAAGTGTCTACTGGTGAATGGATAAAGAAAATGTGGTATGTCCATTTATCCATCCATGCAGCCATCCAGTGGAATATGAGACATCCATAATTAAAAAGAAAATCCTTCTTTATGTGACAACATAGATGAACCTGGGGGACATCATGCTAAGTGAAATAAGCCAGACACAGGAACGCAAATACTGTATGCTCTCATCTATATGTGGAATCAAAAAAAGTCAAACTCACAGAGGTGCAGGGTAGAAAGATACTTGCCAGGGGTTAGGGAGTGAAGAAAATGGAAAGGTAATAGGGAGATGTTAACCAAAAGCACAATTGTCAGTTATAATATAAATAATCTATGGGGATTTAATGTACAGCATGGTGGTTATAGTTAATAAATGTTGCACTGTATACTTGAAATCTGAAAGACAGTAGATCTTTTTACCACACACACAAAATTAACTATGCCTTCAAAGGGATGCATAAGTTAATTAGCTTGATTGTGATAATCAATTGACTATGTATATAAAATCATCACACTGTATAGCTTACATATATACAATTTTTACTGTTCAATTATACTTCAATAAGCCTAGGGGGGAAAAAAAAGAGAGGGTGGCCCAATGGACATTTACTTATGTAAGTAAGAATGGGTTTCTATTTAAGAATGGCTTCTAAATAGGAACTTCAATTTAAGGCAGTTTTATGGATAAAGAAGTCTTGAAGCAAAGAATGCAGACAATGTTCTGAGAAAATACCTGGATAGGCCAACTGTCATCCTTAATATATAGAGAAGTTCCCCTCTGGACACCATTCACTCAAGAGGCTGCCACTGTGTTACAAATGCCTTTCGGGTTATAGGGAAATTCTCTGCATTTCTTTATTTTGAACAGCACAGTCTGGTAAACTACATTAGCCTAAAATTATCTCAACCAATGCAGGTTTTCAATGATTATAAAGGTTATCTGACAGAACTGGTTTAAAAACACTTTTTTTCAAGTGTAAAGCCTCATATATTTAGTAATTATGTTAAGGGTATGACCATTAAATGTAAGTTTTAAATGTTATTGTAAAAATCACCTGTAAACAGCTGTATCATGAGATCACATACATGGGCTCACAGGACAATTGAAAACATAGAAACAGTAAGTGTCCAACCATTAGGTAAATATGTAATTGTGCCTCAAGATGAATCTTCAGTGTGAAAGCACCATCATAGATTAAGAGTGATGCATCAAAACCAACCTGAAGGAAATGAAAATCATGTGCACTGAAAAACTGTGTCAGATGACTCAGAAAATAGCTTTAATGATGGCAAAAACCTGATGCATGGCTTCATGTGAAGAATTTGAACAAAATATTTCATAAAATGTGAGAACAGGAATAAGCAACGCTTCTCAATTTCACACATGTAATTACATACATAATTAGTTTTATATTAGTATTTATATATATATATATGTATGTGTGTGTGTGTGTGTGTGTGTAATGTGATGTATAATGTATTGTAACCAAAATTATAAATTTAATATCCTAAGTACTTATTTGTTAGGTTGTCAGGAAAGTCATGATGTATTTTTCTATGTTTTTCTATGTAAAAATGCATCATGACTTTCCTGATGACCTACTATTTCATTAATGTTGATTGAAGGTTGATGTTTATTAAGACTTTTTTCACTGTGAAATTGATCAATGGTCATTAAGTATTCAGAGTCATCTTGCACTGATGCATATGCACTATTTCTGGACACCCATGCCACTCCAATGCTGGCTTTAGCTCCAGGTACTCCTCTTACTGCACACTGTAGGCTCCAGGCATAGCATGGCTTGTGACTTATTTGTGACCCTTTATACCTTGTGGCCAAGAAACACATGATATCTAAATCAGACTGAAATGTACATGCCAATTATTTATTTGTGAATTTTGAAACTTTTGATTCATTAGAAATGACTCCGTTTTCATGTCTCTGCCTCCTGTTGCAATTTTATTAAAAGGATGTGGTTCATTTTCATATATACATAATATCAATATTTTTCTATGTTTTTCTATGTAAAAATGCATCATGACTTTCCTGATGACCTACTATTTCATTAATGTTGATTGAAGGTTGATGTTTATTAAGACTTTTTTCACTGTGAAATTGATCAATGGTCATTAAGTATTCAGAGTCATCTTGCACTGATGCATATGCACTATTTCTGGACACCCATGCCACTCCAATGCTGGCTTTAGCTCCAGGTACTCCTCTTACTGCACACTGTAGGCTCCAGGCATAGCATGGCTTGTGACTTATTTGTGACCCTTTATACCTTGTGGCCAAGAAACACATGATATCTAAATCAGACTGAAATGTACATGCCAATTATTTATTTGTGAATTTTGAAACTTTTGATTCATTAGAAATGACTCCGTTTTCATGTCTCTGCCTCCTGTTGCAATTTTATTAAAAGGATGTGGTTCATTTTCATATATACATAATATCAAACAACACCATAAAGCAGAGCTGTGACCTTAGAAGATACAGACAGGAGTCTGAATCTTCTCTGGTTGAGGCTGACTCTAATAATGGAAAAGAGATGACAATGTCAACATCTAATGAGATATTTTACCAATTCACTGTACAAAAGGTCTTTATCCTTTTTAAAATCCTGTCCTAGCAAAGGCTAAAGCACTATCAGTAGCAATTAGTAAACCCTTTAAGCTTCCAATTCAATCTAACCAACAAATGCATCCCCTGAAACTTACTAGAAAATATTGCTTCTCCTGAGGGCTGGATTCACTGTGCTGATGTAGATTTAAATTACTAATCTTAGAAGAATTCCATGCTGCACACAAAATCAATTTCGCAAACATGCATTTGAAAGTCTGTTTGAAAGTCTGTTAACATTTTCCAAGTGGAAAAATTATCCTATATTTTAACTGTTAGTCCTTCAAAACAATTTCCTAAAAAAAAAAATCTTCTCCATAAACACACCTTTCTTTGGTTTTTCAGAATTGATCTATTAGACAAAACCTGTAGGAAAGAGCTACGAAAAACTTTATATCAATCCCACTTCTTGTAAAGTGATGTCTTGGTATTGAAAGCTGTTGTTTTAGAAGCAATTAGGCCAATTAAGCCTGACAGCATGACTTCGGAAAGGATGTTGTGCAAGCCCCTATGCACAACGAGAATTTGCACTAAACCGATGAGTAGCAAATATGTGCAGAGACGCACAAAGACTGGAGTGCCATCCATAAACCCTTTGCTCTTGGGGGGATACAAAGAAGATGATAAGATGATGACTTTGGATTTCTGTCTAGTCCTCTTCAAAGGGAGAATGGCATGTAAAGAAGCAGGTTTCACTACAGATCAATGAGGAGACCTGGTATACGGAGAAGGCTGCATAACTGGTGCATGGGAGGAAATGAAAACAGGCCGACATTTTAAGTTTTTTGTAAGTAAGATCTTCAACACATAAAAGTACACAGCTCTGAACAGAACAAAGCTGAATGGAAAATAGGTGAGGAAAGCTGGGCCTTTATTTTGTAATAACCAAACGTGGTTGATTGGATAAAGGCCAAAATGAAGTATAATTGTGAATTAATTTTATTTCATGTCTCCTTAGAATAGCAGTTAATGCAGAAAAATCTCCAGACAATACTATGGTGAAGGTAATACTAACAATACTAAATTTGATTTAATTTGGAAAAATAACATTGAGGTAAAGCTAAAAGAAGAGAGTTTTTTTGTTTGTTTGTTTTTGCTTTTTAATTCTCAGTTAGAAATGGACTTATTTTAGGCTGGCCCCACAGCACAGAAGTTGGGAGAGCCAGATCCCAAATGTCCAACAGTGGTTAGATACTAGCCCTAGCAGCCTGAGAGACGTGCCAGCCATGTGTGCATGCGTGCCCCAAATCCTCACAAGATGGAGATGGAGAAAAGGGGGCTGTGGCGTGACCATGACCTCCTGGAAAGGTGCTTTCTGTCTCTCTCCCTCTCTCTCTGGCAAGCACATGCAGCCTCTGGCAATTTAAAAAAAAAGAAAGAAATACACTTGATTTAAAAACTTTCTATACTTAAAACTAATCTTTTTTTTAGCACTACTATTTGTGTCGAAGTATCTACATGTAAAGATAAGACTATATGCCTGAATTCTATGTTTCTTTCTTTATTCTATTTTTTGTGTATTGCTTAACAAGAGTCAGGAAGATACGGAGTGCTTCTATTAAGACAGGTATCTTGGCTGAAAAACATTAAAAATAATGCCATGCCTGGTGGAGATGATTTTAGATGTGGTGGCAGAAGTAAAGAGTGCAATCTCGGCTCCTCAGAAAAACTGGCTTTACTTTGAAATAGAACTATCTGAGTGGTATCCGTCAAAGCAATCTGCACAGAGAGCCAACTCAGTTATACTAACTAGTGGGCAGATATTAGACACAGACAACTTTTTATATCCAAGACATGTGAAATACATAGTTAGCTTTTCTGCAAATATAAGGTTGGTTAATCCTGGAGAGAAAAGGGAATGTGCACTACCAGATTTTGACTTTCAAATAGTAGGTTTCAAATACCACACTTTCAGAATCATCTGGAAAGCCTACAAGTAACAAAGCTGTTGTGGCCCAGCTGCTATAGCACCTAATGCTAAGATTCTGTGTTCCACAGGCTGGGACCACATGGGAGGCCCAGGTTTGATTCCCAGTTCAACCTGAAGGTGACGTGTGGTGGCATGCACCTGAAATCGTACTGATTCAAAAAGCTGAGGCAGAAGGATTGCTAGTTCAAGTTTGGCTGAAGCAACAGCAAAAACCGGTCTAAAAAAGGACAAAGCTTTGTGGTGCATGTCTATAGTCCAATCTGAAAGGCTGAGGACTGTGACAGGGTGAGAGCCTGTCTTTAAAATAAATAAACAAAAAAACAAAGCTACTTGGGCCCTACCCCAAACTTTAGATCAAAACCTCTGCATTGTCCCAAAACTACCAATCATACATCCTGGTGATTCTGTGTCCCCAAGACTTGAGAAATGCTGCTCTCAAGGGCAGTGCTGGAATGTGTCATGTGGTAAATCATTAATATTCCTGATGTTCAATACTCACGTGTAAACCTTAAGAACAAAATCCTTCTCTTCCTTTAATTCTGTAAGTGACTGTAGGACATCCAAGATGCTCAGGACTGCGCAGCCATATGGTCGCCTGTAGTGCAGGTGAGCAGGGCCCTTCTTTGAGTCGTTCAGAAGCATCCGGCCTTGGGCACAGCAGAAAACACCAGTCACACTGAGAACTCCATGCACCTCTCCGTCATCACCTGACTGTCATCCAAGAATGCCAGAGCCAGAGGCAACTAAGAGATCCTCTAAGTTGGAAGACTGATGGAAGGGAGTCACCCAAGGCTTTGTATGTGCAGGAACAGCAAACAGGCTCTGGCCAAGGCTCTTCTCCTGCACCACATCCAGGCAATCATCCCTATCACTCACTTCTACACTAATAACAACAACATTTACTAATTACATGAGAGTAAAAGAGTGGTTTCATGGATTTCTTAGAAAAACCAGTATGTTAACAGCTTTAAGGTTACAAGCAGAAGAATAAAAATGTTTGTATTTTAGCTGCACTGTATACACTATGAATGCATTAATAAGGAGGACACTGTTTTCTTCCAAACAAATTCTGCTGCCAAAGTTTCTCCTGAACCACTGTGGGAGTGACAGCACTCCTGGGAAGTGGTTCCATACTTACTTTTCTTATTTATCAAGGCTGTGCCTATAGTGCCAGGAGAACTCATAAATGCTGGAACCTCAGCAAATGCTTTATTAATTACAGAAAATGGATTTTTTTGCTGACAAGGGGTTAAAACATATTCTGAGGGGCCAGCAGGTGGCACAGAGGTAACACACTGGGCCCAGAGTACAAGGTCTCAGATTTGTGTCCAGAGAACTCCCTTTACATGCCAGGTATGTGCACAAATCCTGGCTGGCTAAGGCCTGGGAGTAGATTATGGCATGAAGGCCCTGCTGACAGTGTCTGTCTCTCTATCCCTCTGCTTCTCATGGAAGAAATAAACTTTAAAAATAAACAGATAAAAATATTCACTGACAAAAGTATATGCAAGATGTTGGAAACCAAACCTACAATGAAAGACTTGTTAGTTACAGTCCCAAAAGTTATATTCTAAACTTGAAATAAGGCTAGGCAAACTAACCATAAAACACTAGCAAAAAATCACTTTTTTCATCTTGGATGGGACAGAAGGTCCTGTCAAACTTCTAGAGTGAGGACAATAACTAATTTTGTGAAAAATAGAACAGATACGTAATTTTGGACTCAAACTGCAGCAATGGCATTCACTACCTGTTATGTTGGCACCCCTTTGTACCACAGGGTACAAAGATCTCAGAGGGGCAGGATAGGTACTGAGACAGGGCACTGTGATTGAGAGAATGGCAAAAACCAGACTGTTTGACACAAAAGCAAATAAGGAGCAGAAAGTTTTAAGTGAGGGAAAAAATACGCTCATTTATATCAATGAATGGAGCTGAGCTCAAAGAATAACTTCAACACAAGCTGTACTCTAATCCTGACATCTGAAATACTAGGTGAGCACTGGGTGGGGCCAGGGAGGTTGAAGGGGACAAAGCTTACTCATGGGAGATACTTAGCCTAAGCTGGGCCAGGCTTAGTCATAGGCATGGATAAGGTAGACAGTACCTATTCGGATCACATGGGCAACTATATATAAATCCCTCTTCATATCCTTGCTGCTCAGATCCTAAGAAAAGGAAAAACAAATTATTTAAGCAAGAAATATAAGGGAAATAATTAAAATTTCATTTTGAACCACATCGTGGTTTGCATGTAGTGTATGTCATAGGTGGAGAAGGCGATTACAGCACATAGCAGTTTCGTGTGTATTCCTGCAGTGAAAGTCTGGATATCTTACATGCCTTTGGGAGTTTATTTACTGACAACATTTTTCCAGTTCTCATTTAGACCACCTAAAAAACTAAATATTTACAAAAGTTTTTACATTAGAAATCTTCACGATTTTGCCTTAGCCCATGTTTATTCTAACATCGCATACATTTTGTAATAAAAAAAGGGGAAAACACCAGGAAGTTCATTTATGACTAAAGTTCTAAAAAGTTTCTCTACTAATTTTACACTTATTATACTGTCCACAATTGATTATTACATACTGGGTATCTGTGTCTGAAAAAGAGATCTGTCTTGAAAGAGATTGATTTGGTTTTAGTAAAAATCTCAAGAATTTGATCTCCATTAAATTTAGATACTTATCATTTGCACTAAATTGTAATGGAGCAAATAATTTTATTGGAAAATTTTAAGAGCTTCTGTTAAGTAATAAATCTTATCCATAATCAAAAACTTTTCAAACCAAAGAGTTACAAAAATTATTCTTTGGGACCAGCAGTTGGCGTAATGGCTATCTTGATGGACCGCGGTTTGAGTCCCGGACCTGGTGGCTTAAATTCACACCAGGCACATGTGTGTGCGTGCCCAAGATCCCAAGAGAAGAGTGGAAGAGAATGGATTGAGCATGAGTTTAAGCCACTAGGTCCGGGACTCGAACCGTGGTTGACTACATGGGAGTCCAGCAACATAGTCATTACACCAACTGCTGGTCCTCCAAAATCATTCTTATACATTATTTATGTTCAGAATATATTTTGAAATGAAATAAGCAAGCTGTCAGATCCAGGGCTTGAACCATAGTCAACAATGTGGGAGTCCAGCACCCTTAACCACCATGCCTGTATTTATACTTTATTTAATGCACTGTACTTGAAATAATGAAATTCCTTTAATATAAATTCTGTTTCAACTTGCTGCATACTCCCTGTAATTACTATGACTTAGTGATGATTAATAAAGGAACCTTTATCCTTAAAAGGATAGGTTCCAATGAGTTCCCTTTTGCTTCTAAAAAAGAGGGTGCCTTAGGTTCCATTTTCTTTTCACATTTTTTTTTGGGGGGGGAGGTTTTTGCTATAAGGCATGTACGTTTTTCCACCTTTTAATTTTTGATTGGTCCCAGATGTTTGTCTCTCTTCAATAAAGTGTTAAAAGGGGCAATCAAGTGGAAGTCATGACCTGGAGTGAGCTCTGAGATCAAGAGTCCCTATATTTCTTCAGGCAAGGTGCAAAATTGTTCTGAGGATCCTAGGCTTGTTTGGCTCACAAGCCCTTGCCAAATGGCCCAGAATGCATGAAATGAAAGGAGATATTAAGTAATGTGGGGGCCAGCAGGTGGCACAGTGGTTGTTGAGAGTGTATGCATACATGCTCAAAATCTCAATAGGAGAATGGAGGAGAGGGGACTACGATGTGGCCATCCGCTCGGGGGGTGGGGGGTGGGGGGAAGTGATTTCTCACTTTCCCTCTCACTGTTTCTTTCTGTCTGTCCAGCAAGCTCATACACCCTATGGCAAAAACCTTAAAATAGGGAACTAGCAGTTAGCATAATGGCTATGTCGCTGGACTCCCACGTAGTTGACCGCGGTTCGTGTCCTGGACCCAGTGGCTTAAAACTCACGCCAGGTACGTGTGCGTGCGTGCCCAAGATCCCAAGAGGAGAATGGAGGAGAAGGGGTTGCGGTGTGACCATCCCCTCTGGGGGATGACTTCTCACTTTCTGTCTCTATGTCTCTCTCTGTCTGTCTGGCGAGCGCACGCGCCCTATAATGAAAACCTCTCAAAACAAAACAAAACAAAAAACAAAAACACCTTAAAATAAAAAAAGAAGTAATGTATAATGATGAAACCGAAGCTTCTAGATTCTAGATGATTATTTTTGAAGTTCTTAAAATAACAAATTACATTTATAATGCTGTAGGTTATAAAATAATTTAACATGAATTAGTATCTCTAGAATCACAAACATATTTTTACATGAAAGTTATCTTCTGATACTGAAAAAGGATGTCTCAAAAAAAAGAAAGAAAAAAAGATGTTTCAGGCTCTATTTTCATTAATTCCTTTAAATTAAAAATAAAATTTAAAATATTCTCTAGATAGCACTGTACTTTGACACTTATTAAGATGGGTACTAAATAACTAATAACCAACGGGTTACCATTTTAATGTAATTTTGGGGGTTGAAACATGTCTACAAATAAAGGATACAGAAATGTATGACATGTTTCAAAGTGAAATGGTTCCTTTTACACAGCCTAGATGGTGTTAATCCGAACTATCAGATGACTAGTGTAATTATCAACTCCAGTATGTCCAGAGAGTTCAAAGCCATTTACTAAAGATGGTCGACCAAACACTAACCAGACATTCTGTGCACAAGGACACTGGACTACTCCGTTGGTTCTGGCTGACTAACAAAAGCCACCTGAAGGAAATCTGTAATATTGTCCAAGTTGCTGAAAAGCTCTTCTGTCCATTTTACTCAGAGTGCCAAGAACTCTCAGAAGTACTTATTTGTGGTCAATAAAAATAAGACAATAATAAGTGCAAGAAAATATTTTATGTGAAATTATTTATGAGTTCTACAGTGTAAAAGCTATCTTGTTAAATGTAAATTCATGTTTAAATAAATTTACCATAAGGTGATTAACCTCTTCACAACTGAGTACCAACAGTGTGGCTATCCATGTTAAATTACTCACAAGACCTGTAAAACTAAGACTGGAGGAGGGGTGATGCCCCCATCATTTATCTGGTGAACAGAATTTGAATCCTGATTGATTGCATGGCAGGAATTAGATTTTCTTAATGGACCCAAACTCTAATCCTACACAACTGGAAGCTGGCCCCCAAATAAACAGTGGGTAGGAGAGGTGAGTGGAGGCAGTGGCCCAGAATCTTAGACTCAGTTGCTCATGTTCCATTGGAAACATGGAAGAGTGAATTTATTTTCCTGTACCTGGGCTATTCTTTTTCTATAGCGATAATGGAGTTTACAAATATAAAATAAAGCCAATTTGCTCATACTTAATTAAGCTGCAGAAAAGGAGGCAACATTTTTTAAAATTTATTTTTATATGTTTTAATTTGACCAGAGAGGGACAGAATGAAAGAGAGAGTGGGAAATCAAGCCGCCAGGTCTGGGACTTGAACCATGATCGGCTATGTGGGAGTCCAGCGCCCTAAACTGCTATACCACTCGCCAGCCCCAAGGAGGCAACATTTTAATACTTAATGTTAGTACAGTAAAAAACCAGTTCAATTCTGAATGTGAAGAAGTCAGTACTTAAAATCCTATTTGGAGGGCTGGCAGGTGGCACAGTGGCTAAGGTTCTGGACGCCCACATGACCGACTGAGGTTGGAGTCCCAGACCTGGTGGCTTGAAAATCACATTGAGCACATGTGAATACATGCATGCCAAAAATCTCTAGAGGAGAGAGAATAGAGGAGAAAGGATTCTGTGGCCACATCCCGGGGAGTGATTTTTCACTGTCTTTCTCTCTCTGGCGAGTGCACATACCCTATGACAAAAATCTAAAAAGAAGAAGAAAAATCCTATTTTGGAATTTAGAAAGAATAGAAGTAAATGTATAAAATATACCACCATCTGAGCCAGCAGGTGGCATGGTGGTTAAGGCGCTGAACTCCCACAAGGCCGACAGCAGTATGAGTCCCAAACCTGGAACCTTATTTTCTCTTTCTCTCTCTCTGGTGCATACATAAGCCCTTTAGCAAATTAAATAATAATAATGACAATATTAATGACAAATAAAATCAAATAAATAATATTCAAAAAAATATATATTTATGTATGTGTGTGTATATGTGTATGTGTGTATATATACACACACACAATCAACAAATACAGGAAAAACAACAGGAGTTTATTATGGGTTTGTCACTCAAATATAGTAGCAAATAGACACATATTCATTTATTTAGATAACAAGTCACCATTGAGACCTTAGCATTTGCCAAGAACTGTGTCTGAGGCCCTGCCTATCTAGTTGTAATGGACAAACTCTCGCTCACACACACAACCAGTTTATTATGAAAATCAGCCAAGTCCTCATTATACTGGACATTCACTAGAATATAAAGCACTTCCTTCCTGGATAAAATTCTTACTTCACAGGAAACCCAACATACATACACACATACATACACACACACACACACACACACACACACACACACACACATGACCTCGGCAAGAAGGGGGTTGTGACATGGATGATGTGACTGTAATGTGGCTCTGAAGTCTGCTGAGAAACTGCTTAAATGTGCAGCACTTGTTACAGAGCTGTGGCTGCATTTTCTTGAGTTTACTCAGACTTGGTAGCACATATGCCAATCTGGAAAAACCTGGTAGCTCATGGGAGGAAGTCTTGGGTAATGAGAACACAAGTCCCATCGAAATTATTATTTCATGTAGCTTAGAGTAAAACATGTAAATCCTGGCTAAGATAATCTTATTCAGAAGTCCTGTGTGCTTTGTAAAAATTTCTCAAATTACATTTGGGGTCTCGAAAACAAAACAAAACATGAAGGGCTGAACTGTAAAGGGGCCTCTGGTGCCAGTCTGCTGGGCGGACTGTGCCCTCCCACTGTGCCAGAACCAGAGCGGATCAGGAGTGTTATGTGCATCTTTCATTTATAAAGCCGGAGCTCCAGCTCTGGCCTCTGGGTCCATTAGATAATTAAAACGCTACGTGAAAATTATGATTTACTGTAATTATATTCAAAAATCATTATAATTAAGTTCAATTTTCAAGAGACAAGGACTGTATTCATCACATTCAAGGATCCAAGGACAGCATATGCACACAGCTCTGCTCCTACAAATCCAAGGAACAAGGCATCAATAGTTCCTCTTGCTATTTTACCAGATAATGTGAGAGAATTAGGATCTAGGAAACTTCCTATAGTCACTGAGACTGTCTAAATTGATGGGCATCTCCCATCTTCCTAATTCTGGTTCAGAGAGGAGGTCCCAGAAAACTACCTCAGTGTTCAAGCCACTCATCTCAGAAGCTCTCACCCAATAGTCTAACCTAAATACCATTACCTACCATTTTGGATTCTCTGTTCTCTTCCAATGGAAGAGAACACATTCATCTTCCCAGACTAAACCATCTCTACTCCCTTAACAGTCTTCAAGGGTCTGCTTTCCTGCTCTTTCTTCCTGCATGCTCTCCTTAGGCCTTGAATGCTATGTTCTGTGTTTTGTCAAAGATGGACAAAACATTATTTTATCAATAGCTAAGCCATATGTATAGATATTTCAGTACATCTGGAGCATCTTCGATAAAAGCTATCTCTGTGAAAATGGTTTGTGATTCTGTAATAATACTGTTTGATGTTTTGAAAGATAAAGTTATAGTGAATGAACTAAAAAGTCAGGTGAACAAATGCAATTTTATCTTTCAGAGAAAGTCATATATAGATCACCCCATAAATCCCATTTTCATTTAAGAGGCACAAAGTAAGCTTTAAAATGTCAACAGTCACCCTTCAATCATGCACCATATGCAAGGTCAGTGACACTGTGAGACTATCAAAACTTCATACAATGGGATTAGATGGATCACACTATCACTGAAACAGATCAAAGAACCTACAATAGTTACAACTGGTTTAAAATTATGGACAGTCTTGAGTTCTTCAGCTAACAATAATTTAATAAACAAAGCTGAACAGTTAGTCTTTTTGTTTATTTACTTTTTAAAGACAGAGCCTCACTGTCCAGCTTCCTGCCTCAGCCTCCCAGCTGTAACTATAGGTGTGTCCCACTATGCCCAGCTCTTTCTAGATAGGGTCTTATTATGTTGCCTAGGCCAGCCTCAAGTACACAATCATGATCCACCTGTCTCGGCTTCCTAGTTGCTGGGATTACAGGAGCCTAGCCTGGACTAAAATTGGAACTGGACCTCTTGTGTGGTTCCAGTCTGTAGGACACAGCATCTTGGCAGTGTGTACCATACAGCTGGACACTGGTAAGTTAGTTTTTAAGCTGGTGAAAAACAAACTAGTATATCAAACTCAATTAGAAGAATATACACAAGGCAATGCGGTATTGTGAGGTTCGACATTTCTCTAATAAGCAGATTAAGTCTTCTCTGAGATGACAGGTCTATAACTGCACAGACCATGAAGAGCAGCATGGTTATTCAGAAAAAAATAAAGTCCAGATCATAGCTGGAAGAGACACTCTATGTGTATTTGGAAGAGGACTACTTGGTTTGTCTCTTTATGAACTCACTCACAAACCATAAAGCTGTGAATCTGGTGAATGCCATTAAAATAAACTATGGTTACACATCAAAGAAATTCTCAATAGCCTTGGATAAGAACAGTAAGAAAAACTTTTGTCAGATTTTAAGTACCTACTACTATACATTAAATATCTTACAAAATCTAAGTAAAACATACTTACTATATTTCTTTAATAAAAATTCAACCATAAATTGTAGATAATTTCAGTTTTCTATAAATACTTCATTAAAACCTGGCAGAAACATAAAGCAGGACTTATTCCCCCCAGTGTGTGGGGAAGTAAGGATAAATATTCGTTTCTAGGGTAACAATATCCACATGACAGGCCCCTGGTTAGAGTCAACAAAGAAGGGAAAGACCATGTATACATACTGTGAAAAGGGCACACATTCGTTCTATCTTCTCTGGATTCCTTGGTCCACCATTCTTGTTCAGTCTCACCAGAAACCGCTCACTGAAATGGGTGGGGGGGGGGGACGCGCACCTAAACAGGGGGGGGGGGGAAGAAACAGAAAAATATAAGTGACTGCATGTTCCACAGAAATAAAATAGGCATATACAGTGACATGCCAGTTTCACAAAGAAACCAACCACGATGACGTGAGCAAGACCATTACTCCTCTTCCCCTCCAAACTACTCCTTTTATAGGCTAATGGCACAAATTACTTCTTTCCTTCTTTCTTTCTTGTGCTCTCTCTTCTCTCTTTTAGGTTTTTGCCACAGGGTGTGTGCACTTGCCAGGGGTGGAGAGGAGAGACAGAGAGAGACCAAGAGAAGTAAAGTAGGAAATCACCACCCACCTCCCAGGGAGGATGGTCACACTGCAGTCCCTTCTCTCAGGATCGTCCAGCATGATCGAGCTACCAGGTCTGGAACTCGAACTGTGCCCAGCTTTATAGGAATCCAGCACCTTAACCACCACGCCACCTGCTGGCCCACTATTTTCTTTATGTGTTTACCATCTTTCTCTTGAAAAGAGAATAAGCTCTCTAAGGCAAGGACGTTCATTCATTAGTATTTCCAGGAGCCCAACCAACAACAGGAGTTCAGGAAATGTTGAATTAGAAAAAGGTGAAATTTTCTGAAGAACTGTTCTGTGCTGTGCGGAAGTTTGCTGACGAGGGTCGCCACAAAGTAGAGGGACAACAGCATCATACTGTGCAGAAGCAGTCATGAGAGAAGAGTGAATAAGGGGACACGAACAGCTCTAACTTAGTGACTGTGGACTGAAAAATACCAAGTATGTTGTGCCTTCCAGCTGCTCACGAAAGTCCATTTTATATTTCTTCCTGGCTATATAGCTAGACTGCTATTCTTAGCCTCTACCCTTGGGGTTGAGTGTGGCTAAGTGACTGAGTTGTGGACATTGAAATGTGACAGTGATGTGTGCAACTTCTAAGCCAAGCTCTAAGAAACTCTTCTGTGTGTGTTCATGCTGTTCCCTTTCCAGATCCCCAGGGCAGAGATAACCCTAGGGCAACCTTGGGGCCATGTGCTAATGATGGCAGATTATCCATCAGTCTTCATTTCTGGATGATTATGTGGATGAAGGCTATCTTATTAACTAAAAATTCATCCAAACAGTGTTGTTATACACGCAAGAAATACACCTCTGTTGTGTTTGAACCATTATACATCTTTCTATTTGTTACAGCAGTTGATCTATTGTAACTAATATGTATGCTGTGTATATATAACAATCATCCAATTACCTGTTAATCTGATAATGAAGGAAGATAGACAACTGCTCTCACCAGTGCACTACCACTCTGCGAATCTCTCCAGAGGAGACGCCCTCTCAAATGGGCTGCTGTTTATAGCTGTCCCCAGAGAGGGGTGCTATTTTGAGGAGTACACTAAGCTCTGGTCTAAAGATAAATGGGTAGATGAGGCAAATTCCTAGGGCAACAAGCTTGCAGGCCCTATCAGAACCCAGGAACTTTCCTCTCTTTTTCTCCATAGTAAAAGGAGGCCCCTAAGGCTACTTCTCACAGTGCCCACCAGAGTTCCATATTTCTTAAGTCTTTCATGCTCTTGGTTTCAACTGGCCTTCTGGACAATTTGAAAAATACAAAATTAACTGCTTTTTCATTTTAGAGGGTGTTAGGCACATATCTATTTCCTGTTTTGCTAGCTTTTTTCAGAAGGTATGATAAATAAATGCTGCTTCCATAAACAATAAAACTATTTAAAGACAAATATCTAGCCAGTGTTCTGGCAACAGCTGCTCTAGGGGAAGGGAGGGAGGGGAAAGAAAAGAGAAGGGAGGGAGGAAAGAAGTGGTTAAGCATTGTTAGGGGGCTGACCTCACAGCCTAGTAGTTGAGGGATGCTGGATCCCACATGGCTGACTGCAGTTCAAATCCTGGCCCTGGTGGCTTGAAAAACACACTGGGCATCCCTCTCTGTCTCTCTGGCAAGTACAGCACATGCTTATGGACAACTGAAAAAATATTATATTATTGGGAAGTACAGCATTAAATATAGTTAGGTAAGTTTCTAACCTCTAGGACTTTTCTGAAGCTTAAAAGCTTTAAGCTTTAAGCACCAATGGGACATTTTACCCTAAACTCATTTTTGTGTAAGGCAATGGAGTCTATAGGAACACAGTCTGATGAATGCTGATTGAATGTATTTGCCAATTAGAGCTACAACTACTCAAATTCCCCCAAAGTGTGAAAGGAACTGTGGCTAAAAGAGTCAAATTTATTCATGAAATTTTTTAAGTACACATGAGAGCAACAGGTCTCTCTTTTTAAATAATATGGGTGAGAAGCCCTCTTTTTAATTTACCATCTGATCTCTTTCTAGAGAAAAGGAGAGTTTACACTCTTACTCTTTAGTAAGCAATGTTGTAAGAGAACTCCTCTACCTTAGGTGGTCTTTATAATGACAACTATGACGTAGAATATATGAAGTTACATTAACTTCATATTATTGAGCAAGTTCTCACAAATGAATTCCATAATTTGAATCTGTGACAAGTCTAGTGGTGCCATAATTATAAGATCACTTGCTTTTATGAGAGTTATAATTCCTGCGTGGCACTGCATTTTACACACTTCTCCGTTGATGGCAATTCATGCATCCCTTCAGCAAATGTTTGACGACCACCAATGCCAGGCACAGAAGTAGAAAGAGACAGTATCTTATACTCAGGGAGGATATTTCCTAAAGCCTCTACTTTGGAAATTGAAGCAATCTCCTCAAATAAATTCAAAGGAATTCCCGCAACTCTTTCAGCTTAATCCTTATACATCTCATTTGGCCTTCCACAGAGAGGGATGCCAACAACTTAGCATCTCTCTTATGATAACCTGCCAGGTGCTTGAAAATAGCCAAGTAGTCCCAAGGCTATGCTACACTGTACAACCCAACAGATTAGGAAATCTCTAATATTCCCTCAAAGGTTCATTTTCCAATTTAGATCACTTAGCTTTATTTCTCAAGTTACTGAAGTTCTCCCACTCCTTTTTAAAGCACAGAGCAGAGATGTACAAAGGGATTTCATAAAAGCTAACTGGGCTCCAATGCTAAGGTTTCCAAATGTATTCTTAGTATCAGCTTTTTCCTTCTTTTCAGCAGAGCCTTACACTGCTCACCAACAAATGGAAAATTAAAAAGCAGCTGCTTAGGCTGATTCGGAAATGGGGGGTTATGGGACACAGGAATCTTCCCTACTTAGGCTTCTACCACCACCTGTCCCTGAGACACTTCAGGGCTCCAAGGAACATTTCTGTAACTACTGGTACAAGTCAAAGGTTTTTTCTAGCCTTCCTCTCCCTGGCCCTTAAAAAAAAATAATTGATTTATTTAACTTTATTTATTTATTTTAATTTGACCAGCGAGGGGCAGAGCGAGAGAGAGGGAAAGTGAGAAGTGCCACGGGACTTGAACCATGGTCGGTCACGTGGGAGACTCCAGTGCCGCCCAACACCACACCACCTGCTGGCCCCTCTCCCTTTCGTTCTTCCAACATACATTCATTAACTCAGTATCATTTTTGGAAACTGAGCTAGATGCCGAAGATGTAGAAGGAGGTGAAGCTGGAATTCAAAACTGAAATGCTGACTTCAAAGCCCATGCTTCTATCTGTTAATTCACCTCATAAAATGAACAGTGAAAGGGCCTGGCAGGTGGCATGGTGGTTATGGGCACTGCACTCACACATGGCTGACCACTGTTTGAGTCTTGGATCTGGAGGTTTGCTTTCTCACTTTCCGTAGTTCTTGCTCTCTCTCTCTATGTCCCTCTAGGGTCAAGTTAAAAATACATAAATTACTTAAAATAAACAATTCTTAAAAAAAAAAAAAAAAAAACAGTGAAATAAAAGCACTGAGGGGGAAGGTGGGCTCTGTGGGCAAACATAGCTGAGAAATGTCATAGACCAAATCTCGTCCTAGAGACACACGGTGAGTATCTGTGTGGCACAGGCTCCCAGAAATGCTACAGGAAGGAAACCTGTCTAGCCCCCAGGTTGCTACTACACGAGGAGCCCCCTGATCTTTTCAACTAGGAAGCCTGTGCCATGCTCCCACTCCAGCTCTTCTAGCAGTGCAGCAGTGCCTGTTCTTCTTTAAAGGTTATCTATTTCTTTCTTTTTCCTGGAGAGGTTTTATTTGTTTGTTTGTTTTCTGCTGTAGGGCGCATGCACTTGCCAGAGAGACAGAGAGATAGAAAGCAAGAAATCACCCCCCAGGGGGGATGGCCACACCACAATCCCTCCTTCTTCATTCTCCTTTTGGGGTCTAGGGCACACATGCACAAGTGCCTGGTGTGAGCTTAAGCCACCGGGTCCAGGACTCAAACCGCGGTCAGCTACGTGGGAATCCAGTGACATAGCCATTACGCTAACTGCTGGTCCCATAAAGGTTATCTATTTCTTCCATGAAAGAAAGAGTGAGAGAGAGACAGGTACCTTCAAGAGGGTCATCAAGCCGCAATTCAGGCCCAGTCCCAGGTGGCCTGGATCATGGGAACACACACACAAGCCCGGTGTGCTCGGGGTCTCCACATAGGTCCAGCTGCATTACCCATGTGCCACCACCTGTCCCCTCTGGCAGCACCTAATCTGCCTGAAGTTCATAGCATTTCCACCAAAAGCCTGAGAGATGATGGAGGCGATGATTTTCCCAAGAACAAGGATGGACTTTTCAATGACAATCTCAGAAAACAGATTATTTTCATTTTATCTAAAGCAAAAGTAAATCTGTTGTCACACATTCTCAAATAGTTGAAATAGCATTTTTATAATTACCCAGCCCCTATTGGGCCTTTAGAAATCATGTACGGTACTTTTCATGAAAATTAACTAAATGGTAGCTTAATGATCAGTTATGCGACAAGCTACAAACAGTTATTTTTACTCTAATGATTTCTGCTCTCACTCCAAGATTTGGCTCCCAGTTCTAACAAACAAGAGCATGTAGATGAATAAACAAGGGTGAAGCAAGGGTGAGGCTCTGCCAACAGGACTGAATGAGGCTAAGTCAGTTCATCTTGCCCATTTAAACATCAGGACCATATGCTTCTGAACAAGGTGTATCCACATGGGGGGATGGGGTTTGACCCTGCATCCACGTGTTTTGCTAATCACATCTATGAGATTAAAGGAATCTATACTTTTATACTTCGCAGCTGAAAGTTATGCAGACTGAAGTATTTATAGAAGAGTAATTATGCTAGGCCCTTGATGCCAAAAAAGCAATGTGAGAACAGCAGTTGCTTCTCTATATTCAGGAATAGCTGTTTTGCTTGGTGTAGACAAAAGCACCCTTCCTAGATGGGCCCTTTGCAACTACCCAGGAGTAACACAGGCCTATAGTTCTGAATAAAATGCTGAACAAATGAACAAATAAACGAATGAAGGCAGAAAACAAAATGAATTTAGCTAAGTATACTCTTTCACCAAGTGTACAGAATGCTGTCCTTTCAATTTATCTGACTATACTTCAATAAATATAAAACCAACTACCCAAGGAAAACAAAGCATTTAAGAGAGAAGCACTGATAACATGATCTAATGTTTTCCTATTTATCACAGTGTTTTTCCAATTTATTTACTGTGCAACCTGGAAAGAGGTAAACAAATGCTTAAGTGTGCTTGCTCTCTAAAGCCTCATGTAAAAACATTGTCCTGACAATAATAATATTGAGAAAGTATTCTTTCTGGTGAAAGATCATACCCAACATAATCCAATATTGGCATTTTCTAATGGATATTTTAGGAACTGAAAAAAGATAACCTTGAAAATTCACCCTTTTGATTTTAAGGACAGGGTGATCTGGGGGTGATCCTCTTGCCTCCGCTGCTCTGCAGGAACTACTTTTTCTGTACATTGCAATCATTTGAGAGGTCCTGATTTAATTAATCTGAGGGATGGTCATGACATTGGGACCTTTAATTCTAGTGTGCAACTAAGGTTAAGAACTACTGTTCTAAAACCTGTCCCCTTAAACATGTTCACTCCTACATTCCCGCCTGTGGTTAATGGCTTCCATGGACACTCAACCGTCACTCCTCCTCTCCTTTCTTCTTCCTGTAAGGAAATGTCTCTTGACTGTACCCTTTTGTCTTTATCATCGTTCCCTTACCCACGCTGACAGCTGTGCCCTTTCCCTCTTCCTTTCTGAATGTACTGAAGTGTACCTTAGATGCAGTAATACGCACAAAGCCAAGTGTCCAACTGGATTGACTGTTGCTTATGGGATCGCCACACAGACTGTGATATGGAATACATTACCGCTGTTTAAGTCTGTCTACTCTAGAACTTCATAAACATGGAATCCCTTAGTAGGTATCCATTTGTGTCTGGTTCTTTCATACAATACAATGCTTTTAAGATTCATCCATATAGGGGATCAGCAGGTGGCATGGTGATTAAGGCGCTGGACACTCCCACATGGCCAACCACAGTTTGAGTCCTGGAGCTGGTGGCTTGCTTTCTCACTTTCTCTCTCTCTGGTCAATTTAAAATAAATAAAAATTAAATTAAAAAAAATTCATCCATATTGCTACATCAGTACTTCATTGGTTTTTATTGTTGAATAGTATTCCATATATGACTATACTATAACAATATATTCATTCATTTTCCTACCGATAGATATTTGAATAGTCCCCATTTTTTGGCTACTATACACAAAGCTTGTGTGGCTATTCTTGCTCAGATCATTTTGTGGGCACATGCCTTGATTCTCTTGAGTATATATCTAGGAGTGGAACTGCTAAGAGACAGGGTAGGTATATGTTTAACTTTATTAGAAACTGCCTGAATCTCAGGCCCATTCTCTGCACATTAACTGTGCCCTACGAGATCCCTATTACTGGAGGGATCCATTTCGTGTGTAAAGATGAATATGGTAGAACCCTCCTTGGACTCAAATTTACTCTTTATCATGTTCTTTACAGATAAAAACCCAAATTTCTTAGTGACACAGAAGATTCTTTTCCCTCATCTCTGATCTCATCCTCCATTCTATAGAAACATCAAATATTTGGGATGCCTCCTGCCACTGCCTATTTCCCAAGTCTTAACCTAACTTCTCTCCATTGCTTAGAAAAACTTTTGTCCCACACTGACAGGTGACTCCTATTCATGCAGTAGCATCATTTCCTTCAGAAAACTTCTCCTAATTCTGAGGAAGAAACAGTCTTCCTATGTGCTTCCACAATACCCTGAGCAATTCTTCATGGTTTATATATTTTTTTCAGATTAGAAAATTTTACTAAAGGAAAGCTGGGAAACACTGAAAAGCAAAAAGTGGAAAACTAAAATTGTCCATAATCCCACTAAACCGGTCCATAATCCCACCACTCAAATCATCGTGATCACTGTTAACGTTTTAGTGTAAAGCCGTTTTACTGCCATCGCCGATCCAAGCCCAATCTTTTCAGCTATGATTATATTAGTCTCCCAACTGGTATCCTTACTTTTGCCTGCATTTCCGACAGTCTATTGCCAGTACAGCTCCCAGAGTGAACAGGTCAAAACCCAACTCAGATCATGTCCCTTTTCTTCTCAGAAACCCCTCACGGTTCCCACCTTCAGTAAGAGTAAAAGCTGAAGTATTAACAATGGTCTTCAAAACTCCACAGTGCTAGCCGCTCTTTCACCAAAGCTACCCTCTACTTTGTTTTATGACCTTCTTTTTCCCTAGGTCACTGTGTTCCAATGACAGTGGTCTTCTTGATGTCCTCGAGCTCATAAGGCATACTTTTGCCAGAGAGCCTTTGTATTTGCTGTTGTTCTCTGTGCTTGGAAATTTCTTTTTCAAAAACATCCATCTGACTTTTTTTCCGTCTCTTTTAGATCTTTACTCAATTCTCTTCTTCTCAGTGAAATCTCCCTCATTTTCCTATTAAAAATTCTCCCTATCCCAGGATCTAGCACCCTTGCCTGCTTTCTCTAATACATACGATACCCAAATATACACAATTGAACACCTTGTATATTTACATATTCATTTTGTTTTCTATTGCTTCTCCCTCATCCTCCTGTGATGGGTGGAAATACTGATATCTGGATTCCTGCTATCCTCTCAGGTCCGGGAACAGGGCCTTCCCCATAGCAGGGCCTTTATGAGCATAAGCACAACTCTGGAAGGCCACGGAGCATGACCTTACTGAAGGAGCATATCCTTCCTCTGTGTACAGAAAGCTTTGAAGGCAGAGTATTTTACTGTTTTCCACTGATACCCAGGACTTAGGACCTGGCACACAGTAGGCATTAAATGAGTCAACTGCTTTAAGCATTTAGAGAATTTCTCTTTGGGTCTGTCTATGAGGCTGTTGCACAATGATTTAAGAATCTTGGTAGTATCTCACCAAATTTTTTAGGATGGGTTTATTTATTTGATAAATTAATAAATCATTAATAAAATAATTCAAAGCTAAGTCTGGTAAAGGTGGAAAATAAAGAAAGGTGATATGATTTTTGTCTAATAAATAAGAGATGACTGTAAGACTCATTTTCCTGAGCAATTTAGAAAGAAGCTATACTTTCACTTGTCCAGATGCTAACATTTACCTCCTCTGTTCTACTCCCTTCCTCTGAATGAGCATCTTACTATCTTTGTCTACACCCTCATCCTCGCCCAGGCTCCAGCTCTTGGGCCTATACCATCAGTTATGTGCATCTCTCTGTTTTCAGTCTTGAAATGCTGAAATAGTTCTATTTTCCATTAAAAGTCCTCAAAGGATACATATTTAGGTTCAAAATTTAAGAGCAACAACCAGGTAGATATTTAAAGTTTATTAATTTCTTCCGTAAGTGAGAAAGAGAGGAGGAGACAGAGTATTCCGAATGGGGTTTTGATGCCACAATCCACCTCCAGCTTCAGCCAGACCTGGATCATGGGGACGTGGATGCCTGGTGTACTTAGGGAGGTCTCTGGATGTGAACCTGAAACCTCTGTATGTGAGTCAGCCTAGAGGAGCCTTGCATCTTACCACTGCATCACTGTTTTGTTCCCCAGGTAGATATTTAATAGAGAATTTTACAACTTTGATTTGAAAGGTCCATATAAAGTATAAAGTCCATAAAAATGGCTTCCCTGGGCCTATAGTAGCAGGGGAGGGAAAAATAGGAGTTTTAGTAATAACTAGCTGAGTTCAAGGTTAACAATTGCCAGAATCTGTTTCCTAGTTGTCCTTATTCTAAATGTGCTCAATCGAAAGGCTATCTGAAGTATGCCCTCTCAGAAAGCACCAGCCACATCTCTAAATGTCTTTAAGATAGAAGTTTAGGGGGTCAGCCCTGTAGCCTGACGGTTAAGGAGGAAACCAGATCCCATATGGCCAGATTTGAATCCTGGTCCAGCAGTTTGAAAAACATGCCAAGCATAAATGCGTGCATGCCCAAAATCCTGACAGGATGGAGAAGTGGAGGAGAAGGGATTGTGGTGTGACTATGTCCTTTGGGGGAGTGTTTTCTTTCTCCTTCCCTCTCTTTGCCCTTCTCTCTGGCAAGCACACACATCCTCTGGCAATTTTTAAAAAAAGATAAAGGTTCATACAAGAGTATTTAGACAAAACATTCCCCTTTTCTCTATACAACAAATGAGTTCTTAAAAGTTATAATTGTGGGGCCAGCAGGTGGCGTGGTAGTTAAGGTGCTAGACTCCCATATAGCCAACTCGAGTCCTGGAGCTGGTGGCTTGAAAGTCATGTCGGGCACATGTGCGTGTGTGCCTAAAGCCCCAGGAGGCAAATGGAGGCCCTCTCACTGTCTCTCTGGCCAGTGCATGTGTTCTATAGCAAAAAATCTTAAGAAAAAAAAAAAAAAACCTTATAATTTGAATTTATAATTCTAAATTTCCATTTTTATCTCATACCATTAAACATTCTTTAACAAGTCATAATTGTGAACCTCTGGTTTCTTTGCACTGCAAAGGCCTACCTAGTCTCAGAGCTTCTTCTCATCTGTGGTATTTCTCCACTATTTCTTCTGTTCCTTTGTGCCTAATTTCTAGTTACTTTAACGAAAGCCACACACCTTACTCTATGGATGCCAAGCCTGCTTCCCCTTCTCTCTGGTTTCCCATCTTTGTGCTTTCAAATATTGTTTAGCACATTCTTCAAAGCAAATCCTAATGCACCAACTGATGAACTGACAGGATCCAATAACTTGTGTTCTTGCCTTCCCATATGAAGATTCAAACATACAATTTTAAAATCTTATTTTAATATGATCTTCAATAACTCCAGATCTAAAGCCAGGCCAGTGTTTTACACTGCAGGGTGATGACAAAGAAAAGCATCCTAGTTTGTGAAGAAATGTCTTTGGTTCTGATAAGAAACACCTGCGATAACCGGACATCCTGTCTCAGGGAACCCAGCCTCACAGATCTTCAAAGGATTGTGATTCCAAAGGCACTACAGGTCTTAGAGTTAAGCTGTTTCTCTAAGCACCAGGTTTCTAAAGAAACACAAACTAGTTGAAATATCTCCCAGCTAAATATATTTAGCAACAAAAAACTTTTTGCAAGGAACAGAAGAAATGCCTCAGACTTAGATCCTGCATTTTCTCTGATCTCCTCCTATTTTTCTGCATCCGCTACTTTGGAATAGCCCTACGTGTACTCTGACTTTGGAGATTTAGCTAGGTGGGTACTGGGAGCAGGGGTGGAAGTGACTGCTTGAATCACTATGCATTTGGCCCAGGACCTGAGGCAGGAATATAAATGGCTAAATTTAATTAGTTTTTCTGAGAGAGAAAATTGCTAGGCAGTACAGATCATCAAGTCACTGCAGAAGAAAAAAGGTTTGCTTTGTTAAGGTACTCATTTTTCTAGTTGTCTCATAATTTTGCATTGCATTCTGAATATAGTAATTGTTATATTTGAAGACTCTGGATTCTGTTATGTTCTGAAGAAGGTTGTAATTTTGTTTTAATTCAGTTATATTTGATTTATAGTCTCTTTCTTCTGTGGTGGATGGCAGGTCAAATCAGTTTTCTTTTAGCCTTAGTTGCTACTTGCTTTGACTGTTCCTTGGCTATGCATGGTTCAGAGGTCAGCCCATGACATGTGCAGAGTTCATATGTGGAATCTGGGATCCCAATTTCTTGCTCTTCCCTCTCCAGACCTCCTCCTGGTGGCCATTCTTGCCCCAGGCTCCATTTCAAAATGGAGTTGGAGAGAGGGGATTCAACATAAGACTGCAATTCTACCTACTTTTTGAAGTCCCTTCAAAGACTGTCAAGGGTTCTTTTGTTCTTCCATGTGGACCCACTCTTCATTAAAAAAAAAAAAAAAAATTTTTAACTGAGGGAGAAACAAGAATATTTAGTGTTTTTATCCAGATTCTGAAGAATGATGTGTTAAAAAGTTTCTCTTGGGACCAGTAGTTGGCGTAATGGCTATGTCGCTGGACTCCCACGTAGTCGACCACGGTTCGAGTCTTAGACCCAGTGGCTTAAACTCATGACAGGTGCTTGTGCATGTGTGCCCAAGATGTGTGCCTGAGAGTAAAATGGAGGCAAAGGGACTGCAGTATGGCCATCCCCCCCGGGGGGTGATTTCTTGCTTCCTGTCTCTCTGTCTCTCTCTGCCTTTTTGGCGAGCACATGCGCTCCACAGCAAAAACCTCTCAAAAAAAAAAAAGTGAGAGAGAGAAATGGCCTAGGTTTAACCACAGACCAAGTCTCACTTTGCCTATCTCTTGGAATATTTTCATTTTAAGGTTGCTGAGTAAATTCTGACACACTGAGCACATATGAGGGGACTTCAAAAAGTATGCAGAAAATGGAATTAATGTATGAATTTATTTTGGTGTAAAAATCTTTGAAATCCATGCATAGATTTTCCATAATATGTATTTTCCATTAACTTTCTGAAGAGTCCTCATATGTAGAAGCATGTCAGGATAGTCTGGTTACTGGTATGGAATATGTTTAACTTTAAATCTTGTTTGTACTCATGTTGTCTATAGTCTCAGTTTTGAGTTATATGAGAAAATGCATTGATGAGAAAACATATGAGATGCTATCAAGATTCTTAAATCACCGTGCAACAGTTTCATAGAAAGCCCAAAAGAAAAATTCTCTAAATGTTTAAAGCAATTGACTCATTTAATGCCTACAATGTGCCAGGTAGGTCCTAAATCCTGGTTATCAGTGACCCCCCTCCCCGCCCCCCCCCGCCCAACTCATATGCTGAAATCCTAATCCCCAATGTACTGGGGGCAAGACTTTGGGGGAGGTAATTAGGTCATAAGGATGCAACCCTCATCAATGGGATCAGCACCCTTATAAACATAGATATGACAGAGAGAGATGATTTCTCTCTGGGCCATGTGAGGATATAAAGTTTCACTTAAACATCCATTTGTTGACCTCTTCATCCATAAGGCACAGATCACTAGCTTACTGTGTGTGTGTGCATGCATGCCTGCACATGTATGTGAGAGAGAGACCAAGTGCACACACATGCACTAATTTTTAATTTCCCTAGAGCCCTTGTAATTTTCAGAGAACATGTGCATGCTGACAATGACAGACCAGATAGTAGGGTAGAAAAGAAAAGGAAGTTAAGTTGACAGTCACCAGAGGCAGGGCACTAGCTCCTTTCTTATTCCTACTGGGATTCACAAAAACTCCTTGCAGGAATGGAGTGTGAGCTGGAATCAACATCTAGACCAAACTAAGGCTATACCGTGAGGACCTCATCAAAGAACTGCAGGTCTGTCTCTGATTGCCTGAGCTCCTGCAGATAAGCTCCAGTTGCATTATGAGACATGACCCCTTTTGCAGAGGGAAACAAAACTGCTTTAATAAACGAAGTGCTCGCCCATCATTTTAAAAAGAAAATTTCTCTCCAGGGGCTCCTGAGATTTCACAGCAGCAGATTATCTCATTTGGGGAGAATGCTTGACTGTCAGGCAGAATCCTCTACTTCAATTACAGAAGCAGCTGATTTTCAAGAAAAAGTTAATTTCACACAAAGGTATTCTAGATGCTGAATAATCTCCAGGAGGATAAGAATGGAACTTTGTAGCTTGCTTTGCACAGCATCTGTGCAAAGGTGGTTAATATAAGTGTTTTCAAGTGATAATCAAGAGAGGTAAGTTTTTTTTTTTTTTGGGGGGGGGCAGTTTTTTGCTATAGGGTGCATGCGCTTGCCAGAAAGACAGAGAGAGATAAAGAGACAGAAAGTCAGAAATCACCCCCCAGGGGGGATGGCCACGCCGCAATCCCTTCTCCATTCTCCTCTCAGGATCTTGGGCACGCACATACATGTGCCCAGTGTGAGTTTAAGCCACTGGGTCCGGGACTCGAACCATGGTTGACTACATGGGAGTCCAGCAACATAGCCATTACGCTAACTGCTGGTCCCAAGAGGTAAGTTTTTGAGGGCAACTTGGTACTCTCAAGTCCAAAAAGAAAAGCCTGGCAGGTAGAAGATTCCTTCGGAAAGTCAGTTGAGTGATGAAGTCCATCACTGGCATTCTGAGGCTTTAAAGCACTCTGCTAAATTTGTAGAAGTCCGGTGAGAGAATCAGAAATATTAACAAGTACACCAATGGTATAGAGAATGGTTCAGTTACACAATGATATTTCTTTTGTGAAAAAGGGAATTCATGTAATAGAAAAGATAGGTGCCAGTCTGCAAAGCAGGTGGGAGTGACTACCATCCCTGGGGCCTGGAAGGCAGAATAAAGAGCCAGAGGGTTACTGGGGACCAGCAGTTGGCATAATGGCTATGTCGCTGGACTCCCATGTAGTCAATCTTGGTTCAAGCCCGGACTTGGTGGCTTAAACTCACGCCGGGAGCGTGTACGTGCACGCCCAAGATACCAAGAGGAGAATGAAGGAGAAGGGATTGCGGTGTGGCCGTCCCCCCCGGGGGGTGATTTCTTGCTCTCTATCTCTGTCTTTCTGGCAAGCGCACGTGCCCTATAGCAAAAACCTTTCCAAAAACAAAAACAAAAACAAAACAAAGAGCCAGAGGGTTATTCTCAACCCTTAACATGCCGTGGAGTTTGCTCTGCTTGATTCTGTCACTCCCCCGCTTCTTTCCTATTTCTCACCTTTGGAGTGGGAGTGTCTACCCTATGTCCTGTCCTGCCATTGTATTTTAGGAGTTTATCACTTGTTTACTTTTTTTTTTTTTTTTTTTTGCTAACTTGCGCTTGCCCGACAGACAGAGAGACAGAAAGCGAGAAATCACCCCCCAGGGGGGATGGCCACACCGCAATCCCTTCTCCATTCTCCTCTTGCACACACGCACATGCGCCCGGCGTGAGCTTTAAGCCACCGGGTCCGAGACACGAACCGCAGTCAACTACATGGGAGTCCAGCAACATAGCCATTACACCAACTGCTGGTCCCTCACTTGTTTACTTTCACAGGCTCACAGCTAGAGAAGAATTCTGCCTCAGAATGAACTATACCTTGAGTCTGCCATACCTGATTCAGACAATATTTAGATGAGACTTCAAACTTCAGCCCTTGGAAATGATGCTGGAACAAGTAGGCTGTTGGGGTTGTTGCGGCGAGAAGGATGTGATTGGGGAAGTCAGGGGCAGAATTTTATGACTGAATATTTCTGTACCCCTCCCCCCAATTCATATGCTGAAATCCTAATCCCCAATATACTAGGCTGAGAGGTAGAATATTTTCCGGAGGTGACTAGGTGATGAGAGTAGAACCCTCATCAATGGGATGGATCGGCACCCTTATAAGCATAGATGGATAACTTCTCTCTCAGTCATGTGAAAATAGAATGAGAAGATGGGCATCTGCAAATCATGAAGCGTGACCTCTCCTGACACCAGATCTGCTGGCACCTTGATCTTGAATTCCAGCCTCAAAACCATGAGAAATATATGTCTGTTGTCGAAGCCACTCAGTCTATGCTATTCTGTTACAGCAGCCTGAACTAAGACACTAATACAAGCCATTTTTAAGATTATTTGCTCAGAAAGGCATTCTTCACTAATTCAACCCCTTGCATTCGTTCCTTTTGTCATGTAAATTTCTTCTTTGTTCAATCCATCCAAATAAACCATGTATTTTATTAGTTTCATCTTTTTCTTTTTCTTTTTTTAATTGATGTGTGTAGAGAGAAAGAAAGAGGGAGAGGGAGAGAGGGAAGGAGGGAGAGAGGGAGACAGAGAACACTCCCAATGGGGCATGGTCATGCCACAATCCCTTCACCATTTTTCCAACTTGTTGGAATTTTTGGATGTGTTCACACTCACACATGTCAGATAGGTTTCTCAAGCCACCAAGTCCAGGACTCAAATCGCACAATTGGTCATATAGGATTCAGCTTTCTTAACCAGGTGGTCATGGGACCAGCCCAAGTTTCATGTTCTTATGGAAATCTTTTCCAGAGTCCTCTGATCTGCTCAAATCTGTTTCAATTCATCCCAAGGGCTGCTGCTCAGCAGACGTCTTGGTATTTCTCCTTGTTATACCAGAATTCCCTTTTTGCTGGATCCCAACTCTTTCTATTTCTTGATTTATTTTGACTTTTATAGGTCACATCCCCCAGCAGCTCTCTGAGAAAGGGTATTTAAGAAACAAAATTTAAAAACTGTACGTCTGAAAATGTGTTTACCTTCATACTTAAATGATAGATAGTAACAGATTCTGGGATGGAAAACTCTTCCCGTGGGATTTCTAAGACACTAATCTACTACCTTATATCATGCACTATTGCAGTGGAGAACTTTGTTAGCATTGTGATTCTTGATGTTTTTTGTATGAAACTTTTTTCCAGTTTTGAAGCTTTAGAGGATATGTCACAAGTAATTTAAAATTTTGTTATATGCCTCCATATTCATTTTCTATGAACTTTTTGAAGACTCCTCTCATTTATTTATGTGATCAAGTGTTTACTGTTGGTCTATTTTCTAGATCACAGGCTCTAGAAAGATAAACTGGTATCTCTCTTCCTTATCTCGGTATCCCTAGCACTCATAATACCTGGTAGATGTTTAAAAATATTTGCTTAAGAAATGAATTAATACCCTAACTGGATCCTGGCCACTTTTTAATTCTGCCATTTTAATTTTCTACAAAGCCCTTTCTGGGTTCTCGGTCTCTCAGTGATTCTCTTCTTCCCTGACTTCTTATTGTGCTTAAAAATCTCACCACATTTCAGTAAGCTCTCTCCCATCTCGTTTTTTCTACTTGGCTAGTTTGGTACTTAAAATCAGGAGCATGTTTCAGTCTTTGGGGAATACTTGAATGTCCTTTTAGACTTCCTTAGGGACGGGGCATTTCCTTCTATTCTCCGCATCCTAAGCAACTATTACAGGAGGCCACAAATGAAAGACTCCAAGGAAATGCTTGCTAAACTATTAAATTAAATGAAAAGTTTTTGAATCACAAGTGATTAACATACTGATTTGATAGATACATTTATTCATTCACTCAGTAAATATTTATTTAATGCTCTAGCATCCCAAGACCTATTTTTCTGACTGGAGAGAAAACAGTAAAAAAAAAAAAAAAAAGAAGAGAAAAAAGAAAAAAAAAACCATAAGGAAGTTCCAGCTCTAGTGGGGAAGGTTCATATGAATGCACATAACTGCAATATAATATCTACTGACGGCACATAGCTATACAGGCACAATGAAGTCCCAGGGCTAGATCCAATACATAACTATTGAGGAAGGCTTCATAAAGCTAAGTTTTAAAAAATGGACATTGAGTGAAAAGGGTATATGGGCATGAAGAGCAAAACATGTTTAGGAAAAGCCAAACATGTCATCATGACTAAAAAAGGGTGAATAGAACAAGGTTAGAGAGGCACAGTTATAGGCCAGGACTTTAATTCCATACTATGTAGCAATTACTTTAGAATATATGGAACCCAATACTAACAGTTTGCCTTTTTTTTTTTTATTATTGGCTATAGGACACATGTGCTCGCCAGAGAGAGAGAGAGAGAAAGAGAGAGAGAGAGAGACAGAAAGAGAAAGAGAAAGTGAAAGAGAAAGTGAGAGAAAGTGAGAGAGGGAAAGTTAGAAACCACTCCTCAGGGAGAATGGCCATGTTGCAATCTCTTCTCTTCCAGTCTCCTCTCAGGTTTTCAGGCATGCACCCACAAATGCCCAGCATGATTTTCAAGTAACTAGGTCTGGTACTTGAACTGCACAAACAGCCGCGTGGGAGCCAGGAGCGCAACTTCCATGCCACTTACTGGCCCAACAGTCTGCATTTTAAAAGGAAAAGTACAGTGGTAGTGTAGAGAATAACTCAGGGAGGGAAGACAGTAGAATCAGGGAGTCTATGTTTGGGAAGGAATGTGAAGGATATGAAGTGACAGGAGGTAGGGAGAGAAAAGTGATTTGATTGATATTTAAGAGGTAGAAGTTGACAGGATGCAGTGATTAATTGAGAGGGGAAGGCGACAGAGAGTGGGGAGTCTAAGAAAACTACAAGGTTTCTGATACAGGTCTATGAGCAAATTATAATGCCTTTCACTTGATTTAAGGAGCACAGGCAAAATTAACAAGAGTACTTCAAAAAGGTCACAGAGGGGTTGGTAGGTGGCATGTTGGTTGGGGACACTGGACTCCCACATGGCTGACCCTGGTTCAAGTCCCAGACCTGGAGGCTTGCTTTCTTATTTTCCCTCTCTCTCTCTCACTCTGTTCCTCTCTGGTCAAATTTAAAAACAAACAAATGAAATAAATAAAGTTAAATAATTCTTTTTATAAAGCTTATGGACAAAAAATTAGGAGTTTACTTCGTATAAAATTTTTAAAATTCATGCATATTTTTTTCATAATACACATTTTCCATGTACTTTTTGAAGATGTCGTATATATGTGTAAAGCAAAGAAAATGAATTAACTGTAAATATGTGAAAGAGAAATGAATTAACTGTAAATATGTAAAGGAGAAATGTCCAAGGGCAGATGTCTGGTAGGAAAATGGAAATGAGGATCTAAAAGCTCAGGGCAGGTCTCAGCTGCAGATTGAGATGCCATGGCCAAACAGTTATGGTTCTGCTCTGAATAGAGAAATGTTGAAAAAACTACTGTGAGCTACCAAGGGCCTGCCAGCTACTGCTTCTTCCCTCCCGCAGACTGTCTGGTCCTCACTAGTGGACGTATATGAGGATACACCATGTGAGTTTGCAATATGTCATCCTTTTAGCCTTTCCAGGTCTGTCTGTGAAATTAGCCATGAGACCTACAGAGGGGGAATATGTGGTCTTCTCTTTAATCTGTCCCTTCCCTTCTCCCACTCACATGCACTCTTTGGCATAGAAGTAAGAGTGTCTTGGCAACATATTAGCACTACCTGACTGGAGATTAGACACAGTCTTTAATGGAAAAGACATTTACTCAAGGAGTTCTCTTGATGAGAAGACACATTTAAACCAATTGGTCACTCTCTGTCAATATTCTGCATACCTGATGTAATACATTCCTAACTTTTAGAGATGTCTGATAATTGCTTCAAAAATGTAATACATGACCAATTTAATAACCAACCATAATGAAAACATAATTCTCTGGTAACATCAACTAAATGACCTAAATTTTTTTGAGGGTTTGTGCAACTATACAAATCCTAATAGAAAGAAGAAAAAGCATTTATCAATTTTAGATCTAGATCTAAAGTTCTGCTTATTTACTCTTAAAACTCAAGGAAGTTGAGCGGTAGGGTTTATCCGCTCAACTCCGTAAAGGTTCTAAGCGTGTCGCAGCCTCATCAGGCACCCAGCACGCACCCTGTCCGCAGCCAAGATGCCCAAGAAGAAGGTCAGCTCAGCCGAGGAGGTGGCCAAGGAAGAGCCCAAGAGGAGATTGGCGAGGTTGTCGGCTAAATCTCCTGCAAAAGTGGAGACAAAGCCAAAAAAGGTGGCAGGGAAGGATAAATCTTCAGACAAAAGAGTGCAAACAAAAGAGAAAAGGGGAGCAAAGGGGAAACAGGCTGAAGAGGCCAACCGAGACACTAAAGAAGATTTACCTGCAGAAAATGGAGAAACTAAAACTGAGGAGAGTCCACCCTCTGATGAAGCAGGTGAGAAAGAAGTCAAGTCTGAGTAATATCATATACCATGTCTTATCAATGGTCCCTGTCTCCCTTCTTGTACAATCCAGAGGAATATTTTTATCAACTATTTTGTAAATGCAAGATTTTTAGTAGCTCTAGAAACATTTTTAAGAAGGAGAGAATCCCACCTCATCCCATTTTTAAGTGTAAATGCTTTTTTTTAAGAGGTGAAATCATTTACTGGTTGTTTATTTTTCAGTACAACCAGAAAATAGTGGGATATTGACTTATAGGAGGCTTTGACTCTCTTGCCTGTCAGCTTAACATTCCATAGGTGGAGGTGGGGTGGGTAGTTTTTATATCCTAAATACAAAGCATACTAAATGGCAGTTTGGAGTCACAGTCATGCATTTAATGTGTCTTGAATATTTTAAATGACTTCTATTATGTTTTTTAGTTGTACTGTTTCCTAAAGAAAACCACTCTTTGATTGTTGCTCTCCCTGTCAGAATTGTGTGCACTCTGTAACATCTTTGGTCGTGGTAGTCCAGTTTTCCTAATAATTCTGTTAATGTGCTGTGAAAGATTGGAAATTTGAAGTATGTAGTCTGTGTGATACTAAATTGTGATTTGGTGGGACTTACATAACAGCTTTCAACATCTGAAGACAGTGGTTCTTGATATCCTCTTAAGGAAAATTTGCCTACAAATTTGAAGTGGAGTGTCACTGGAATAACTTAAAAAGAATCACTATACTTGGCTTTTTAAATTTTTGGTACGTATGCTAAGAACTGGGTACAAATTGAAATGTCTGTACTGATCCTTGACACAAACAATAAATCTCAATTACAAGAAAAAAAAAAAACCCTCAAGAAAGTTGATCCTTTCAACTAAGGATCTTGTAATTTTCTTATTTGAATGGGAAAGTGGTATAATTCTTGCTCATAACTAGGAATTTTTTAATGCCCTAAACATTTCTAGCATACAAAATTTTTTTAAAAACATTTCTTCTTTTAAAATGCTTTGTGGGACCAGTGGATAATATAATGATTATGTCGCTGGACTCTCACATAGTTGACCGCAGTTCAAGTCCTGGACCCAGCAGGATAAACTCATGGCAGATGCCCAAGATCCTGAAATGAGAATGGAGGAGAAGTGACTGAGGCATGGCCATCCCACCTGGGGAGGAGGGGGTGACTTCTCATTTTCTGTCTCTCTGTCTCTCCGGTGAGTACACACGCCCTATAGCAAAAATCTCTTAAAAAAAAAAAAAGCTTTGTAATTTATTAGAGCTCTATTATAAATAAGTCCCAAGATAAAATAACTAGTACACTGATGAACCCCCACAGATTACAGTAACCAGAGTAGTGGGGTGGCTCTGCTAGCTGTGGATCTTCTCTGCTCAGTAAGTTTAGCAAGGCAAGTCCTGGGCCCGTGCAAGGTGCTGGAACTGTGGAGGGAGAAGACACTGTCCTTGCACTCGAAGATGATAAGCTAGAGCGCTCTGGTTTTCAGATGGCAACCTATCAATTTTCAGCAGTTCCACAGGGTGGAGGCAGGGGTGTAGTGACATTCCTCATATTTTCCACATGCACAAAATAAATACTAGAGTTTACAAACCTCTGTTCTGGTAGAAAAATAAGGGCAGTCAGAGTCTGCGTCGAAGCAGCCCTGGCCTGTAGCCTTGCCAGTGATGGCGGCTATAGCTACATCTACACCACGACTATATTTTCTACAACAGCTTGCCCAGGGAGCTCATGCTAGGAGCCACTGATGACAAGGAAAATATACAAGCCTTGATCAATTGGTTATCATTTTATTCCTATGCCAAAGTGAAGCATGATGCTTTTATTTATTTACTTTGTCAAGATCAGAGGCACTGTGGAGCATGTAAAGTAACTGTATCTTTTGTACTGCTTTAACTTCTAATTTTCCCACATGTAATATGCAATTGGAAAAAGAGCTGTTTTCAAAATGTAAGTAAAAAATGACAACACAAATGCATAAAGCACTTCTATAAAAATAACTCAAGGGACCAGCAGTTGGCATAATGGCTATGTCGCTGGACTCCCATGCAGTCGACCACGGTTCGAGTCCCGGACCCAGTGGCTTAAACTCACACTGGGAGCGTGTGCGTGCATGCCCAAGATCCCGAGAGGAGAAAGGTGAAGGGACTGCAGTGTGGCCATCCCCCTGGGGGGTGATTTCTCCTTCTGTCTCTCTGCCTTTCTGGCGAGCACAGGCACTCTATAGCAAAACCTTCTCCAAAAAAGTAACTCAAAATTTATTCCTCTCTTTCCTAGTTAAAAAAATATATATATTTATTTAATTCCATTTGTTATTATTATTATTTTTAAATTTTGACCAGAGAGAGAGAAAGGGAAAGCGAGAAAGCAAGCCTCCATGTCCGGGACTCAAACTGTGGTCGGCCACGTGGGAATCCAGCGCTCTTAACCACCACACCCCCTGCCGGCCCCATCTCTTTCCTATTTAGAAGATGACCACAGAGAAATGTATGGAGTCCCTAAAATGTCAAATTGGCTACAAAGGTCACCTCACAATATCAGTCTTGCTGACCTCTAAAGGAAAGAAAGCCTAGAGTCTCCTTGAGTCCCTCTGACCCTTCGAGGGAGACAGCACTGCTGTAGTTGCTCACACTTAAGGGCCTCGTTATTCTGCCTAGATACTCAGTCTACTGCATTTCAGCCCTTCTGCTGCCTTTCCTCCAATTCAAGGCAAAGAAGAACGAAGAACACTGTCTGGCCTGCCCTTCTGCCCAGAAGAGGCTCCCCTCTTCATGGGGCTAGAATCCATGGTCTGGGCTGCCCTCAATAGAAACCTTCAGCCTCTTTCTCTGTGGACCTTTTCTTGCATGTGCAGCGAGGCAGGGCCCATGACCTCCTGCGCTCTGGGGCTGCATATCTCTGTTGTGTTTGCTTTGACCTGTTTCTCCTGTGCCTTTTCTCTGCCACTGAATAGATGCATCCTTTTCTTTCCTCAAGGTAGTAATTGCCAAAACTTCATTTTGAGCTTCCGAGTGGAAACATGCACAGGAAACAAAGAGGTCACATATGGTATGGTTTAGACCAGTGGTTCCCAGTCTTTCTGGCACCAGGGACTGGTCTCATGAAAGACAATGCCCCCACAGACTGAGAGGTGGGAAAGGGGCGGAGAGAGGCTGGTCCTGGGATGCCCCAAGTGCACCACATCCACTGAGCACCTCATCTCTACCACCACACTGCAATATGCAATGAAACACTCACACGAGAGGACTTGCGTTCCCATGAGAATCCAATACTGCTGTTGATCCTACAGGAGGCAGAGCCCAGGTGGCAGTGTGTGTGTCAACACTGACGAGGCGAAGTCTTGGCTGCTGTCCTGCCCTAAGAGCCAAGGACTGGCACTGGCCCACAGCATGGAGGTTAGAGACCCCTGGTTTAGACAACTTTAGGATACACTAGGAATTGGGACCAGATGCTCAGCTAATAAGACAAAGTTAGTTTACTCTTGTTTTGTCCCCTCTATGCATCTATCTTCTCTGATGGCCAGAGATGTCTATTCTATACCATCCATACCATCCTAATATAAGATGAATATCCCTAATCTGAAAATTCTTAAAACCAAAATGCTCACCTTTGCAGGATCAACAAGATACCACAAGGAAAAATTCCACACCTGATCTCATAACAGGTCAAAGTCAAATCATGGCTATATGAAATCACCTTCGGGCTGTGTGCATAGGTGTACATGAAACATAAATGAACTTCGTGTTTACACTTGGGTTCCATGCCCAAGATCCTGACTGTGTATATGCAAATAGTCTAAAATGAAAAAAAAAAAAACCCACTGAAATCCAAAACATTTCTGATCTCAAGCATTTCAGATAAGGGATACTCAACCTCTTATAGTGTCAATCTTACCAGAACCTCCAGTGACTCTTACCTGACCTGCTTGCCTTCTCTCATGTCATATAAGGAGAAGAAGACATCGGTATCTTCTCCAATGGTATTATAGGTGAAACTCTTCAGACTGAGGAAGAAGTGATGTGGCACTGGCATCCGACAGGTTTCCCCATGACGTGGGCGCATTGTATCTACCTAATGAGGGAGAAAAACAATGGTGTTTATTTTAGTTATTTATTATATTGAGTATTTAAAAAATGAAAGCTAAATCACTAACTCTCCTCACACTGCTGAAGGAGATTAAGGGAGAGATTGAAGGTGTTCTCTCTGCTAACAGGGGATACTGTGTCAACAGACTTGGGCTGGGGTGGGCAAGCGAACAGCTAGGAGGAGTAAACAAAGTAGAGGGGATATGGGAACAGGAATTTCCACTAACAAGTGAACTCGAGATCTCTATCAGGTCTCAGACATCTATATTCTCCAGGAAACCATCTCCAAGTCTTTTCTTAGGGATGCTGTCACGACCCTGGTACACCTGATTTATTCTGTCAGATGGTAATGGTCACCGTTCTATAAATAACACTTTCATTTTCTCCCAGACTGATTGGTTTTAGTCTCAGTCTCCTTTCTCTTAATTGTGCTTATGTAAATTTGTACAGGGGAATGGAGAATGGCCAAAACCGCTTGGAGGTCAAGGCTCTTTAAATGAAAGGCACCACACAATCAAGAAGTCAGCGATGTCTGTCACCTCCTGATGCCGTCACACATTGTGCTCTCTTAAAAGAAAAGGCTGAGGGAGGAGACCGGGAGGCCTCTAACTACTTACCTGGGACGTGCTTTGCTGTACACTCTGCCGGCTAGATAAATGCTATGGGAAGAAAAAACAGTTTACTTGATTAGGAAGGACACCTCCTATATGCAGGCAGTCTACTAGCACCACGGACATGATGATATCATCTCATTGTGATAACCTGTTAGACGAGTGTTACTCAGAGCTGATGGAGGCAACTTAGCTTGGAGTAAGAAGGGGATCTGCTGACAGTCACATAAGAAAGGGGCAGAGTGGGACCAGCACTTAGCGTAATGGCTATGTCACGGGACTTCCATGTAGTCAACCGCGGTTGACGTCCTGGACCCGATGGCTTAAACTCACGCCGGGCGCAAGTGCGTGCGTGCCCAAGATCCTGAGAGGAGAATAGAGGAGAAGGGATTGCGGCGTGGCCATCCCCCTGGAGGATGATTTCTCGCTTTCTGTCTCTGTCTATCTGGCGAGCGCACGTGCCCTATAGCAAAAAAAAAAAAAAAAAAAAGAAAGGGGCAGGCTCTGGATTTGAACCTCAGCCTCTCCAGCTCTGGCACTAGCCAAGGTACCAGATTGCTACTGGATTTTTGCTTTGGCACTGTCCTCTGTACACCCTGTACCACTTTCAGAACTGTCTGATCCAACTTTTTCAGGCTTCCACACTGGAGTCCTTTAATAAAAAGAACTCCCAAACATTCCCCCATGCTGTTTCTTTGCTGTTGGCTCAAGTCAGAAGTGGCAGATTCCAAGGCTGGCCACATCACCCATAAGCCATAAAATTTTAGGACAAACCATTTAATTTCTCCAAGAGACATATTCTTTAACTATAAAACTGAGGTAGAAGCCTGTTTTACCTTGGTTATTGTGAGGCTCAAATTACATAATGGGAATCAGCATGATATAGTTCTTAGGGATCTACATGCGGAAGTCACAATATCTGACTTTATTTTTTTTTAAATCTTGACTCATACTTAAGCCAGCTATGTGTAAAGTGAGGATAAAATTTTGTGCCTTACTCAACCTCACAGGGTTTTGTGCAGATTAAACCAGCACAGAATCTATCAAATTATAAGTGGCTGATAATTGTTCTCTATCAGTGACATTCTAATTATTGCTATCCTTTGTATTTTTTATAATTAGTCACAGAAAAATCATTTATATTTAAAAGAAAACCCTGACCAGGATGAACAGTGAGTCCACAAATGTTCCGTGCTTGGTGTTGGTAAACTCAGTAATGAAGAGTTCCCGCCCTGCTTCCCTTATGGAACCTAGCGGTGAGGGACAGCATTCATTTGGTGAACTGCTCTACGGCATGTGGGTAAGATGATGATTACTTCAGTAGAATGGCTTCTTTCTGTCCCAAATATATACATTTAGCCAACAATAAAAGTAAAATTAAATACTATTTTAAATGCTTCTTACCAGATATACTTGCCAACTGTTAAATATCCATGTACATTATTAGCTATATTAGCTAATCATTATTCAGTATTAATATTCAATCATGGGACTAAAATATTCCTATAATACACATTAAATATAATAAATTCAAGTCTCTATCAGTTGGGCATCACAGAGAATGTATATGCATAAAAAAATTGTATAGGGGACTAGCAGTTAGCGTAATGGCTATGTCGCTGGACTCCCACGTAGTCGACCGTGGTTCGAGTCCCGGATCTGGTGGCTTAAAACTCACGCCGGGCGCGTGTGCGTGCATGCCCAAGATCCCGAGAGGAGAATGGAGGAGAAGGGATTGTGGCGTGGCCATTGCCCCTGGGGGATGATTTTTTGCTTTCTATCTCTCTGTCTCTGTCTGGCGAATGCACGCGCCCTATAGCAAAAACCTCTCCAAAAAAAAAGAAAGAAAGAAAGAAAGAAAGAAAAAAACAAAGAAAGAAAGAAAGAAAGAAAGAAAGAAAGAAAGAAAGAAAGAAAGAAAAGTCATATATAAGATAGATTGTCAAGTCATTTACTTTAAAAATCAGGCTTTAAAAAAAAAAAATCATGCTTTCTATGGTTCAGTGACCAGATCCATTGGAAAGGTAACTGCTCCAAAATGAAATCAATTCTTTTACATTCAGGGGCTGCGCTATGTGTTTACTAACTCTTAAAAAATGACTACTAGGGGGACCAGCAGTTAGCATAATGGCTATGTCACTGGACTCCCATGTAGTCGACCGCAGTTTGCGACCCGGACCCGGTGGCTTAAAACTCATGCCGGGCAAGTGTGTGTGCGTGCCCAAGATCCCGAGAGGAGAATGGAGGAGAAGGGATTGTGGCGTGGTCATCTCCCCTGGGGGGTGATTTCTCACTTTCTATCTCTCTGTCTCTGTCTGGCGAATGCACGCGCCCTATAGCAAAAACCTCTCCAAAAAAAATGACTACTAAGATCAGCAGTTGGTGTAATGGCTATGTCGCTGGATTCCCAAGTAGCCAACTACGGTTGGAGTCTGGAGTCCCAGACCCAGTGGCTTAAACTCGCACCAGGCATGTGTGCGTGTGTTCCCAGGATCCTGAGAGGAGAAGGGATTGTGGCGTTGGCCATCCCTAGGGGGTGATTTTTCATTTTCTGTCTCTCTGATGAGCGAATGTGCCCTATAGCAAAGAAAAAAAAAAAAACTCTTAAAACAAAAGACTACCAATCTTGCTTGTCACAAATTTCCAGTTGGAACCACATACAGAGTTTATAAAACAGCTAATTTCAGTATAAAATATCCCTATTGAAGATAACAAATGTCATTTTAGACTTTAGGGGCATCAAACTTGGGGAGAATTTTTCAATCTTGTTTGGAAGCACACAGCACAGGGAGTCAGAGAAAGGCAACAGGTGCCAGGCCTCTTTAAGGCACTGTAAGGAAAAGCCATGGGCCTATTGTTAGGCAGCCTTCAGCTGGACATCCATTAACTCCCTCTTTTACAAAAATTTTTATTTATTTATTAATTTATTTATTTACTTACTTATTTATTTTTAAAGTTTGCTATAGGATACATATATTCACCAGACAGAGAGGGAAAATAAGAGAGCAAGCCTCCAGTACTGGACTTGAACCACCATCGGCCATGAGAGAATCCAGCATCTTAACACCACTCCACTTGCTGGCCCCAGTGACTCCTTCTTTAGGATCATCATCATCTGCATTAGGGCTGTAACGTATTAGGTTTCCACGTTTGCTACTTAACCCTAGACTTTGCACTCCCAGGCAGCAAAGCACTGTCTCATTTATCACTACATACCAAGTGCCTAGCTAGGTACATCAAAAATACAAGTTAATTAAAATATAAATAGACTGCATTATAGCCTCTGCCAAGTATTCCCCAGAGAAGCAGTTTTCAGCCCTTTGAAGTGCCCAGTCCATTTAGTCTACAAACATAGGAAAAGCTATGCAGCTGTAGATACATCATTCAACCGGAGAACAAAATTAAACACCTACAACCATACTGGGAATTGTATTAAGTATTGTGAGCCTTAGACGGAAAATATAAGGTATTTCTAGCTGTGATCACCCATGAAATGCTGCTTGATTTTCAGCAAATAATATAATCAACTGATTTATTCCAGAAATGGAAGAATAAACATTGATCTATTAAAAAATTAATTAGCACCAGAAGACAACAGACTAACAAAGTTCCCAATATATGCTAATAAGGAAGGATAAGCAAGAGATTATAATGAAGCAGGAAGTTATGAGTATTCTGTTAGATCTTGCCACAATTTAGAAAGACTCGTGTAATTTTCAGGTGTTGACAAGAAGGCTAATTAAGAGGAACACAGATACTTTGTTGTTGCCCTTGGAAATGCTTTATATTTTGAGCAGCACCAATTCCCCACTGTTAGAAATGGGTCTACAGCTGTTATTATGTAGAAGCAAGAATTAAAGCGCACGAGTGCTTCCTTCAGTTTCTGTCATATTGAATAAAAAATTCAGTGATGTATTTAAAGAGATTTTTGTCAATTATCATCATTCAACACTTGCATTGGGGCTTGATTTTTTTTTAAATGCAAAAAAAAATGTTCTAAATTGAAACTTAAGGCATTATCCTGCTTAATAAGTTTTTTTTAAAATGTATAACAAAGAGTATTACAACCAGAAAGTTATAAAGTTGAGTCTTTATAATCTTCAGTAATAGATTTAAATGTTAATACAAAACAATTCCAAAAGGATATTCCTTTGGCCCTGTTGACAGCTTTAAGATTTAACGGAAACAATTACCATGCATTTTTATATGCAATTTAACATAAAAATCCCAAGTGGCTTTCAATAAACTTGTGGACTCTCATAATCAATTTTTTCATCACATCTAATTCTTTCTATGAAAAATCAAATATATGAGATAAAAAGGTAATTCAGCAGAAAATAAAAAGGGTCTGAACATTAGGCTTTAGTGAGAAGTCAACATTTTTGATTAAAAAAATATGAAAATTTAAAAAGGTAATGTAAGCATATAAGTTTAAAAAGTTAAACAGCCCTAAAGGTTTGTAATAAAAATGATCAGTCTTCTGTCTACCTGTCCTGTTCCCCAGAGATAAGTATATTTCAATTCTTTATTGTGTTCTCCCCTAAGATTAAATATTGTAAATGTCATATTTACAAACATGTCATACTGCTCTCTAATTATAGAATTATACATTAGCTTTTTATTGTGGCAGCTGAAGATTTTAGCTTTTCTTTACATGCCCTTCTTTTCGTCTTCCTCATATCTCAAAACTTAGCTAAAACTATTGTTTATTCTACTGTAACATTTAAATATTGTTTTCTATCGAGTCAAGTAGTATACTTCAATTACACTTCCTATCTTCAGCGAGTTTCATTTTGGAGATACTTATTTTTTAGTAAATTATAGGGTCTTTTCTAATGTCCTCCAATAGCTCTATAAATACCCTTGGATAGCATTTTCCACATAGTGGAAACTGTCAGGTATTCTATGAAGCCGGTTCTTCTCTTGGAGATAACCTTCTTGGCTACCTCTGCCTTCTGCTTTAATCTGGACCAGTTCTCAACAGCTTGTCTCCAGAGGGGCCAGCAGGTGGTACAGTGGTTAAGGCACTCCCTCATCACTGACTGCAGTTTGAGTTCTGGACCTGGTAGATCATTTTCTTTTTTTTTGGGGGGGGGGGGAGGTTTTTGCTATAGGGAGCGTGCACTCGCCAGAAAGACAGAGAGACAGAAAGCGAGAAATCACCCCCCGGGGGGATGTTCATGCAGCAATCCCTTCACCCTTCTCCTCTCAAAATCTTGGGCATGCACGCACACACTCCTGGCATGAGATTAAGCCATTGGATCTGGGACTCGAACTGCAATCGACTACATGGGAGTCCAGCGACATAGCCATTACATCATCTGCTGGTTCCTTCTCATTTTCTTTCTTTCTCACTCTGGTGAGTGCACGTGCCCTGTAGCAAATTTTAAAAATGAGTAATAATGATAAAATAAAGTTAAATAAATAATTCTTAATGAAAAAACAAAAGTCTCTAGACTTGTTGTACCACTGTCACCCTGGAACTTCTCTGCTGTTAATCTCAGAATTCTTTGCACCTGTTTTTTGCGTCAGAATACTCTTCCTTAGTGACACACACAAGTAGTAGCAGGACCTTTTGTTTACTCCTTTCCTTCAAAAGAATAATTTATCCATCAGCAAATCGTCTAATCAATTGATTTATTCCAAACCTGAATAAATAAAAATTAATCCATAATTTCCTAAAAAGGGTTTAAAGGTAGGTAGCTGTTCTGAGACACTGAGTGACTGAAATTCTCTTTAGGCTCTTTCCACTTGATGGATTAAGTGGCTGAGTAAATATAGAATTCTAGGCTGCATTATTTTCCCTTGGTATTTTAAAGGCAATGCTCTTATGTTTTCTAAGAAGTTTCGATGCTACTATTACAGAACCAAATGTTATTCTTACAAGAGACCCTTTGTATGTGACCAGTTTCTTTCTCCGAAAACATTCAACTCATCTCTTTATTTCTAGTGAGCTGACATTTCAGAGTTGGAGGGGCTACCATGTGGAAACCAGAAAATGGGGATAGCATGTACCATCTAGGCAGAGATTCATTTTGTGTCTACATTTGTTTTTAATTGGCCTCATTTCAAATGTACTGAACAGTTCTATACCTGGATTAGGTGTTTGTAATGGTTACCAAAACAAACAAACAAACAAATAAATAATTGTGACACGCTTTTATCACAACTTTATTCTTCAAATAACATGTAAATATTGTAACTTATTGGATTTTGTTTTGCTAACTTGTTAATAAAAATAGGGGACCATTATCCTTTTTTAACAATGCTAGAATGTCAATTTCTCCTTTTTCCAGACATATACCTGATATTTTGTGGCTGCACATTTTGAGTGTATTATAATTCTGTTGACTGTAATGACATAGAATTTACAACTTTTTGGTTGTTCAATTTATAGAGTACATTTCTTTTTTCTCCAGAGCTTGAGAGAAGAAAATAAAGAGCAAAATGATACTCCTGTTGACCCCAATAATCAGAGTTTCCCAATACTTGATAAAAGATTGGGAGATCCTGAGTCTTTGAAGCCCAAGGTTTAAAAACAAAAACAAAAACAAAAAACACAAGTAGGTTATTCAAGTCATTTGCAACATACATTTTGTAATGAAACATGAGAAATTAATAAAGAATTTTTTTCACATGTGTAAGAAAAAAAAAAAAAAGAAATTTCAGAATTGGGCCAGCTGATGGTGTGGTGGTTAAGGTGGCGGGATACTACATACAGGCCAATTGTCATTCAAGCACTGGCGGCTTGAAAAAAATGCTGGGTGCACATGCAAAAATGAGTGCCCAAAATCCTGAGACGAGAATGGAAGAGAAAAGGATCTGTGGTGTGGCCATCTCCCTGAAGGGTGATTTCTCTCTCTCTCTCCAGGAAGCACATGTGCCCTACAGCAAACTTAAAAAAATAAATTTCAGAATTAAGTGCCTAATACTCCTTGGGCACTTTGAAAAGTTCATAGAAAATGTGTATTATGAAAAAATGGATTTCAATATTTTTCACTTAAACTTACACTTTAATTTCATTTTCTCATGAAATTCTTGAAGTCCTCTCATATCTTTACAGGCTTTCTTTCTAACAATAAAAATTCAAAATTGTTCCAAAAACAAAAGCATCCTCCAAGCCACCATTCCAACAGGATTCTTAGCCCCAAACTTTCCTTTTCTCTTCATTTCCCATATTCTAACTAACTATCAAAATCCATCAATTCTATTTCCAAACATCTACCTTTCTACTTAATTTCTTCTCCATGTCTATCACTGCCTAGACATTCTCTCTTGCCTGTCTACCTTGGTGTCTCCTTCCTCCAGTTCTAGTCTTCTGCATTTTATATTCTTTTTTTTTTTTGGAGAGGTTTTTTCGCTATAGGGCGCGTGCGCTCGCCAGACAGACAGAGAGAGACATAGAGATAGAAAGCGAGAAATCACCCCCCAGGGGGGATGGTCACGCCGCAATCCCTTCTCCTCCATTCTCCTCTCGGGATCTTGGGCACGTACGCACACGCGCCCGGCGTGAGTTTTAAGCCACCGGGTCCGGGACGCGAACCGCGGTCGACTACGTGGGAGTCCAGCAACACAGCCATTACGCTAACTGCAGGTTCCCTGCATTTTATATTCTTTATAGACAGAGTGTTTGAAATGCCCATCTGATCATGTCCCTCTCTGGGTTCTCTCAGATGACTGGAGAAAGTCTAATCTGGGGCATACAAAGCTCTTCATGATCTGGCTCTTGCCTCATTCTTGGCCTCACCTTCTACTCACTAATACACACATACATGCAAAAGTTACCAACTATCTTACAGTTTTATAGAAATGCCACTTCCCTATGCTGTGTGCCATTTTGTAATGCCTTTCCTTTTCTTTGCCACACCCAGGAGATTAGTCACTTCATCTAAGAGCATTATGCACACCTTAAGTATGCTCTGTAGTACACACATGACGATCGTTTATGTGTAGCCTATTAATCCCAGTAGTTTCTAGCAAGGGGTCTATGCATTGACTTTAAGAGCAAGCAAAGAAAGAACCATCTAGCAATTCCCTAAAATTGACTGTAAAACACTGTATGCAAAAGTCACACGTGTATTATCTTGGAGAAAAAAAAAATCAACTGTTCCTCCATGACCCAGTAAAAATTAGGAATCAACACCCTTGATGGTAAGTTTCCTGAGAGAAGGCAGAAGTTGTGTTCATCTTTAATTTATATCATACCTATTATATTATACAGAACTTAGTTAAAACAACTACACACAAATACTTATATTACTCTAGCAAATATACACATGTAAATATGCAGAAGAAATTGATAATGTTATCTGGGTATTATTTAAGCAAATTTCCTTAGGCTTCCCAACCAGGCAACATACTTGGTACAATCTATGTTCCCTAAAAATACTGTTTGGTTGTCAAGAAAGTCATGCAGATAACTCAATACACTGTCTTAAAGAGATTTTAAAACAGGATAGCTTGGGAATGGACTCAGAAGTATGCAATGCAATTAAAGAAATTATTGGATAACCTCTACAAATAAAGATAGGGGAACTCTGAAAGAAAAAGTCCTTTTGGTTTACATTTGACTGCTTCCTATGAGCCCATGCTGCATCTTCCCCTGTACATGTTTACCAGATACAGCAGTGCTGTGTGTTGTACATACTTGGAACAACAAACTAGAAATACTGTACTTCTGTACCAACACTGCCTCCTAGCAGAAAAGTATGTGTGTGTGACAAGCCAGTTCTCCAGGCGTAAATCTAGGTGTGAGACTAAAAGCTTTCCTTATTGATTTAGATTTCGATAATGGCAAGGTGTGAGGGGTAGGTGGATATGGCGTATGCTTGCATGGGGAAGAAAAGCTCCACTGATCTGTAGGAGATTGTTTTTAAGTGGAATCCATTTAAATTCAAACTGTTATGAAAAGCAAAGTGAAGAGTGTGAAGCTGTTTCTGTATTCATTTTATTCCAAAGGACCTACATCTTCAGTGAAAGTTCTGATCAACCAGATTAAATTCTACCCACATCTTGTATTTTAAGTTCTAAGTTTAACTGGTCAGCATTTAAATGAATTGGAGCTATTAGTACGTAAGTGTGATGGGCTCTGTTCCCAACTCTTTGACATCTCTCCACCCCATCAACCTTTGTCCTCTCAACCCCTCTTTCTCTCTTCCATATTCCTTGGTTTGTATGTGGTTTGTCAGTTAATACACAGCTAATAGCTCTTATTTTTCTTATGTTTTTAACTGTTTAGGTCTATTTAGATGTAAGAGTGAAAATTCATTTGATGGAAATATATGTGTATATTTAAAGACCCAATTGCTCCTCTGGAGCTTGTACATTCAAGAATGATTTATATGTGTAATAATCTGATTACTACAGTCATTACCAAAAAAAAAAAACCAAAAAAAAAAAACCTTGTAATTCTCGCCAATATTTACTCATCAAATATATACTCTTCCAAGTGAAATTTTACCCAATCCTTTAAGTCTGAGCTTAATCATCTAGAAATTCTATTTATCTTTATTATTATTCTTTATTCTTTTGAGAAGCTTTTGCCTTAGGGCATGTGTGATTACCAGAGAGAGAAAGACAGACATAGTGAGAGAGAAAGAGAAATCACCCCACCAGGGAGGATGGCCACACCACAATCCCTCCTCCTCCATTCTTCTCCCAGGATCTTGGGCACATACACACATGCATCCAAAGTGATTTTTAAGCCACCGGGTACAGGACTCGAACCCCAGTCAGTCATGTGAGAGTTTGGTGATGTAACTACTACATCATTTGCTGGTCCCTCATTATTATTTTTTTTACTTTAAATGTTGTACCTTTCTTTTACTTTCTTTTACCTTTCTTTTACTTTCTTCTTTTTATCCAACATATAAAATAGAATCTTGGTCATCAGTCAGCCCAATAGATTTGTTTGAAAAAAGAATTATTTAATTTATTTCTTCTTCTTCTTCAATTTGACCAGAGAGAGACAGAGAGTGGGGTTGGGGGAGAGTAAGAAAGCAAGCTGCCAGGTCCAGGATTCAAACCACAGTTGGCTATATGGGAGTCCAATACCTTAAGCATCAGGCCATCTGCCAGACCCAGCCCAGTAGATTTTTAATAGATTTTTATAAGGACCCACAGACAGCTGGGGATCTTATTTTTCAAGTTCTGTCATTCTATAAAGATTGGCGCACTACTTTGGGGTTCCATCACTACATTAATGAATAATTGGCTCTTTCCAGCTTCAACCTCCTCTTCTTGTGAGGTAAGGCTAAAGACCTAACTTTAGGAATTGCTGCAGGCTGAAGGAACTCTGTTTATCCACAAAAATCAATGGAGAAGTGACCCATAGTCCGTACAATAAATCCAGCATCCCTACACCTTCCTTCTGGAAAGCAAGTGTGATATGTACCATCGATATAACAAAGACCCCTTAAATAAACTGAGATGGAGGCAAAGGAACTATTTTAGCATTACTGGTTCATAACATGATTAGATAAAATAAACAAAGGAAAAAACAATGAGGTATGCAGAAACAAGCTACCTCATGTTAGATTTCTTACCATTTTATAGAGATCTGAGACACTAATCTGGTCCGAATCCACTACTTCAAAGTCCTTCCGAGGCACCAGATCCAGGCCCAAATGCCTAGTAAAGAAGAAGAAAGCACTCAGTATGCCACATCCTCAAATCATTCATCTCTTCTACATGCTGGGAGCCCATCCCTGCCATGACCTTGTGGATAGGGGTTCATAAACTACCCCCATAAGGACATGCCTTTATCCAATAAATCTGGCTGTATTCACCTTTGGATAAATTAATGAGACTAGGAATTTTAAGGCTGACACAATTCCATTCAATAAGTGGTTCCACTGTGATAGTAAGAGGCTGTCAATCAGTATCATGTTTCTAATAGAGTGTTTTCATTTGTTAAGGGTAGGTTTTCTTTAGTTCGTTAGTAAGTCATGTTTACTTTTTCATTTCTCCTCATCCTAGTATGCTCAAGGTTGCACCAAGCACTACTGTCATTAGATTGAAAAAATTATTGAGGTTCCAAGTACATTTCTAATGTAAAGTCAAACACATTAAAAACATTCTAAGATACTAAACTCAAAGAGATGTATGTTTTAACTGAGTTTTACCTCCATTTTCAATTTAATCAATACTGATTTTGATGAAGCCCTAGCCATGTCTCAGCACTTAAGAAACATTAGGTGTTAAGTTTAACCAAGGAGTACTACTACCCGTGAGAACAGTATTTAGAAAGATCTGGTATAATTTTGGATGGGAAGAAAGAAGTGATGGTAATTAATAGTTGATTGGGTGACATTCACAGGCAATGGAAATAATTCTGAATACAGCCAGAATTCTTGAGTTCAAATATGGTACATAATTTATATTAAATAAATTTTAGTTTCTTTCTCAGTCTTTAGGACAACAGTTCTAAACCTGGAGATCAGTGGAGTTAGAATGCTGTGATCCAGGTCCAGCCTAAGTGGTGCAGTCTGTAGCTTACTGGCCTATATGGTGGAGGCCACATGGCTGACCACAGGTTTAGATCCAAACCCTGCATGTGTGCATGCTCCAAATCTTGATGCGCTAGAGGACTGGAGAAGCAGGTTACAGTGTGACCAGACCATGCTGAGAGTGCTTTTCCCTCTCTCACCCACACACTTGTGTGCACGTGCTCTTTATCATGAAGAAGACTTTTTTTTTTCTCTTTTTTAAAAGAATGTTGTGGACCCCTTGAAACTGCTTTTGACACTGGAGGAGTTTGTGCTTGCATGTGTTCACGTAAGACTTTTTTCTGAGGAAAGGGCCTATCTACGTCATTCATTCACATTCAGGATTTCAAAAATGCTCTGTGACCATCCTACTCCAAAACAAAGTTTATAAATAATTGTGTCTGGTCAAAGTAATCCACAGACTATGGATGGAGAAACATTTTTTTTTCTCTTCAACTAGACTATGAACTATTTTTAGAACATGTTATCAAAATTAATTCTGTAGGCTCTTTCTGTACATAAAATTCTCACTCATTTAAAACAAAAGTCAGACATACATCCAAAATGAAGATTTGTTTTATTTATAATTTACACCCTGTTCACAGAAAACAGTTAAGATTGGTAAAGAAAAATGCAAAGACACACTGACATGGATGTGGAAGTAAACACAGTAGTAGCACAGGCTAAAATTATTACTACAATTAAGAATTAATATTTAGATGTGTGCTCTCTAGAAGACAGGGAAAAAAGGAAAAGCATGCTTTTTCTATTTTCTTTCTTTTCTTTTCTTCTTTTTCTTTCTTTCTTCTTTTTTTTTTTTTAGAAGTTTTTGTTATAAGACGTGTGCACTCACCAGAAAGGCAGACAGAGAGACAGAAAGTGAGAAATCACCCCCCCGCCCAGAGGGGGTGGCCATGCCACAATTCCTTCTCCTCCATTCCTCTTGGGATCTTGGGCACACACATGTGCCTGGCATGAGTTTAAGTCACCGGGCCCAGGACTCGTACTGTGATCGACTACATGGGAGTCCAGCGACATAGCCATTACGCCAACTGCTGGTCCTAAAACATGCTCTTTCTATTCAAGGATAAAAACTTGTATTCTTCCATCAAAGGCTAACTTACTATCTTATGTATATAATGTATATTACAACCTGCATTATTAAAAGATAACCTACATTATTCTTTAATAGAAAAAACGTGAGCTTTCAAGGAGAAAAAATGTTTAGTACTAAATGCTAAAAACAAAGGCCTCACACTTCCTACATAATGAGGTAAGTAATACTGCTGGTGTTACCCACGATTGTTTACAGTGTAATGATAAAACTACGTCATCTAATATGATTATTGAAATTAATGCATTTAAATCTGTAAGAGATTTTACTTTTCTACCACTGGAATCAAGAAAGGACTCCATCAGGACCAGCAGTTAGCGTAATGGCTATGTCGCTGGATTCCCACGTAGTCGACCGTGGTTCGAGTCCCGGACCCGGTGGCTTAAACTCACACCAGGTGCGTGTGCGTGCATGCCCAAGATCCCGAGAGGAGAAGGGATTGTGGCGTGGCCATTCCCCCTGGGGGGTGATTTCTCGCTTTCTATCTCTCTGTCTCTCTCTGTCTGTCTGGTGAGCGCACACACCCTATAGCAAAAACTTCTTCAAAAAACAAAAAGGACTCCAACATTTTCCAATTTTCTGTATTCATGATAAACTTTTAAAAATAAAAAAAAAGGGACCAGCAGATCTCATGGTGGTTAAAGCACTGGATTGCCATGTGGCCGAACACAGTTTAAGTCCCAGATCCAATAGCTTAAAACCCACACTGGGCACTTGGGCATGTGTGCCCAAAATCCCACATGGAGACTGGAGAAGAAGGAATTGCGGTGTGGCCATCCCTGGGGTGGGGGAGAACAGTGATTTCTTGTTTTCTGTCTCTTTGTCTCTCAAGCGAGTACGTGTGCTCTATAGCAAAACTCTCTTAAAAATTAAAAAGAGACAACATTTCAAATATAATCTTTAATCAATGGAGATGCAAAAATAGATATGGAATAGTCTAAATATTACTATTAGGGGAAAAAAATGGAAAGGTTTGAGCAAATAGTCCAATCAAAGTTTGTTTTTCAGACACAATAGCTTCAGAAAAATCTAGAAGGCATGTAAGTCTACAGGGCCAGGTGAGCGCATGTGCCCTGTGGTAGTGTACAACCCATAGAGAGGGGCCTGCCTAGAGACTGGCATCTACACAAACCCTACCTTAGCATTATGGCACCCTTAGCTTCCATGTCTAGGCAGCCATCCACCCATCTACCCATCTGACTACCCCACATACACTTTTTGAGCATGTATCGTGGACCAGACCAACAGTACTGCACACAGGGAATATGGCAGTTTTGAGTCAAACTAATGTTCTTAGTACTCATGCCAATTCTCGCCTCATAAGAGAATGTTTTCTTTCTCTTGCAAGTAGCTAGAGTACAATACCTTTCAGATTCTTGATTTCATTATCTTGAAATAAGAGAATGATAAATGGGTGATCTGGTAAAAACTGAATTCCTTCTACTAACCTCAATGGAGGAAGAGTAGTTTGCTGAAATTAAATTGGCAACTTTCCTTATTAGAAAAAGGCAGAGATGCTGCACAATGAGAAGCAATAATACATGTACACTACGAATGTCACCCTGGGGCCAGCCCCGTGGCCTGGTGGTAAAGGGAGCCAGAAGCCACATGGCTGGCCAACCATGCAGTTAGAACTCAGCCCTGGGGGTTTGAAAACCACTCAAGGCATATGTGTGTGCTCCAAGTCCAAAAAGACAGAGAAATGGATGAGAAGGGATTACACCATGACCATGCCCCATGGTGTGTGTGTGTGTGTGTGTGTGTGTGTGTGTGTGCACGCGCGCGTGCTTTGTCCCTCTTGTCTTTCTCTGGTGAATACATATACCCTCTGGCAAAATAAACAAATTTCAAAAATCAATCAATCAATCACCTGGAAAATGAGGTTCTTGACTAGTTTTCTATTGTTTACTTCAAGAATAGTAAATAGTAAGCACAGGAAATTGTCGACACAGTTTCTCCATCTTCACAGCAAAAAGAGACAGTGAAGCAGAGTAATCAAGATTGTGGGTTCTGAGGTCAAATGGCCAGGGCTGTATCTTGGCTTTTCTGCCAAGCCCTGCCGCCTGATCCACTAGCATAGGCTGCTGTAAAATCAGTCCACACAAAGCACCCCACACAGTGCTTGGCACTGTGGGCTGCTACTGCTGTTATCATTATTACTTCAGTGTGCTACATCTTTAGCCAAAATAAGGTTTGAAGTACTGAGCCTGTGATCAAAGAAGTAGAGTTTCTGAATAAACACTCTAAAACACTCAGACACAGCAGGGGGCAAATACCTCCATATATCCACATACAGACAAGCACAGACATGGCACAGACCTGAGTTCTCAAAAACGGCTTTTTATTTTTTAAGAGATTTTTTTTTTCCTCTATAGGGTACATGTGCTCACTAGAGAGACAGAGACAGAAAGCGAGAAATCACCCTCCAGGGCAATGGCCATACCTCAATTCCTTCTCCTCCATTCTCCTCACGGGATTTTGGGCATGCATGCACACGTGTCCAGCGTGAGTTTTAAGCTGCCAGGTCCAGAACTTGAACCATGGTCGACTAGTCAAGAGTGAAGTAACCATTACACTACCTGCTGGTCCCCCAAAACACTCTTACTAATTACTTAGGTGAACAGTATTTACAAAAATGCTCTCTTCACTTACCCATCATCAATCACTCGTTTTTATAGTCCAATAAATACTAATTAGAACCTACTCTGTGCTAGGCTCATTCTAAGCTCGGGGATACAGCAGTGAATAATGGTTATACTGTGACCCTCCATATTCTTTCAAGTGGAGCTCTCCAAGGCCCTGAATTTCTACGAGAAATTCTTTGAATTATACATTTCTTTTAAAATTCTAGGGACCAGCAGTTAGCATAATGGCTATGTCGCTGGACTCCCACGTAGTCGACCGCGGTTCGAGTCCCGGACCTGGTGGCTTAAACTCACACCGGGCGTGTGTGCGTGCGTGTCCAAGATCCCGAGAGGAGAATGGAGGAGAAGGGATTGCGGCATAGCCATCCCTCCTGGGGGATGATTTCTCACTTTCTGTCTCTCTGTCTCTCTCTGTCTGGCAAGTGCACGTGCCCTGTAGCAAAAACCTCTCCAAAAAAAAAAAATTCTATATTCTATCTTATTTTCTACTTCAGATTTTCCTTCTGGGGTTCCTCATCTGAACTAGAGAGCATAGAAAATAAGTTAAAGTTAATTAATTACATCCAGTGGATGCTTTAGGGAATTAGGACCTAGTTCTCTCGCCAAATCAGTTGAAAAAGGATGGACGTTGAGAATTCTTGTGAGCAGTGCCTTTAGCGAAGAGAGCAAACAGATAGTAACTACACTAATGAAAGTACAGTGTATTTATGTAAGAACACACACAAAGGCAGAACCAATAACAACTACCCTTTACTGCTTGTGTTCTTGAACTAGGTGTTAATGTTTATGTACATCGTCTCTAAGCACTGTGGGAAGTAGACAGTATTAGACCCATTTTATTTTTAATTGCCAGAGGGTACATGTGCTCACTAGAGAGACAGAGACAGAGAGAAAGAGAAAGCACTCCCAATGGGGCATGGTCACACTGCAGTCTATTTCTCTGTCCTGTTGGGATTTGGGGCAGGTACACACACTTGTGACTGCTGTGTTTTTCAAGACACTGGAACCAGGATTTGAACCATGGTCAGTCATGTGGGATGCAGCACCCTTAACCACTAGGCTGCAGGGACAGCCCTAGACACATTTTATAACTGAGGAAACAGGTTCAGAAATGTTAACTAAGTAGCTATTAAGGGAGCAGAGCTGGTAGGTCTCCAAACAGGCTTTTTTCACTCTGACTCTATGATATTTCTACTACATCCACTGCCTTCCTGCCAGTAACTGTGCTAATACTAACGGCTATCAAGTGATTCCTATCAGGTCAGTCACAACGGTGTGACCGGTGTATCAACCCAGAAAGAAAGAAATACCAATTGGCTAGTGAGTGTCCACCAGGCATGAGAACAAATCCACTTTATTACTCAAATACATTCATATGGTGTCTACCAAGTGCAGGCACTGTGTTAATGAGTATAATGAGGAGCACCACAGATGCAGAGAGAGAGAGAGAGAATATGAATGAGAATGTCAGTCACTTGAAATAAATAGAATTTTGATCACATATACTTTAAACATAGCCACACCATGTCACTTTTTTTTTTTTTGCTACAGAGTGCATGCACTCACCAGAGTGAGACAGAGAGGGACTGGAAAAAGCACCTCCTATAGGGCATGACCACACCATTACCCCTTCTACGCCATCTCTCCCTGTTTTGGGATTTTGGACATCTACACTCATGCACCCAGTGTATTTCTCAAGCCATGAGGTCCAGGACTCAGACATGTAGGTTCTGGCTGTTGTAACCACCAGGTCATGGAGGTCAGCCCCATACCAGTCTTCTTGAATAGGGCAAGACGCTGACTGATAAGCACAAAACTTAGTATCAAAATAACCAGCTAAGAAATTACAGGAAATTTCTGCTATTTTAACATACACTTACACTAAAAAAAAATCACAATGTCTTTAAATCTGTCTGGGTCCTAGTTAAAAATCTACTAAGAAAAAACACATTGGGAGGTACTTTCTGCATATTACAAACATAACTACTGCTTAATATAAGAACACCCCAAATGAGGTCATAAACTAAGTGGGAAGAAAGAGTTATGGAAGGGTTAGTATGTGTGAAAATTAGAGAAGGAGAATCAGGGTAATTGAGAGAGAGAAAAATAAAAGAACTAGAATTACATATTTATTAATAACTTGTTACATTTTGTAACTTCATGATAAAAAGAACAATGATTTAATTTGAGGTATATAATCTATAGCAACATCACTATAACTCAATAAAAGCTTATAAAAATGTTCACATTTCATTCAAACTTATACTTTATGTCTAAAGAAACCTTAAAATTACATAAGTAATTCTAAGAATGAAATATTTCTTACTTAGATTTTTTTTTTTGAACAGCAGAGATCAATCAGGCTGTGTCAGTCCTGAGTTAATATATTTTTAACTTAGCTATGCTCTATTTACTGTAGTGATGAAATTAGAGATTGAGAAAAAACTTATCAATATCTTTATGGAAGGTATTTAAAATATTTTAAAAATTAATATCATACTGTAGACAAATTATTTAAAAATTCTCTTGAAGCGGATATAATGAACAGACTTAGTTCTGAATAAAACACCTGAGCAGGATAATTCTAGTTAACCTGAACACAGCTTGTTTTATGCCCTTCCTGTAGTGTAGTTCCTCAAAACATAAGGATATACTATTCTAAGTACAGATTTGTACCTAATATAATTTTAATAATTTTTACTTTAATTTTTACTTAAATTTTTACTTTACTTTATAAACCTACATGTATAAAAATAGGCCAAATATAAGCCATATAAGTTTAATGTCTGAATCTTCCATTTTTTTGCCAAATAAATAATTTGTAATCTCAGGAGATGAAATAAAAATTATTGTGAAGATGTAGAGTTCGGTATGCAATTTAAACTCTAAATAAAAAAGTAGAGAGCCAATTCAGTTTCTGTCTTTGGAAATTCTAAGTGAATGTTAAATTACACCTATATTATGAGTCGCGCAATATTCCCACTCAAGTAACAGAACAAAGATCAAAGAGCCACAGGCTAGAAATATGGGCAACAAATTGCCTGGCTTTAAGACTCCCGCGTACAAATAGTTAGATGGTAGGGAGGTGGACTTTGGAATCAGTGCTAGGCAGATACCAGCTCGATCACTCACTGTCGGCAGTTGGGGAAAGTACTCTGAACCAGTTTCTTCACTAGGTAAAATGGAGCTCTTGTCTTAGAAGACCACAGTAGCATTTCATCCTAACAGTATATGTGAGACCATGTACTCTGCCACAGTGATGTAGTTTTATGTACTTAATAAACTACTAACAGTGTTACTAATAGTTTCTGAAAAAGCAGAGCTGTAATGTCTGTACATAAGAATTTATAGAAAAAGATAAAAGTTTAAAATCATATGCGATCATAATTTAGCTACATCAATGAAAATGTTAAAATACGTTCGACAAATATTAATTATGCACCCACCATATGTCAACATGTGCTAAGCTTCAATATTTTATGGCATTTCTGAAAGTGTGGCAGAACACAAAATAAGGAACTATCAGAACATAAAGTGGAACAATAGATATGGTTATAAGTACACAGTTTTTGAGTAGAAAAATCTTTTACATAACCCAATGGTATGGTATGAAACAATTTTATTTTTCTAGCATACCATTTTTTCTTTCAGAATAAAAGAAAACTTAAAAAAGAATAAGTTTAGGAAAGAACCAGAGAGGACCATCCTATCATTTTGGGGGCGAGTCTTTTTGATAATTACAGATTTACAAAGTTCTTGTTTAGGTTTCCAAGTGACTATATTTTCCATGGAGAGGTTAAACGGGGGTGGAGGGTTAGAGGAGAAAGGATGGAGAGAGAGAAATGGAAGGAAAGGGAGAAGGGGGAAGAAGAAAGAAGGTGGAAAGTAGAGAAGAGGGAACAGGAGAAAAGAAGTTGGGGTGGAACTGTGTTTCTGACTCATGATTAAAATGGATGTATAAACACCTCTCCAACACACATGCAAACACGCACACATTTCACTGATAGAAACATTAATGAGGGTAGAATATATCTAATTTGCTAATAGGTATTGCATTCTTAACCTTTTTCAAGTATAATTCAAATGTGGGGAGGAGAACAGGAGGTGGCAGAGGGTAAAAGATAGGGAACCAAGGATGGGGGGAAAAAGCAAAACATACAGAAAACAAGAAATGGGAGATCATTTGCTAAGAATAACATATTTGTTGCTGTGCTTGATTGAGACAATATACAGTGTACTCTAGATGGAAAATCTCATTTTGTATGCTGTAATGATGTACAGTGAATGAATGCAAATAAATAAATTGGGGGAAAAAAAAGTATAATTCAAATGTGTTTCTCAGCTATCATGTTTAGGTTTTCAGATTTGATTCCAAAATCTGATTGGCTTGTTTTCCAAGTTTTATAATAAAGTATAGATCTATCTTTCTTTCTTTCTTTCTTTTGAGAGTTTTTTTTGCTATAGGACGCATGCGCTCGCCAGAAAGACAGAGACAGAGAGATAGAAATTACTTTCTGATTCCCGGGGGGGGGGGGGGAGTGGGGAATGGTCACGCTGCAATCCTTTCTCTTCCATTCTCCTCGTGGGATCTTGGGCACGCACACACACACGCCAGGCATGAGTTTAAGCCACCAGGCCCAGGATTCAAACCACAGTTGACTACGTGGGAGTCCAGCGATATAGCAATTACACAAACTGCTGGTTCCAAAGTAAAGATATTTCTAAAACAATTCTTTTTATTTATAGGTAGCTACAGCTGCAGTTAAACTGAAATGATAGCACAACTATCAGTGTCATCAGTTCAAGTCTTTGCTTGGCAGTTTTCAATTATTAATATTATTGATTAATAATTGCTATTGTAAGTTAACATACTATATTTTACTGAGTTTTTTACTACCAAAAGTGGTTTTAGAGACAACTGTCTGGTCTAGGGAGCACATGCAGTCATGATGTATTTATTACACAAGTAGTTTATAGTGTGTGCCAAACCAGAAACGGTAAAATTAACAAAGAGAATGTTGTCACTTCAAACAGGTCACGAGTAACCAATTTAGGATTGTACTTTTCCCCCCCACTGTGGGATGGATTCACTGTTTATTAGGTTCCATTTTTTCCTCTTTCCTGATTTATTTTCCACTTTGCAGGGGTACATCCTCAAGTCTCTTAAGAATGAGGCCATGAGAGGTAACTTTATGCACTCTTGAACACCTAAAAATGGCTTTACTTGGCCTTTACAGGCAGCCAAGTAATTTAAATTCATTAAATTACTTAATTATGTAGTAATTTATAAAATTCTGGCTGGGATATAATTTCCCAAAGAACTCTAAAGGTACTACTTTGTTTTCTAGCACCCAGTATTAACGATAAAACTTTAAGGCCAATGTGATTCTTATTCTTTTGTAAGAGGATCAGTTTTTCTGTCTGAAAACTTTTAAGAAACTTCTTTTCCCTAAAATACTAAAATATCTTAATGTGCTTTATTATAGGTTTTTTGTTTTGTACTGTCCCCCCCCTCCATTTATTATACTAAGTATTTGGAGGGCACTTTCAATCCTAATAATGGAAAATCCTCTATTATTTCTTTAGAATTTCTTCTGTATTATCTTTGTTCTTTCTGGAAGCTGTAATGTCTGATGTTGGACCTCCTTGGATCAGCCTCTGTATTAAACATCTTTCCTCAACAATTTCCTATCTTTTTATTTTATTTTCCTGGAGATTATATAAAACTTCCCTTTCTGAATGCTTTATTTTAGAAATCACATTCTCCATTCCTTTCATAAAGCATCTTATGCTGTATAATGGATCTTCTTGGTTCCCTTGAGGACATTAGAGGGTTCATTTTGTTTTGCTTTGCTTTAAAGTCCTTTACGAGTCTCTAATTCTCCCTGAGGACAGGTACTTCCTATAGGTCTAGGTACTTTGTTTAGTTGGGTCTCTGTCTTCCCTATGGAAGGATTTCTTCAAACACCTGGTGATACCTGATTGTTCACTGAGATTTAAAAGGCACAAGAAATAAGTATAGTGGATGTTTTTGTATATGGGTGGATAAGTGGCAAGCTTCCCTTTCTGCTATGTGGGAGGAATCTGATAACTATACTTTGAAATTCTTACATGCCAGAATGTGAAAGGCTTTGTAACAGGGTCCCAGTTAACACTTTGGTTAAGCAGTTTTCTCCCATATGGTTGGTTTTGTGTCTGCTTATCATAGCAAGGCTTTCTACTAATTAGAGTAGCTTTTTCCTTATACACATTTTTAAGCCAAGCCCCCTTTTTTTAAACTCCCAAGGCCCACTCCCACCCTCCGTGGTTCCGGGAGCTGTAGGGTAGACTAGCTTCCCTAGTTCTGGACTCTACTTTAAGAAAATGAGACAAAAGCAAATGCCAATTATATCAATTATTAAATCTAGGAAGAAATAAAATTTGAATTCTATCTAACTTACGCCAGTGTTTTATCTATACAGCAACAGCAAATAATCACATGTATCACATAAATGCAGAGCTATTATTCAATGACAAAGTAGGTAGGATATTTTGAAGTATAAATATAAACCGTTCCCATTTGCATTTCAGATTCAATGTATAGTTATAAAATGTAAAGGACACTGAATTCACATTTTTGAAAAACATTAAAAGATTTTCAGCCAGTAGGTGGCTCGGAAGTTAAGGCAGTTGGGTCCCATATGACTGTCTGCATGGTTCAAATCCCAGACCCAGAGGTTGGAAAATCATGCTGGGCACATGTGTACACATGCCCAAAGTCCTGAGAGGAGAATGGAAGAGAAGAAATTGTGACATGGCCATCCCACCTGAGGGTGAGGGGGTGATACTTCACTTTTCCTCTCTGTCTCTCTCTGGCAAGCAAATGTGCCCTATAGCAAATAACTAAAAAAAAAGAAAGAAAAACACTAACATATTTTTAAAAGATATATTCTAATTAGTGAGGTCTAGAGTAAAAAAAGTTTAGCTAGAAAAGATCTCAGAGGATAATCTAGTCCAACTCTCTCTGTGTGTGTGTGTGTGTGTGTGTGTGTGTGTGTGTATGTGTGTTCACTGTTTTGAGACAGGGTCTTGTTGAGGCAATTCTCCTGCCTCAGCCTCCCAGGTAGCCAGGATGACAAGTGTGTGCCACCATGCCAGGCTTTTTGGATACAGTCTTGCTATGTTTCCCAGGCCAGCCTTGAGCACACAAGCCTCTTACCTCAGCCTCCCCATGTCGCTGGGATTACAGGAACACACCACCATACCTGGTCTTTCTCTTGGACTGGGAATTGAACCTAGAATTCCTCGTCTATGGAGCACAGCATATTAGCTGTGTGTGCCACAGTGGCTAGGTCTAGTCCAGTTTTGTCTTTTTTCTTTCCAGAAATGAAAATGAGGCTTAAGACAGTTTCAGTGACTGTAACTAGTGAGTGTCCTTTGTAAACTAAAAGAAACTACTACTCTTAGCAAAAATGATGAAAGCTTAGTGAAGAATATAACATTGCCTTTTAATCATGATCAGGTTCATGAGAACGGGGTTTTCACAAATGAAACTGAGAGAGGCCCAAATAATATTCATACTTACTCATTCCCCCAATCCAGGCGCACGGTGATGTGCCGCTTAACCTCCCGCACCTGATCCTGAGTCAGGTGACCAGACAGTAGCTGCCTTCGCAGGTCAATAAGTTCATTCATCACATGGCGTAGTTTGTAGAAAAGATCTACTTTGTGTTTCTGAAAGGGCGTTTTTGGTGTTGGGTGAAATATAAGAGGGATATGGAAAGGGAATGAAAAGAGAAAGACAAATAGTTAAACTAAGAAAAGTGCTCAATTCTCTGAATGTCTAAGGCACTGTAAAGAGGAGCTTATTTTAAAATGTTAAAACAAAATCCTTATTTTCTACTGTGTAAAAATCTCTACAGTGATATCTAACAAAGTAACATAACTGATCTGAGTCATGCAAAAGTACCATTGTGCTCTATCCCATCCAAGAGATTTATTTTCCAGTCCATCTATGTTACCAACTCCATCAGAATAGAAAGTTACACAGGAACACAGAGCTGTTTTCTGTGACAGAAGTTACAATGCACTAGGACCAGAAGTTAGCGTAATGGCTATGTTGCTGGACTCCCATGTAGTTGACCACAATTCGAGTCCCGGACCTGGTGGCTTAAACTCATGCCGGGCACGTGTGCATGCATGCCCAAGATCCCGAGAGGAGAATGGAGGAGAAGGGATTGCGACATGGCCATCCTCCCTGGGGGGTGATTTTTGAAGCAACTAAGATTTCAATACAAAGCTGCAGTCTCTGGAATGAGATTCCTTACTGGTTTGTAGGCCTCATTTAGCTTTCTAATTAGCTATTCTAAACAGCATATATCCTTAGTGCCATAGATTTCTAGTTGTTTATTTTTCTTTTTAGTTTAATAAAAAGTGTCATTTTCATAAAAGTTAAGTGGAAATTTCTTAATGAACTTAATTATGGACACTGTAGTGGTCTTCACTTTACAAATAGAGACTATAAGTGCCCCAAGAGTAGATGTTTCAGGGAAAAAAAAAGATGTACTTAAGAATAAGGATTTAGAAACTAAAGTCTTATTTGTTCACAGTGAAATCTTTATTTTAGAATCTTTAGTTTTCTGTTTCGAGACTTTTTTTTTATGATAACTAAAATTTTTGGGATGCAGCCTTATCTATAAAGAGTGCTTTTAAAGACAGATCAAATCTTAGTAAAACCTTTATGTGGGATTCACCCTAAAAAAAGGACATTTGCCAAAATAAGCTTGATTCAGGTTATTAAAAATAAAATTAGGACCTGCAGTTGGAGTAATGGTTATGTCATTGAACTCCCGTGTAGTCGACCCTGGTTCGAGTCCCAGACCCGGTGGCTTAAACTCATGCTGGGCATGTGTGTGTGTGCATGCCCAAGATCCCAAGAGGAGAATGGAGGAGAAGAGATTGCAGTGTGGCCACCCCCTGGGGGGTGATTTCTCACTTTCTGTTTCTCTGTCTCTTTCTGGTGAGCGCATGCCCCCTATAGCAAAAACCTCTCCAGAATAAATCAATAAATATAATTAACTATAAAGCAAGTTATAAAAGCAGTAGAATTAGCTAGTGTTTTTAGGTGGTAGTGATCTTATGATAAAATTTTTAGAACATCATACTATTTAGAAATCATCTAATCGAACATCAGACTTTTAAAGGTCCATCTTTAAATTATTTTAGACTAGAAGACTTTAGAAATCATGTACTCTAATGACAAAAAATAACTTGCTGTCCTTTCTTTAGTTGACGAACAGATGAAGATAAGTTAAGCACCTTGATGGACAAAACACTGGCAAAAGGGCAGAACTCACAAATTCCTGCCAGTTCAAAAAACAACAAGTCTTAAGAAAACTGTCTCATCTAGAAAACTGCATCATCTGGAAAACTGGAACCTGGAAGATATGCAATAAAGGCAATGTGGTATGTGCTTCCAACACATGCATTTCTTAATGTATTGATAAAAAAGAGCTACCTAAGTTTAAAATGGAAAATCAGAACGGTTATTTTCCCATAAAAGCAAACACAATAATCCACCACATGTACAAATATTCCCCTATCCGACCAGTGAGCAATGCTGCCGGAGCACTTGCTGACTTCTATTCCTTTGCAATAAAAAATGCCTGTTCTCATGGCCCTTTTGTTCTAGAGAATGGAGACAGACAATGGTCAGGTAAATCATTTAAAATGGCAAAAAATTCTAATAAAAAAATTAAAGCAGAATAGGAACAGTGAGTGAGAATAGGAACCGCCAAGGGTGGGCTGGCTGGGGAGGCGGTACATAATGGTATTGCTTGTGCCTGGTCAGGGAAAGGCTTCTTTGGGAGCTGAACTTTGAGTAGAGACTAGAATGAAGCAAGGGGGCAGCATCTGGGGAAACTGAGTATGTTTTCCAGGCATAAGAAATAAGTGCAAAGGCCTTGATTTGAATGTGGACTTGACAAGTTCAGAAAAAACAGGGAGGGCAGTGCACCTACAGTGAAGTGAACAAGGGAGAGAGTAGCAATTTGCAGAGAAGCAGTAGGAACCAGATTAGGTTGGGCCTTTGTAAACCACGTTGACTGTTTTGGCTTTTATTCCAAGCAAGATGGAAAGTCACTGGAGAGTTGGGAAGACTGACAGGAAACGATCCAAGTTTTGAATGAATTACTCTGAGTACACTGTTAAGGACAAGCCATGAAAAGGCAAAGAAGGCAGGGTAGTTAGAAGGCTAATTACTTCAACCACCACCCGGATGCTTGCTGGGATGAAGGTAAGAAAAGTGATGTGAGGAACAGTCTGCAGCTTTGACATGCTTTGTAGACAAAGGTGCCAGAATCTGCAGGGATGTTGATATGAACAAAGCCAATAATCACTTTTGATTTTGTGGTCGGAAAAGCATGTCTGGAACAGATAAATCAAGTTCTTTGGACATGCTAAGTCTGACACTGAGTTCTGACACTAAGAGGTCAGGAAAGTGAGCAGCACCCAGCAGAAGAAACTTCTCAAGTACACAATGAGGTAAAAGGAAAAGCTGGCAAGAATGGTGTCATGGAAGCCAAAAGAAAACTGGATTTTAAGGAAGACTGTCAAATGCACTGAGAGATTAAATAAATATAAACTGAGAATTGGCCAAGAGATGTGGTACTGTGGTGGCTGTCATTTACCTCTACGAGAGCAGTTGTTTGTTTTTTTTTTTAAAGAATTATTTCATTATATTTATCATTATTATTGTTCTTAAAATTTGCTACAGGGTACAAGCACTCACCAGAGACAGACAGAGAGAGAGGGAGAGAGAGAATAAAAGAGAAAGAGAGAGAAAGTGAGAAAGTAAGCCACCAGGTCTGGGGACTCAAACCATGGTCAATCATGTGGGAGACCAGCGCCTAACTACCACACACCTGCTGGCCCCCATGTGAGCAGTTTTAATGAAATGGTTGGAGTAAGTTCAAGAGAGAATGTAAGAGAAGTGAAGAAAGAACATACAACTCTTCTGAAGAATTTGCAGTAACTGGAACAGAGAAATGGGTAGCAGAGTTGGGTAGTGTGGCCCAGGGATAATTTTCTAAGGATAGGAAAAAAACTACAGGCTACTTACTTGCATGGTAAAGGGAATGATCTAGCAGAAAGGGAAAATTTGATGACGTAGGTGTATAATCCCTAAGAAGCCAAGAAAGATGGATCTCAGGATAAAAGGGGAGGGAGGTGAGCTTATTTAAGAGGTTGAATATATTATCATAGAGAGGGAAAGCATACAATATGGATAATGACAGTGAGATAGGAGAGTTAGTAATAGGAAGATTAAATTTTCCTCTGCTTAATTCTCAGAGAAATAAGTGAGATCATCAGCTGAGACTGAGCTGAGTGGAAGGGGGTGTTTGAGGTTTAGAGGAAAAAATATAAAACACTTTCTTAGGGAATGGTAACTTGAATTGCCAAAGAAAAGGTAGTTCAACTGATTAGCAGTTTTGGGCCTTGTGAACACTAATTAAGTAAGGTTGCTGGTTTTCTCTAGCCAAGTATAACTCTATACTGATACAAAGCATCACATTTATCTGTATGTATGTGCGATGGTCCAAATGTTTGTGTCCCTCCCAGATTTGCATGTTGTAATCCTAGCCTCCACAGCAATGATAGAAAGTGGGACCTTTTGGGAGATGATTAGTTCATGAGAGCAGAGCCCTTATGAATGGGATTAGTGACCTTATAAAACAGGCAAGTGGGATTTGTTCACCACCATGTGAGGTCCCAACTGTGAGGAAGTGGGTTCTTCCAGACGTGGCATGTGCCAGTGTCTTGTGCATGGACTTCCCAGGTGCCAGAACCGTGAGAAGTAAATTTCTGTTATTTACAAACTGCCCACTTAATGGTATTTTTTATAGCAGCCTGAACAAACTAAGATGGTATGTGTATATTATGCATGTATACATTATGCATGTATGTGTCTATACATACATATACACACATATACACACTATACATGTATGTACACATAATATATGTATATGTGTGCATATATACACACATGCATGCACATATATACCTACATGTAGTATTTATGCAATAATGTACAGATGTGGTCTTTTAAAGCATTTCAGAGTTTTTTTAATAAAAAGTTTCACAGATTATATCTTCCAAAGAAAATCACAATATCTCCCATCCCAAGTACTCAATTGCAATGATGTGACTTTAACTCTTACAGCATAAGGTGGAGTATATTTCTCCATACCCTTGAATGGGGGCAGGCCCTCAGATTGCTCTGATGAATGGAACACAACAGTAAAGAACTAGATCAGTTCTTAGACCTTATTGAGTCTAGCTGCTTCTGCATCCTGCCTCTTGGAATGTATATGCCAGGGGCACTCCCTCTTGGAATCCAGCTGCCACGTGGTCAAAAGCGGAAACTACATGTTGCAGTCACAAACAGGCACTCCGGTAAGTAGACTCAATTGTGTGAGCCTTCTTACCCAGAGCAGTTGAGCCTTCAGTGAACTCTACAGCCCCTACCGATATCTGATTGCAACAGAATGAGAAACTTTAAGTGAAAACCATCCAACTGAGCTCATTTTTTAAAAAGAATTATTTTATTTAACTTTATTTATTCATTCATTTATCTTAATTTGACGAGAGAAAGACAGATACACAGAGAGAAGGAAAGTGAGAAAGCAATCCACCAGGTCCAGGACTTGAACCATGGTCAGCCATGTGGGAATATCCAGCACCTTAACCACCACACCACCTGCTGGCCCCCCAACTGAGCTCATTTTATCCAAAGAAGAATAAAAGCTAATAAATAGTTGTTTAAACATTAAATTTTCGTTGACTTGTTACATAAACAATTGGAATGATTATGTAGTTTTTCTTTTCCTTTCTAATAGAAAATCAGCTAATTTGTTTATTTAATTGCCAGAGGGCGTGTGTATTGTGGGGAGAAGCAACCCCCAAATGTGATGTGTTCACACCACAATCCCTCCCATTTATCAAACCTGTCAGGATTTGGGGCATGCATATACCCAGTGTGTTCTTTAAGCCACAGGGGCCAGGATTCAAACTGGTAGGTAATGTGGAATCCGGCTTCCTTAACCACTAGGCTAAGAGCCAGCCAGTTACCATTTCCATGTAAGGTTAGAAATGCTTACCCTATACCTACTGTGTAAAGATGTACTGAGAACGACATCGACTGGGCCAGCCAGGTGGTGTGATGGTTAAGGCAGCTAGATCTCCCAAAGCAGACTGCGTGGTTCAAGTCTTGAACCCAGCCACTTGGAAACCATATATGTGTACATACCCAAAATCCTAAGAGAGAAAGGAGGAGAAGGGATTGTGGTGTGGCCATGACCTATGGGGGGAGATTTCTCACTTTTCCTCTCTCTAAAAGAAAAAGGAAAAAGAAAGAAAGAAAGAAAGATGGGGCCAACAGGTGGCATGGTGGTTAAGGGTGCTGGACTCCTACATGGCCGACCATGGTTCGAGTCACAAACTTGGCAGCTTGCTTTCTCTCTCGTTCTTTCTCTCTCGTTCTGTCCCTCCCTGGTCAAATTAAAATAAGTAAATAAGTGAGTAAAAATTAAATAATTCTAAAAGAAAGAAATGGATTATGTAATCAGAAAGCAGCACGGCTATTAAATCAAAGTGGTATCAATTTCTTTTTCCAGGCCAACCTAATGACCTCTTGATTGAGGTCCTAGCACTGGAGGCTCCACCAATATTGCTCTGACACCACATTGCACTTTTGGGTTTATTAGCAGAAGAGAACATACGCCACTCAAGGTGAGCAAGCTGGGTGGCTAGCACCAGATTCCATGATTCACCTAGAATCACTTGATGCCACAGAGAGGCTAAATACACTACTCAAGATAAACAACTCTTTTAATTCTCCTCAGTGGGTCAAAATAACAGTGTAATTAAGTCAACACTACAGGTTTCATTTCCAACACAATCATCCCTTATTGCTAAAAGAAGGAAAGAAGGAAAAGAGAAGGAGGAGGAGGAGGAGGAGAAGGAGAAGAAGGGGAAAGGAGGGAGGGGAAAAGAAGGGGGAGAGAGGAGGAGGAGGAGGAGGAAGAGGAGGAGGAGGAATCTGTACCTCATATTAGCAACATGTTTGACCTCTCCAAACACTCTATAGACTTGTAACTGTTAAGATGGTCAGAGAATATTTGAAGAGTCAGCAGAAATAATAAATTTAGAATGATTAAACTACTTTGCAACCACATGTCAAGTAGAACTTGCCTCATCATTGTAAAGCAATCCCTGTGCACAAAAATATGGGTTTTAATGTTCCTAATTTATAAATTATTTTATTAAGCTACTCACAACCCAATGTAGAGGGACTGTGCTGCAGAAAGTAGAAGGGATTGTGGTGTGGCCATAACCTAGAGAGGGGAGATTTCTTACTTTTCCTCCCTCTAAAAGAAAAAGAAAGAAAGATGGGGCCAGCAGGTAGCATGGTGGTTAAGGGTGCTGGTGTTAAATGTTTCGGCTGCTCCTTCTGAGTTTTTGTAAATAAGCAAACTTGTAGGATATCCACCAAAATAGTATGTTGCCTTTATTTTGAAACCCCTCATGCCTAAAGACTGATTAATATAGGCTAATACAGAATTATAAAAATACAATTAAAAAATAATGACAAAACTACTGCTCTCCTCGAAGAGTATAAATGCCCTGCTATGAAGACTGAAAACTACATGGAAATCAATTTAATAGACTCTAAACATTACATTTACATTTCAAGGTGTTAAGGAAGATACCCAGATCTCTTTTCAACTCTTCTTTCTGAATGCTCCTTTATTTACACACTAAGTAAATGGCTTATTTTCTCACTATTTCTTTTTAACAGATTAACCATTAAAATTTTCAATTTATTCAAAACTCTCCAGTATTCCTTTTTAAAAAATTACTAATAATCAAATCTCTTACCATAAAGTAATATAATCTCTGATCCTATATACTAAAAACTCATCCCAGTATAAGGTAAAAATTTCTAAACTGTAGTATTTGCAACTCTAATAATCTTTATGCCAAAAATATCTTTCAGCCCAGATATTTAAACTTTCATTTAGATTACTGCACGGCATAGTTATCAAAGGCTCGCAACTGAGTACAAATGGGAAATTTCTGTGAAACAAAACAAAATATAAACTCAGGCGATTTCATGCTAATTTTCAAGAATATATTTGCAACTAACAAATGCAAAGAAGCAATATGGAAACTTTTTCTGTTCACTAACAGTGGATAATGTATCTCTAAAATCTATATATTTCCTTGGCGTACATGTACTTCACTTTCTAGGGGTCAGGATGGGATCCTCACTATAGCTCCCCTTACAGACAATATCCCAAGACACACCCATATAGCTTCAATCTTGTCTTTGAACACATGTATTTGCAGGATAGCTAAGATTTTAAAAACTCTTAGTTTAAGTAAGCTTATCATATTCTATCCCCTAGAGCAGACCTTGATAAGAAGGAAGCAACCCAGGTGAAAGGTAGGGGAAAAAAACAGTAATATGGAAAATATAGGCTACAGTTGAAGTCAAGGGCTTCCATTCACAATTCTGAATAGGGCAGACTTACCTAACAGTGGTCAGTAAACGGTGGTAGCATTTTCAGGCTGACAGGCTTTCCACATAAAACAGAACAAGCCTCTTAGTAAACACCTTAATCTGTCTCCACTAGGCAACTCGCTTAGATAAGGAGGCCAGTGAAAAAAACACCCCCAATCCTCCCTAACTACAATTACTGTTTCCCTAAATGTTGAGGATGAAAACTGGGAAGTACACAGCGTGTCAGAGAATAAGAAACTGAAAACTAAGCCCTGGGGTTGGGGTGGGGAAGACAAGTAGGGAGAGCGGGAGACAGAGAAATCACTAAGAGGTACCTCTACAGAAAGGCTCTAGGACTGGAGGTATTGGAAACTCCTAAAGATGTGTGTGTATGTGCACGTGTGAGTATGGTGTGTCTGGACAGTGTCCTTGAAAAATGGAAACAGAATTGGTTAAAAGTCTTTACAAAGGCTGTAAAATGTTCAGATTACCATATCCTGTCCCAATTCTGCCAGACTTTTTTCTACTTGATGCTATTCTCTGCAAACGTTAAAATAGAGTCTACACATTGGGGATTACCAGAGCCAAGGAGAAGGGTACCATGTTAAAAACAAAAAATTGGGGGACCAGCAGATGGCGTAATAGTTATGTCACCGGACTCCCACATGGTCAATCGCAATTTGAGTCCTGGATCCTGTGACTTCAAACTCACACCAGGTGTGTGTGCATGCATGCCCAAAATCCCAAGGGGAGAATGGAGAAGGGATTGTGGCATGGCCATCCCCCTAGGGGGTGATTTCTCGCTTTCTGTCTCTCTGTCTCTCTGGTGAGCACACACACCCTATAGCAAAAAACAAACAAAACAAAACACACACACACACAAACACACAACAAAACAAACAAAAAATCTGAAGTCAAAGACTATTACAATAGTGGGGACCCCCACAATGAGCTCTCAAAATGTTAAAGGCAGGTTTATACTTTCCTAGGAAGAACAAAAGATTCATCATTGAGAAAACTCAGCCCAGGGGAAAAGATCCAGAAATATACAGACAGTTATCCTACTTTTTCCATGAAAAACCATTTTTCAGTAATGTTCACCAATTAATAAATACTAACCCCATTCATAGTTTCTGTCAACATTTTAATCCTTATTCTTAAATATGAATAAACAAAGAATACCATATAATAGGAACATTTCCAACATGAAGAGAGAAAAAACATCAGAAAAATGAAAACTAGAAAAAACAGACACAATGCCAGGAATAAGAAAAATTTTCAAAGAAACATTATTTTCAGAGATCACAGAAATTATAAGCACGTCTATAAAAGAAGAACAGGGTACAATAAATGAAAAATATAGACAACCCTAAAAAGTTTTTGAAAATTAAAAAGTTGTAATTTAAAACAAAATTCAGTAAATATGAAGCATGAAGTTGAGAGATTCTGCCTGTAAGTGGAGCAAAAAGACAATGCAATACAATGAATAAAGAGGGAGAAAAAATTTAAAAATTAGTGAATCACTCCAGGATGTCCAACTGTAACAACAGAGTTCTCAGAAAAGAGAACGGTAAACAGAGGGGAAGAAACTGTCAAAGAGGTAATACAAATAAATCTCCCAGAACTGAAGGAATTGTTTCTTTCTAAAATAAATAAAGAAAGTGGCTGTGTAACTAACAAAATTAAAAAAAGAAAAAAGATACAAGCGCATCATTGTAAAGTTTCAGAACACTGGAGACAAACAGATGGTCCTATATTTCTCCATGGAAAACAATGGTCAATGAAAGGGTCAGGAACTAGAATGACATTGGAATACGACATGACATGAACATCTCAACAACACTAGAAGGGAGAAAATGACAAAGGAACGTTTTCAATATTCTGTGATTACTTGTGGCTCCTGCCTGGCCAAATCATCAAAGGTAAGGGTATGCTACAATATTTTAAATACACACACACAAAAAAATCGAAAAATATTTTCCCCACAGTTTTCTCAGAAAATTATGAGGAAAGTACTTCGTTGGATAAAAAGTTAACCTGGAATTAAGGTGACATTGTTTTAAGCAAGAGACAAAGGGACTTGGGAGAGAAGCAAATTGAATTATCAGATTAACAAAGATGGTGGAAGGGCTCCATACAAGTATAAACAAGAAAAAAATTAAACTGAAAAATATCTAAAGTGTTCAAATTCTACGTAGACTTTCATTTCTGCCATAAAGGTTGAAACACAGAAATCAGAGAAAACAAAACAAAGGAGAAATTACTATTAACTATAAATTTTATAGTTTTTTATAATAACTTTATGTTTTTACTATTTTTTGGGGGGGGAGGTTTTTGCTATAGGGTGCATGCACTCACCAGAAATAGAAAGAGACAGAGAGGCAGAAAGTGAGAAATCACCCCCCAGGGGGAATGACCACACCACAATCCCTTCCCCTCTATTCTCCTCTCAGGATCATGGGCACACACACACACGCACCCGGCGTGAGTTTAAGTCACCAGGTCTAGGACTCGAACTTCGGTCGACTACATGGGAGTCCAGCAACATAGCCATTATGCCAACTGCTGGTCCCTTATAATAACTTCATAAATAATAATTGAGGTAATTTTTCTCTACCATGTTTAGATGCAGCACAATGCCCTCACCAGAAGCCAAGTAGTTGCCCACACCATGCTCATGTTCCAGCCACCAGACTTGTGAGCTAAATAAACCTCTCTTCTTTACAAATCACCCAGCTTCAAGTATTCCATTATAGCAACACACAACAGACTAAGCCAAGCCCCTACCATAAAAGGCCTTTCTCTATCCTCACCCCAAGTGGGTTGCTATGGGTCACAAAGTTAAGCAGTCTCAATCCAGTCTTCGCTATTTGCTGTAATTTTAAATATTAATAAATGGAATCAGCCAAACCTGCACCAGTGCAATGATCTCCTGTCAGAATCAACACAAAAGCTAGAAAACTTAAATAGCTCATTCCCAGAGTGGATGGGAAATGACACACATTCCATAGCAGAAGAACACCCTGGAGAAATTGTCGTCTCTTGACTACAGCACAGCATCTGTTCATTCACAGCTTTCACACTCTGGTGACAATACATACAGGACAGAATGATGGCAGCTACCCTGCCAACCAGGCCCCATTAGGATCTGAGTCATTCTGCTGCAGAAAACACAGAAAAGGCAGAAGGTGCATACCCATGCCAGCTGTCTAGAGAAGCAGCAGGAACAGCCCTTTCACACCAGGCCATAGTTCCAAGGGCATCTAGAGTTCCCTTTTAAAGGCCCTGTGTTGTGCTAAGTTCTAACCCTGATGTATTCTAGTCCTCTGAAAGGATTCTGTTTTACCCTGGGCAGTGGGGGCACAAAAAGACAAACAACTCATCCCCACACTTTGTAATTACCCCTGAGGTTCATCACTATCCAAAACCATCTATGAAATTTATCCAGGACATTTTCTACATACCTGATATTGATCCCTGCTCTAGAGTCTCATAATTCTATTTTTTTTTTTAAGTTGACAGAGGGCATGTGTGCTCACCAGAGAATAAAAGGGGAGTGTGTGGGGGAACACGCTCAATGGGGTGTGGTCATGCTGTAATCCTTTCTCCCATTTCTCCATTCTGTTGGGAATTTGGGCACCTACACACGCACACAACTGTGTTTCTCAAGCTACCAAGGCTGGGATTTAAATCGTGGTCAGCCATGTGGGAATTGGGCTGTCTTAACCATTAGGCTATGGGGCTAGCCCAATAGCCACGGCTTTGATAGCCAGTGCTATGGCTTCAACACCATGCTGGTAAAGTCGTGTGTCATCTCCTATGACAATTCTATGAATAAATGTTTTAGGAACTTGTTCCCACTTGTTTAAAATCCCCACTGAAAGCTCTGCTCTTTTCTACAGCAGATCTGGGTGCAACAGCACCTGCACCCATCCGGAACAGAGTTGACTCCACTACAACTGTTCAGTCTAAATTATGGAAGCCTACTACTAACTGAAATGTCTATGGTGCTGGCTGCTGTTTCCGCTGCAAACTGCTGGTCCTCTTCAGTCAGGGTATGGACAACATTAACTCTTTCCTCACAAATTCATGTGGATGGTTGGCCTCTGTGGGTATCATCTTTAACATTATTTTATTCCTTCTTAAAATGAGTCATCTACCTCTAAACTGCTTTCTTTGGAGCACCGTCCCTATAAAGTTTCTGTAGAGCATCAGTGATTTCACCATTCTTTCACCCAAGCTTCACCATAAATTTAATTTTTGTTCTTGCTTTAATTTTACCAGAGTTCATGCTGCTGTAATAGGGGCTCTTTCAAACTGATGTCTTATCATTCTTAGTGCTTCAAAGTAGACTCAGTTCAGCCAAGGCATTACTAGTTAGTATGAGTTTATTTTGTTACCAAAAAAAAAAAACATGTATAGTTTGTTTGTAATGTGTAATATGCATAAGTTTTTTGAAGAATCCTCAAAGATATCTGCTAAGTTAGTTGGCCCATAGTGGTGTTGTCCCTTATTGATTATCTCTCTAGGTAATTATCCATTATTGACCCTGATTTGATTATCACACACTGCATGTATGCTTTGAAAAACCATATTGTACCCTACAAAGATGTACAACAGTTAAAGACAAATAAGAAATTATAAAATAAAATAAAGATGTATCTATTTTTAAAAGTGAGCTACTGAACTCTCCTATTATTAAATTGCTATTTCACTCTCCCTTCAGATATGTCAGTGCTTTAAATATTTATCTGTTCTCATGTTAGGTACAAATATAATTATCTTGCTGCTGAGATTGCCCCTTTATCATTATGTAATGACCTTTTTTGTCTCTTTTAACAATTTTTTATTTAAAATCTACTTTGCCTGACACATGTAGAACTACACTAATGTTCTTTTTTTGGGGAGAGGTTTTTGCTATAGGGCGCGTGCTCTTGCCAGAAAGACAGAGACGGAGAGACAGAAAGCAAGAAATCACTCCCCAGGGGGGATGGCCATGCCGCGATCCCTTCTCCTCCATTCTCCTCTCGGGATCTTGGTCACGCACGCACACGTGCCTTCTGTGAGTTTAAGCCACTGGGTCCGGGACTTGAACTGCAGTCAACTACATGGGAGTTCAGCGACATAGCCATTGAGCTAACTGCTGATCCCACTAATATTCTCTTGTAATTACTATTTACATGAAATATATTTTTCCATATCTTTATTTTCAGCCTATGTATGTCCTAAAAGCTAATGTGAGTCACTGTAGACAACACAGTTGGGTCCTGCTTTGTTTTTTAGTTGTTTTTTTGTTTGTTTTCAGTTTTTGCTCTAGAGCCTGTGCGCTTACCAGAGACAGAGAAAGTGAGAAATCACCTCCAGAGGGAAGACCACACAACAATTCCTTCTCCTCCAATCTTCTATCAGGGTTTTGGGCATGGACACATACGGCCAGCGTAATTTTCAAACTGCTGGGTCTAGGACTTGAACCACACAGTCAGCCACGTGGGATCTGTTGCTTTAATAACCACTCCACCTGTTGGCCTAGATCTTGTTTTTTTAAACCATTCAGCTACTCTGTATCTTTTGATTTGTAATTTTACTCCATTTACATTTTAAAATAATTTTTTAAAGAATTATTTAACTTTATTTGTTGTTGTTATTTTTTTTTTTAATTTGACCAGAGAGAGAGAGAGAAGGAAAGTGAGAAGGCAAGTTACCAGATCCAGGACTCGAACTGCAGTCAGACATATGGGAGTTCAGTGCCCTTAATGCCATGTCACCTGCTGGCCCCAAAGTAATTACTGATAGGTAAGGATTTACTACTTTTTGTTAATTGTCTTCTGCTTTGTAGTTCTGTTGTTCATCTCTTCGGCCCTTGCTATTTTTCCTTCCAATTCAATTATTTTTTGAGGGAAGGTGAAGGTAGTGATATACTTCTTTTTTTTTCCTCTTTATCTTTTTTATATCTACTATATATATGTTTTTTCTTTGTGGCTGCCACTACACATGCATAAAACCTGTTAGTTATAGCAGTCTACATTAGGCTGATAAAAACTTAATTTCAATCACATACAGAAACAATAGTACTATCAGGGTCAGTGTGAGGGTGGGCCTGCTGCTGGGGTCCATGGGCGGAGGAGCCTACTGCCCATCTGTATTTTTTTTCTTAAAACTGCTTGTGAGTCTACAATTATTTCAAAATAAAAAAAAAAAGTTTTAATTTAAAATTTGGAGACTGTAAAATAAAATTCTCATGGTTAGAATGACCTGACATTGCAAAGAAATTAAATACCCCCAAATTAATCTCTAATTTCAATGTTATTCCACTATAAATTCCAGTAGGTATTTTATTTTATTTTATTTTATATTGCCAGAGACAAACAGAGGGAAAGTGAGAAAGCATCCACACCCCCCACCATGGGGCATGGTCACACTGCAATCCCTTCTCCATTCCTCCCTCCATTTAGGATTTTAGGCAGGCACACACACATGGTTTTCAAGTCACCAGGTTTGAGACGCAAACTGTGCCGTTTGCCATGTGAGATCCAGGTGCCTTAACGACCAGGCCATGACTGGCCTGACATATTTTATAAAAAATTCGATAGGGGCTGGCAGATGGCATGGTGGTTAAAAGTGCTGGATTCCCACATGAGCGACTACAGTTCGAATCCTGAACCTGGTGGCCTGCTTTCTCACTCTCTCACTCTCTCTCTTTTTCCCCCTCTTCCCCTCCCTGGGTCAAATTAAAATTTAAAAATGTATAAATAAATAAAGTAAAATAAAGCAAATACATTATATGAGTAGATTAAGACCCATAAACTTAGCTGCATAGATTCTGGAAAAGAGAAAGAAGAAAAAGATCTGTTCTTTTTCTTCTAAGACTTGCCTTATCAGATGTTAAGACATATCACGAAGGCATTTTGATCAAAATTGGCACATTTCAGACAATAAAAAGAAACCTAGAAAATTGTTGAGAATTGTGTAGAATATAGATTAGTAGGTGGCATGGGGGAAACTGGCTTGTCATATCTATCAAAAAAAAAAAAAAAGTAACATCAGGACACCAGATTTCCATCTAGAGACTGAGTTCCAAATGGTTAAAAACATACATGTACAAAGTGAAACTACAGAGCTAATAAGATAAAACACTGTAGAAAAACCTCTGTGACTCTGAGAAGGGAACTGGCTTATTAAACAAGATCCCAAAGCACAAACTATAAAGCAGAAAGCTGAGGGTGATGCAAGGCTTCTGTAGTACGAAGGCATTTGGTAGACTAGAGGTAGGGGTTACATGCAACAGCCTAAACTGACAGTGGAAGGGCTGGAAAACTATAAGGGATTGCTACAGCTAACAAAAAAGAGGCAAAATCAAAACAAAATCAGACAAAGATATGAATAATAATGGAAAAATACATTTTTTTAAAGATTTTTCTGCTATAGGGCACGAGCACTCACTGGAGAGACAGAGAGACGGTGAGAAATAACCCCCTCCCCTGCAGGGATAGCCATCTCACGATCCCTTCTCCTCCACTCTCCTCTCGAGATTTTGGGCACACATACACATGTGCCCGGCATGAGTTTTAAGTCGCCAGGTCTGGGACTTGAACCGCGGTCAGTGACATAACCATTACGCCATCTGGTGGTGCTAGAAAAAAATCTTAATACAGGAAGCAGTGGTCAACGGGACTAATTGGAAAAATGCAAAGGAAAATAACCATCATGGTAGGAGTACAGCCTGGTCAGCAGTTTAGGGGAGCAACCTGGCAAAGTGAAGCAGGCATGTACCCTGTGGTCCGGCAATCCCACTCTCAGGAACATCCCAGGAAAACTCTCACACTGCTTCTTGAGGAAACATTTATAAGGATGTTATAACATTTATAAGCACCGTTTATAGTAGTAGGAAATTGGAGGCAAACTAGAAGTAAAAGCAAGAAATAATAAACTAGATGTACACAATATTGTATTACTTAGGAAAATATAAATTGCAATAACTTCTAACTAAATCGAAAACATGTAAAATCTTTTGAGCATAATTACATCGGCAAGAAAATATGTTAAATCTATTAGTGTAAGTGCCCATATTTATTCTAACACGTGTCCCTTGGAGATATTGTAGGTTTGGTTTCAGACCATGGCAATAAATTGAGTATCACAATAAAGTGAGTCACACAAATTATCTGGATTTCCAGTGCAAATAAAAGTTATATTTACACCACACAGTTATCAGCTATTGGTAAGTGTATAACAGCATTATGTCTGAAAAATAAAGTATAATACCATTTGTCTGAATCTTCTATCAGGACTACTGAAACTTCCTCCACATGGACAGTAACTTTCATTTTCTTGTCATTCATTTGTTCACTACGTAACACTTTTAATTTCTCTCAAGTACTTTTCCTCTGCATTCACAGCTTGACTATTTTGGATAAGAGGTTTAGCTTTGACATGTCTTCCTCACTAAGCTTAATCACTTTTAACTTTTGATTCAAAGTGAGCAACATGCAACAATTCCTTTCATTTGAATACCCAGAGGCCATCCAGGGGGTAACTGACTTGATTTCAATATAGTGCGGGGGGCGGGGGGGGGGGAATTGGGAGACCAGAGATGAGGGAAAGAAATGGTGACGTGACTGGCCGATGGGGCAGTTAGAACACATGCACTTATTGTTCGCTATCTTACATGGGCATAGCTCATGGCTCCCTGAACAATAACAGTAGTAACATCAGAGATCACACATCATTATGGAAGAAATAATAGTAATAAAGCCTAAGGTATTTTAAGAATTACCAAAATATGACATAAAATGCACACATATGTTAGAAAAACAGAGCTGACAGACTTGTTCAACACGGGGTTGCCAAAAACCTTCCATTTGTGAAAAAACAATATCTGCAAAACACGTTAAGCAAAGTACAATAACATGAGGTATGCCTTTATATGAGAGTGGGAAAACAGGGATATGGATAAAGAACAAAGGGGGAAATATACATAAAAAAGCTAAGCCTTAACTGGACTGATGTCAATAGTACGCCTGCCATGAACCAGAGAGTGAACACCTCAAACCCCACTTGAGGTCCAAAAGAAAATGTAATAAACAAATAATATGCCAAGTTTTCACTATGCAGTAAGAAATGTTACTAGAACCTGATGCTGGCATGGGCCTTACACCCACACTGTACACAGAGTCACAGCATCAGAATGTTGCACGCTTGGAATGAACGCTAACAAGGGGAACTGCGTGTGTGATTTGAACATTCAAAGGAATATAAGTGTGAGGGTTTGATGCATGTATCTCCACAATATAATGAAACCAGAGCTCCTTCTGCCTTATAGAAGTTTTCTGCAGGACCAACAGATGGCATAATGAGTATGTTGCTGTACTCCCATGTAGTGGACTGCAGTTCGAGTCCTGGACCCAGCAGCTTAAAACTCATGGTGGGTACATGTGTGTGCATGCCCAAAATCCTGAGAGGAGAATGGAGGAGAAGGGATTGCAGTGTGGCTGGCCATCCACCCTGGAGGATGACTTCTCACTTTTTGTCTGTCTGTCAAACACATGCACCCTATAGTCAAAAAACAAAAAACTCTAAAAAAAATGTTCTCTTCTACAGACCAGGGTTCATGAAGTCTCCACTGAATCTGATTATTCTTAACAGTTGATTTCTACTGCAATAACTCACTTTTGCATCTATGGCCCAAATCTTAAATTCTACTTTATTTTTTCATAGCTGACCTCTGTAAAATTAGTTCTCTCCTGCCAAGACCCTGCAACCTTATCTATCCATTGCATATATGCCCCCATTTATCCCAGCCTACCAGGTCAGATATACTTCTCGAAAGTGAAAGGAGCAAGGTGAACCTAATAGGTCTTCCCTTTCAGTATAAACTACATTGGTGGGCAGTACTAACATCTGACTTTGTGCTTTTCCTTTCCTCTTGTTTCTATTACTTAAAAATTACTCTTCTTGCTGATATATTTTTCTTAGCTGAATTCACACTAATTTCTAAAATATCTGTTAGTTTTCATTCTTTTGCTAAGATGTCTTATAGTTCACGCTCCTATATAAAAATTCCATAAATGTGTAGTCTGACCAATAGAAATTTATTCCTCATAGTTCTAAATACCAGAAAGTCTAAGATCAAGGTTACAGTAGATCTGTGTCTGATGAGGATCCTCTTCCTGGTTTGCAGATGGCCACCTCACTGTAACCTCACATGGTGGAGAGTGAGATCATCTCTCCCTTGTCTCTTCTCAAAGGGACTTAATCCCATTCATGAGGATTCCCTCTTCATGACATAATCACCTCCCAACAAGTGTAATCTCCTAGTACCATCACACTGAGAATTAAGGCTTTAGAATATGAATTTGAGAATGAGAAACAAACTTTCAGTCTGTAGCATTCCATCACTGGCTCATCAAAATTCATGCCCCCTCACGTGGGAAGTACATTCATTTGACTCCATAAAAAAAATTCTTAACTTATTCCATCATCAACTCAAGAATCTAAAGCCCAAAGTCTTATCTAAGTATCTCAATCAGATATGAGTGAAAGTCAAGATACGATTCATTCTGATGTAAAACTCTCCAACTGTGAACCTGTGCAACCCAGCAAGTTACATGCTTCCAATATACAACAGTGGGACAAGCATATGATAGACATTCCCATTCCAAAGGGAAGAAACAGCTAAGAAGGAACAGGTGACAGGTACCAAGCAAGTCTAAAACCTAGCAAGGCAAACTCCATGAGATCTATTTTTTTTTTTAATAAACATTTATGTTATTCATTCATTTATTTTAATTTGACCAGAAAGAGACATAGAGAGAGAGAGAGAGAAAGTGAGAGAGCAAGCCACTAGGTCCAGGACATGAACTGTGGTCAGCCATGTGGGAATGTCCAGCGCCTTAACCTCCACGCCACTTGTTGGCCCTCCATGAGATCTTGAGGTTTAAGAATAATCTTAATCTAAAAGCTCTGCCTTCTAGACTAACTAAGGCAGTGGGGCTGCCTTCCAGACTCACTGGGATACAGACTCTGCCTTCTGAATCCATGGGATCCTTCTCGGCTCTGCTGAGTAGACAGCCCAACCACAAGTGGGGTATCAAATCCCACAGCTCCAGGCAGCCTGATTAACCCAGACTACACATGTACTGGGTTGTTGAGAAAGTCATAACACATTTTTGCACAGAAATATATGTCATGACTTTCCCAACAACCTAATATCTCCCTTGTCCCACCTCCTACCACACTCCCAGCTATCTTGAAACTGAGAAGTCAGCTCTGACAATCTTTGAATCACCTTTGGGTTTATTTTTCCCTCATCCTAAAGAATAGCATCTGTTTACAAAGAACTCTTTGGTCCCATCCTGTAAAATCCAAGGAAAATGAAGTCTTTTTTCATTCATTTTTCATCCTCTTTCAGTTCAAATGGCAGTGTTTCTGCTGAGATAGCTGATTAGGTGTATGGTTGATTTATACACTAAATTCCATATCAAGGGACCAGCAGATGGCATAACGGTTACATTGCTGGACTCCCACGTAGTTAGCCGCAGTTTGAGTCCTGGTCCCGGCAGCTTTAAAACTCACGTGTGTGTGTGCATGCCCAAAATCCCAAGAGGAGACTGGAGGAGAAGGGATTGCGGTGTGGCCACCATGGGAGTGATTTCTCACTTTCTGTCTCTCTGTTTCTAACTCTCCAGCAAGTGCAGGCGCCCTATAGCAAAAACCTCTCTAAAAAAAGAAAAACACTTCCTATCAAGTGGTTGGTCCTCCACACACATAGTGTTCTCTTCCAAACACACTTTCTCATCTTATGTCATATGGACAGACTAAGATCTTCCCAAATCTTCAAGTTTCTTTTTTCTTAACAATTCTGTTGTTTCATTTTTTCTCTTCTCACATTTTACTATAAACTGTCAGGAGAATCCAAGCTTGCTCCTTCTGACTACTTGCTTAGAGCTCTCCTAACTAAATATCCAACTTTATCACTTGCAAGCTCTACCTTCCACAAGACACTGGATCATGAACACGGTTCAGTCAAGGACTCTGCCATTTTATATCAAATTAAGGATCATCTTTCCTCCAGGTTCTAATATTCATGTTTCTCATTTCTGCTGGTGACTTCACCAGAATGGCCTTTACCATCTATATTTATCACAGTATTTTATTGACAATTATTTATATACTCTCTAAGGAGACAGGAGCTTTCTTTTCCGTTTCTTCTTTCCCCTCTAAGCCCTCACAAGTGTCCCTTGTGGCAATTCTCTGTTTTTTTCTAACAGATACTTCCACACTGTCCTAGCCTCTGCTCACTACCTAGTTCCATAGTCGCTTCCACATCTTTAGGCATTGGTTGCAGCAACACGCCACTCCCAGTACCAAAATCTATATTGGGGTTCATCAGAGAAACAGGGCAGATATAAGGATATTTGTTATAAAGGACTGGCCCATGTAGTTATGGAGGCTGAGAAGTCCTACAATCTGAGGTCTGTAGCTAGAGACCCATGAAGCCCAGGGGTGTAGCTCTACTTGAGTCTAAGAAACAGGAGTTCAAGGTCAGGAGAAGACTGAAATCCCAGCTTGAACATCAGACAGAAACTAGGAATCCTCCCTTAGGCTGCTTTATTGCTCCATTCCGGCCCTCAACAGAATGGATGAGGCCCACCACACCCAGGAGGGCAATCTGCTTTCATCAGTCTACCAATTCAAATGACAATCTCTTCTTGAAACATCCTCACAGACATACCAGAAATAATGGTTAGCCAAATAACTGGGTCCCCCATGAGCCAATCAAATTGACACATAAAATTAATCCATCTCGTAAGGTAACTAACTAAGCTATGAACAACATATTGCTTTTGTAACTAACTTCCAGAGAAACATTCTCTTACTTGGAAAGTTCTTGGGGAAGGTAATCTTGTTTTTATCTTCTTTTATTGCCTAGAAGCTCATATTTAGCATTTAAATTAGATCTGGCCTTTGAACTGCCTCTTACAGATATTCTCTTGAGTCACTGACTTGTTTGGTCCAATGAATTCCTCCCCGGTTCAAGCCATTTCTTAATTCTCAGAATACATTTGTTCAGTACCCCTAACTCTGAACAGATAAGCTGATGGCAGCTTTATGTCACAACTCAAGGGTTGTGGGCAGAAAGGAGAGTTCCTCTTTAGTCAAAAGTTCAGAATATCTTGAGACCAGAAATTTGGTAAGATGAAATGATATGAAATATAGTGAAAATTAAATGTCATCTTAACAACACTGCTGCTAAGTAAGAAGCAATATAACTCTGAATTATTATTGTCAACACTAAACCTTATTTTAACAACAGGACTGGTCTAATTACATCTTAGAATAAAGAAACCATGTCATATTATGACTATTCACACAAAGTAAGTTCAATGCACCAGCTACACCACTTTTAAATACAAAGAATAAACAAAAATCTATTTTGAAAACTAAAAAAATAGAACTTCTGCATGATCTGGCAATCCCACTACTAGGTACGTATCTAAAGGAAAAAAAATCAGAAGTTATGAAAAACCTGCACCCCAATGTTTACCAGAGCACTATTCATAACGGCCAAGGAATGAAAACGACCTAAGTGACTGTCAACTCACGAATAAAGAAAGAAAATGTGGTGTATATTTTCAAAAAGACCAAATCCTGTCATTTGACCTTAAGTGAATGAAGCTAAAGAACATCGTGTTAAGGGACCAGGAGATGGTGTAATGGTTACATCACTGGATTCCCACGTAGATGACTATGGTTCAAGTCCTGAACCGGCAACTACCCTGGGAGGATGATTTCTCATTTTTTTGTCTCTCTCTGTTTCCAGCAGGCACACTATTTTGTGTCCTATAGCAAAAATATCTCTCTCTTAAAAAAAAAAAACAAAAAAACAAAAAGAACATCATGTTAAGTGAAATAAGCCAGGCACAGGCAGAGGAAGACCACAAGTCCTCCCTCTTTTGCAGGAACTGAAAAAACGGCCTCACAGAGGGAGACGGAGAAAGAATGGCTGCTGGAAGGATGGGTGGGAGAATGGGGAATAGAAAGATTTTGATTCATAGAAATGAAACTGCAGCTAGATAGGAGGAACCATTGGGGAGAACACAGGTGGCAATCACTTGCTGTGTACAGTAAAGAAACTATAATAAAAGAGAGGATTTTTAATGTTCCCAACACTAATAATAAATGGTTGAGATGATGGGTATAACTAGCCTGATTTAATAATTTTACATTGTATTCTTGTACTGAAAAAAATCACATGGCACTCCCATAAGTATATACAATTATTATATGTTAAATTTTAAAAATGTAATCGACTTTGGAATCGTACCTGGGTAAAGCTATTTCAAGGCTCAAATCCAAGGAAATGGCATATACAAAGAAATGGTACTGCAAATGCTCTTAATTCTTTGTCTCTTTTTTAAAGCTCCTTCTTCCTGCATTAGGCGCTATTGTCTAAGACTAAGAGAGCAGTGATTAGTACTCAAACCTGTTATCACTGCACTCTGTAATTAACAATGAATCAACATAGCCCAACTTCTTAGTTCCCCTCAGCTATTTGGTAAAAGAAACAAAAGTTCAAGAGATCTATGTTAAGCTACTTTTCTTTCCAATGTTTAAAGAACACTTGTTTCAAGCATTAATATGGTTACTTTTTACTCACCTAGATTAATTTCCTTTATTTAAAAATACCCAGTCTTAGAAATTACTTACATGACTGGTATAATATGTTGTTTTCAATGGGTTCATCAATGATTAAGGACAGGAAGGATCATACAAAGCCAGTGTTCCTTTGACTATTAAAACAGTGAATGATTTAACTCAATGTGTGTATGACAATTCATCTGATGCTAGTGAAGTAAGCTAAAATAATCGGAGAACTCATTTCTAATCTGTAAACTGTCTTCAAAAACAACAACAACAAACGAGACTCCTTTATAACATGTTCTGGAGCAATGTAAGTTGTTTTTCTTGTTTTGTTTTGTTTTGGGTGTGTTTTGTTTTATTTTGGCAGAGAGTGTATGCACTTGCCAGAGAGAGAACCCATGATATGCCATGCACTATTTTAGATGCTGGAATTAAAGTAATGCATAAAAAGCTGTTTTAAAATATCTCTTTTCTCCGGGCTAGCAGATGGCGTAATGATCACATCGCTGGACTCCCAAGTAGTCGACCTTGGTCTGAGTCCCAGACCTGGTGGCTTAAAACTCACACCAGGCGTGTGTGTGAGCATGTCCCAAATCCCAAGAGAAGAATGGGGGAGAAGGGACTGTGGTGTGGCCATCCCCCTTGTGGGTGATTTCTTGCTTTCTGTCTCTCTCTGTCTCAGTCTCACTAGTGAGCGCACACACCCTATAGTAAAAATCTCTCTCTTAAAAGAAAGCTTGTATTATAATAGAAAGAGGGGAGAAAATAATTGAAATAAGTAAACTACATAATATCTTAGAGGTGATCAATGCTATAGAAGAAAAGTAGGACTGGAGAACCAGAAGTGTAGAAGTGAATATTTATAATTTTAAGTATGGTGGCCGGGAGAGTGTGGTTGAGACTTTAACAGGAGCAGAGACATACACAGAAAAGAGAGTGACTTGTAAAAATAACCAGGGGAAGGGTGCTCTGGGCAGAGAGAACGTAAGGCCAAAGGCTCTGAGGCAGGTGCTCACGTGGCACTGGCATGCTTAAAGGACAGGAAGGAGACAACGGTAACTGGAGTGGACTGAAGGCAAGGGGCAGAAGAAGCAGAAGAGAAAGGAGGAGACATCAAATCCAGAAAGGCCAGATCTAAGAGGGCTTTCGAGACCATTTTCTAGATCTTTGCTTCTACTCTAGGTGAGATCGCGGTCGAAGGAGCAACATTTGGTCTATGTGTTTAAAACATTACCCTGGATGCTAGCTAGAGAAGAAAACAGAGGGAGCAAGTCAGGAAGAAAACTACTGCAGTCATCCTGTAAATGATATGATGGCTTATTCTAGGGGGGGATAGCAGAGATGGAGAGAGGTGGTCAGATTTACACATTTTTTGAAAAGACAAATGATAAAACCTGAAGGATTGGAGGGATGGTATGAAAGATTCTAGATGTCTTTGGCCTAAGCCATGGACTGAGATGAAGACTAAGAAAAGAGTAGTTTTGGTGATGTAGTAAGAAATTTGGTTTGGAAGCCAGTGAGTCTTAAGCGTTTATTAGATACCTAGAGATACAGCTGAATATTCAAGTGTGAAGTTCGAGGGAGAAACAGGAGTTGGAAAACTAAGTTTGGAAGTCATAGTGTGTCAGATACGGGATTAGATCATAGGAAGGAAGGACAGTGGGAGGATTAAATACAGACAGAAAAAAGGAGTCAAGGATTAAGCTTGCTGGTGCGCCAATGTTAGAAGTTCAGAAAGATGAAGAAGAACCAATAAAAAAAATGATAAAAAGCTACCAGAGAGGCAAAAGGAACATCTATACTAGTACAGAATGTTCTAGAGGTAAAGTGGAAAAAGAATTCAAAGAAGAGGGAGTAATCAGCTCTTGAGAACTACTGACCAGAAGCCACTCAGAAAGACTACTAAAATAATCAAAAAGAAACAATCCTTATGTTTCTATGCAATATCTTTACTTCAAAAGTAATCACTACAAAATTTTGCAGAAAACAGGGCCAGCCTGTGGCCTGGTGGTTAAAGCAGGTGGATCCCACGTAGCCAGCTTCCCAGTGTAAGTCCTAGATCTAGTGACTTGAAACACATGAGGTACCTATGCATGTGTGCCCAAAATCCCCAGAGGGAGAAATAGAGACGGGATTGCAGCATGCCCATGCCCATGCCCATGCCCATGGGGGGTAGGGGGTATTTCTTGCTTTCTTTCTGTCTCTCTCTCTCTCTTTGGTGAAGGTATGTGCCCTCTGACAATTTTCATTTTTTTTTTTTTTGGAGAGATTTCCGCTATGGGGCGCGTGCGCTTGCCAGACAGACAGAGAGAGACATAGAGACAGAAAGCGAGAAATCACCCCCCAGGGGGGATGGTCACGCCGCAATCCCTTCTCCTCCATTCTCCTCTCGGGATCTTGGGCACACACGCACACGCGCCCAGCATGAGTTTTAAGCCACCGGGTCCAGGAAGCGAACCACAGTCAACTACATGGGAGTCCAGCGACATAGCCATTACGCTAACTGCTGGTTCCCCCTCTGACAAATTTTTAAAAGTTTGTTGAAAACCATATGATATGACCAATAGTATTTTCTCTTAAAATAAAAAAAAAATGTGTACTACATGTTTCAAAGTTTTATAATATACAAATTTAAAAAATAATGAGATATTGTAGCTCCATCAATCTTGAATTAGGTAATAAAGAAACTTTTAAAGTTAGCTTAACTCTGTATTATAAGGTATACTATCTTTGAATGAAATACCAAATATTAATGGGTAGGCTTGAATGATCAATATAATAATATTAAGAGAAAAGAAATGATCAGAAAGTCTATTCCTTTAAGTGAGCAATATCTATATATTAAGTCATTGTGATCATTATTCTTCTGTGTGTCCAGTCTGACCATCTATTGACAAAAGATACAGGAGGCCAAGGTATACAGGGGTATGCTTCACTTTTTTTACGTATTGGGGTTATAGCAACATGCAAAACAATTTTTAAAAATCTTTTTTTTTTTTTGCATGAAACTTATGTTGTAACATCAAGGGAAAAGAAAATAATTATAATATATATAAATATATTATAAATATATATTTATGATAAATCATCTCTAAAGCTTACTGGTTTCAGAGTTTTGTAAACATGGTAGAAATAAAATTTCTACCAGGCTTAAGGCAAGAGAAGCCTAAACATTAACAACTATTTTAGTTATCTATCTATCTATTGCTGTATAACAAACTACCCTACAACTTAGAACCTGGAAACTACAACATGATCTCACAGTTTTTATGGGTTAGGAATCTGGGAGTGGCTCCATACTACAATCCACTAGAATGAGTAAGGTGGTCTAGCTTAGGACCTCACGAGACTACAAGCAACAGGTTACCAGGGCTGCAGTTATTTCAAGACCTGTCTGAGGTGAAAGCACTCCCAGCATCTCCCACAGTGTGCCTCACAACTCAGCGGCTGATTTTGTCAAGAATGAGTGATCCCGAAGACAGAGACAGAGAGAACACATATCCAAGATGGAAATTCTAGTCTTTTGGGACCAGCAGTTAGCGTAATGGCTATGTCGCTGGACTCCTGTGTAGTCAACCACGATTCAAGTCCTGGACCTGGTGGCTTAAATTCATGCCAGGCGTGTGTGCGTGCGTGCCCAAGATCCCAAGAGGAGAATGGAGGAGAAGGGATTGTGGTGTGGCCATCCCCCCTGGGGGGTGATTTCTCGCTTTCTATCTCTCTGTCTCTGTCTGTCTTTCTGGCGAACGCATGCGGCCTATAGCAAAAACCTCTTTAAAAAAAAGAAATTCTAGTCTTTTGATAACACAATCTAAGAAGTGACAACGTGCTACATATCTGCTGCATTTTCTTTCTTTCTTTCTTTCTTTTTTTTTTTTTTAAGAGAGAGGTTTTTGCTATAGGGCAAGTGCACTCGTCAGAGACAGAAATAGAAAGATAGCAAGAAATCACCTCCTCAGGGGATGGCCATACTGCAATCGCTTCTCCGCCATTCTTCTCTCAGAATCTTGGGCATGCACATACATGCACCTGACATGAGTTTTAAGCTACCAGGACTGGGACTCTAACCGCAGTCAACTAGGTGGGAGTCCAACGATATAACCATTATGGCAATCTGCTGGTACCCTGCTGCATTTTCTTAAAACTTCTTTCTTTCATGGGAGGGAAGAAGAGCAGCAGCAGCAGAATTCTCAACAGGGTCATCTGCTGCAGCTCCCCCACCTCCTTACCCACCCAGACAGTCAAGATGTGCAGGCTGACCTAGTGAGCTTCCATACGGACATAGGACTGCTGAGCAGTGTATTCCGCTGCAGTGCCTACCTAGCCATATGATTCGTTTTTTTAAGTTACAATGCTCATTCTGGTGCTGATAATTCCCCACTACTGAGGCAAGACCTTCCTAAGCTTTCTACTTAATGCTTTGTGAATAATGAGCTTTTCTCAGTATGGTGGATGGGAACAGACACTATTCCCAGTACAATAAAGGCCAAGCACCATACTACAATCCATTAGAATGAGTTTTCCCCAGCCGTGGGTAGTTCCTCACACACATGCACTGATCAGCACTCTGCTGTATACCCCGGGGAGACTCTCTATAGATCTCTAGGTGTTCATGTTCTCTCTCTATTCTCTCCTCTTCAGTATATGTCTTGCAAATCCTAGCTGCCTGTTCTCACCTTAATTCAGTGAGTTTGTTGGTCTCTACTTGAATTCCACCTCCTTGCAATGCAATGCCTTTCTCTAGGCAATAAACTGAGGTAATCTCAGGGCTCATCTTATTAATTTCCTGTCAACTATCCTTTGCTGCTTGATGTACAGTCTGTCCTGTCATTGCTGTCATTCAGGTGAGAGGATATATGAAGTCTGGGTAAATATAGTCCCAGTTACTCCAACTTTAACAGGAGGCATGTATACTGATTGTAAATGTTAAGCAAAGCTTCTATTTCTAGGATATATAACACTTGGTCATGATGTGTTATTCTGTTTATGGAGGTAGATCCAATTTTCTAATATTTTATTTCATGTCTAGGTTCATGAAACAAAATAGATATGACTATACAAGAAGAGTGATAAAGAACACCACCACCTAGTCACACTAAATTATTAGTAATTAAAATGAGACATATTCAAAGACAGTTACAGAAACACAAAGTTTATGCAAAATGTCAGAAGTATTAACACAAACTGAAGACTTGCACATAAGATAGTCTGGGTATACATTATGACATGTTTTACAAGAGGATTCAGCAAAAAATTTCTTTTGAAAGCAAGTTTGACTAATGCACTTAAAATAGAGGTAAATTTACAAAGCTATTACATAGAGTACTAGTTACATGCTCTGCTTTTGGGGGCAAAGACCTAGAACTGAAAGGAATTGGGTAGAACCTAGAAGAGATCAAAACACATATTGAAGAAAAAAAAAAAAAGGATCGGGGGGGCAGGGGGGGAAGATCCTGACCACCAGTAATATCCTCTGATCTATAAGCCTCACTGGATCTAATAGTTTCCTTGTATAGTGACAGTATTTTCCTACAAGCATGAATTTTTACAAAACGAAACAAAACAAAAAACCCTCTAAATACTGACAGCATATATGGATTTTTTTTTAACCTGTGGAAAGGAAAAGTAGTATAAGCCATTCTTGCTCAAAGAGTAAACTAGATATATTCTACATCTATCTAGGAATATAGCTGTGTCCCATTGTGGGTATGTTACTCTAAGTTTCTATGGAAACCAGGAAGTAATAAATGAAAGTTCACACAAAATAATGCAACAGCACCTCTGAAGATTCACCTAGATGTGAAAAGTAAAGAGTAACTTTAATATCAAGATAAGGAATGAAAAAACAGTCCTTCAGGTATTGGCAGGGGAATTTTCACTTGAGCATACATTGTAAGTCATAACTTTCATAAAATAAATTCAAAGTCTTTTATTGCAAGAACGTGTTTCACGTCACATGGATGATTTAAATGACATCTAGTAGTTGTACACTGCGGATTAAGCAATATTAAGTTTCAGTTTTCCCCTTCTTATAATAAGAAGTGAGCATGGAACAGACTTTAAAAAATTCTAGTTTCTTTCTATTAAAGAAATAATCTTGGCATAAAAATGAAAATATAGATCAATTATACAAAATTGAGTACCTTAAAATTTTGTGAGGCCATTTTATATACACCATATTGGACAGAAAGAGGTGTAAGAAGTGAGCCAAAATACCTAAGGGGTATGATAAATGAAATCATGTCATGCTCGCACTCTCTTTGGAAGAATCACATTCTCCCTACAATAAATACTCATGACTTTCATTTAACTTAACCTTTAGCAATGTAAAATTCATAAAGTCTAGTTAAAGTAGTGCTCATCTCATTTACCAATCTCTCCCCATCACTTCCCTGTGGATGTACATATTATGATCTCATCTCTGTTCCTGGAGAAAGCCAATGGTGTTCCAAACTCAGGGCCTTTGAAGTTGTTCTTCCTTTGCCTGAGCCACGTTCTCCAGATAACACTATGATCTGATTCCTGCCCTTCTTCAGGTCTCTGTTTAAAAGGCTTCATATCAGGAAGGCCCTCCCTGACTACTCTGTTCCTAAAACAGCCACACAACACCAACCCCAGAACTTCCTATTTCCCTCACTGCATTTTTTCTTTCTTTTTTGTATATCATCACTTGATATTTTAGTATATTTCTCTGAAGCTAAGATATTCAGTGTAAGTTACATCACTATGAGAGGAAAAAGAACTGCCAGTTATCACTGTAAGAAGTCATTAACTGTAACATGTTTCCCAATTTCTTTGACAAGCTGATCTGAAAATTTATATAAAAATGCAAAGAACTTGGAATAGCCAAAACAGTTTTGATAAAGAACAAATTTGAAGGACTCACACTTGCTAATTGGTTTTACAATTACTATGAAACCAAACTAAGTAAGCAATGTAGTACTGACATACAGATGGAAATACAGAGCAACTGTACAGAACTAAGAACCCCTAAATTTTCTCTTATAATTTTGGCCAACTGAGTTTTTAAAAATTTTAAATTGACACAATAATTATACATATTTATGGGCACAGTATGGGTTTTCTGGTGCAAGAATACAATGTGTTACGACCAAATCTGGACAATCGCCTCTAACATTTGCTATTACTTTGTGTTAGGATGGCCAACTGATGGGAACCAGCAGTTGGCGTAATGGCTATGTCACTGGATTCCCACGTAGTTGACCGCGGTTCGCGTCTCGGACTCGGTGGCTTAAAACTCAGGTCAGGTGCGTGTGCGTGCATGCCCAAGATCCCGAGAGGAGAATGGAGGAGAAGGGATTGCGGCGTGACCATCCCCCCCTGGGGGGGTGATTTCTTGCTTTCTGTCTCTATGTCTCTCTCTGTCTGGCGAACACATGCGCCCTATAGCAAAAAAATCTCTCCAAAAAAAAGAAAAGGATGGCCAACTGATGTTTGACAACTGTGCCAAGGCAATTCAATGGGGTAAAGGAAAATGGTTTCAGCAAATGATATTGGAACAACTGCACATATGTATGCAAAAAGGTTAATTTCAACTTTTACCTCATACCATACACAAAAATTAACTAAAAATGGAGCATAAGTCTAAATCATATGTAAGAGCTATAGTCATAAAACTCTTAGAAGAAAACATAGAGTGATAATGGATTAGGCAAAAAGCTCTTTAGAAACACTGAAAATACGATCAATAAAAGAAAAAAAATGCCTAACCTGAACTTCATAAAAAATTAAAAACATCTCTACTTCAAAAGAAGATATTTAAAAAGTAGGAGCAGACAATGACACAGAGATAAAAGATGATGCTCTGTGAGGCAGATCCACATAGGAAAATTCTGGGTTTGCATATATTAATCTTCCTGCGTATACCAGGCCTGAGCATGCCCATGAACTCAGGGTAGCTGAAACTGGGGGTGGACTATGACTTCAAGACCCTGTTAGGTCTCGATGAATAAATACATTCTTGAATATGTTAATATGCTAGCTTGTTTGACAGTAGAAATCACTTCACTGTGTAAATCTGTATCAAAAATCATATTGTACAATTTAAATATATACAATAAAAAAATCAATCAATGAAATGCCTTTTATTTTAAAAAAGAAAGACAAAAGCCAGGTAGAAAATACTAAATATTACATTAATCTATTTAAACGAAATGCCCAGAAGATAAACCTAAGAAACAAAAAGCAAATTAATGGTGGTTTGGGTCTTGGTGGTAGTGAGGACTGACTGCTAATAAGCACACAGGATCTTTTTTGGGAAAATGGAAATATTCTGAAGCTGGATATGCTAATGTTAGCATTACTTATTAAGTTTACTAAAAGGCATTTATCTGTATACTTAAAAGTGAATGAATTTTCTGGTATGAAAATTACCAAGTTGTTTTTAAAAAGATGCTTCCCAATATCTAATATAAATCATAAATTTGAAATACTACGTATCTCACAATATATTGTTTATTATCTGTTTTCCCACACTAGAAAATCAGTTCTAAAGGGCAAGCAATTTCATCTTTTCTATTTACTGCTGTATCCCCAGCAGCAATATGGGGCACCTTGAAACATACTAAATGTTGAAAGAGTTCAATATTTGTTGAATAAATGATTGAATGATTCATCATTTTTCTCTGATGAGAATATAAATGTTACTCTTGTGTTATGCTCAGCACTGCCCACTAGTAATCGCACACCCGTCTGTAAGTGCATCTGAAGCAACTGTTATCCAGGACTTACCTATGAATTATTGCAACTGATCCCTTTAAGAGCCTGATGACATACCAAAAAATAAGAGGGCACCAAGGTTAGAATGAACATATCTGGGCAGTTATGACCAACAAGTCAAAAGGCAGCTGGAAATAGGGGGTGCTGCTTAGTGGAGTGATTTGGCCCAGCATACTATGGATGTCATTCTAATTGTGAAACCATGGGCCAGAGTGAACAGATGCAATGTACAGAGAATGAAAACTGAAGATACAGCAGAAGACAACCAAGTAAAGCATAGTTTATAAACAGAGAAATAACGTAATGAAAGAAAAGTGAGGTGAATGGTTTGGAGGAGAAAATAAACTAAATCTTACAAGAGGGGAGGGATTTTCAGATGACAGCAGTGGAACTGGGTAGAGAGAAGTTGAAAGACACATGAAAGGAAAAATTGCTATGAGTGAGAAAATATTTGTTGCCGACAGGGTAGGAGAGAAAGAGAACAGGAATGTACAGGAAGAAACCAACTAAGAGATCAACAAAAACAGAAATACAAAATTGCAAATAAGCTTTCAAATAATCAAAAAGAGAAAAAAAGAAATTATGGAGTGGAAAATTTGGCTTTAGGTAATTTAAATAATTTAACAATCCTTTCTTCTAAATTAACCTAATGAAGTCAATGAATAAAGAGAATCAGAATTATTTTAACACTTGTTAGAGAATAACACAAACAATCTGTCACAATCCAGAATGTTTCTGGATAAAAATCTTAACATGTCCATCTGGTGTATTCTGGATGGTGTTCGACAATGAAAGCATTCCTTAAAATATTTACCTGAGTGCCACAGACTTAGTAAATAGAAACGTTACTTGTCTATATAAACGATCCCTCCCTAAAATGTTTGGTTTGATTTTAAAAATTTACTGCTATGTAAATGCACAGAATGAGGAGACCAAAAAAAGCAGGCTTTGTGTTCATGGTAATAACACTCAGTGGAAAATTCTCCTGGTATTTGGTTCTGACAGATTTGGTTCTGACAGATTTGGTTCTGACAGATTAGCAGAATTATTTTCAGAGTAAGGCAGTCCTAAAAACATTTAAGATTGTGATACCAACAAGGTAATTCTAGATTAAAGAAGCTAAGGAAGTAATTGCAAATGAAAGCTAATACTTATTAAATGTCAGCTTTTAAAATAAAGTTATTTTACTGTAATTATTAGTCTGAAACAAAATTAACATTTTCCTCTGTGTTGGCAGAAAGGTTTTGTTTCTGGGTTTTTTTTTTTTTTTTTTTAAGAGAGATTTTTGCTATAGGTGCATGAGCTCGCCAGAGAAGACAGAAAGTGAGAACTCATCCCTGGGGGGATGGCCACAGTCCCTTCTTCTGCATTCTCCACTCAGGATTTTGGGCACACAGGCACACATGCCTGGCATGAGTTTTAAGCTGCCAGGTCTGAGACTTGAACCATGATCAACTACGTGGGAGTCCAGCAACATAACCATTATGGCATCTGCTGGTCCCTTGTTTCTGTATTTTAACAACCAACAGCTATCATTTGTAATATCAGGAAAAAAATTTTCTTAAAATCTAAACATTTCAAATAAATATGTAAATATTATAGAAGGTAGTGCAATATTACAATTTGTCCACCTATTAGCATCATCTCGATGTTTCAATGAAAAATTGGTTATTACAAATTACTCATTAAATTTTTCATTTTAAAATCTTTATACTTAATGGTTTAACAAGTACCATTAATCTGCTCACTTTAGTTAGATCTAAATTTCTTAAAACGGAAGCCTTGGAACCAAAGTAGGACAGTCTAGATCCATTTTTGCCTCCTCGGCTAGAAAGAAGTATCCATCCCCTTCTGCTTGGTTATGACACTCCACTTCTCTAAGCTTTAGTGTCCTTATCTATGAAACAAGGGAAAAGGGAAAAAGCAATCACCCTACATAGTTTCTGGACTATGAGGATAAAACAGAAAGAGAAAGAAAATGGATGCAAAAGCACTTAAACTGCCAAATATGTGGTGGTATGTTCATTACAAAATTCAGCCTGTAGGAACCAGCAGTTAGCATAATGGCTATGTTGCTGAACTCCCATGTAGTCGACCATGATTCGAGTCCCAGACCCGGTGGCTTAAACTCACGTGAGCACGTATGCGTGCGTGCCCAAGATCCTGAAAGGAGAGTGAAGGAGAAGGGATTGTGGCGTGGCCATCTCCCCTGGGGGGTGATTTCTCACTTTCTATCTCTCTCTCTCTCTCTCTTTCTGGCAAGCGCACACGCCCTATAGTAAAAACCTCTCCGAAAAAGAAAAAAAAAATTCAGCCTGTACAATTTGACACTGGGTTGCTTATTTTTACTCAATCTCATAAACAGACAAAATGAAGAAAGCCAAACTGTTAACTTATGAGTTACAGATAATGGATCTACGACTCAGTTGCAGTGGCATGCACTACAGTATTTAGAAGCTGAGGCCTGTGACAGGCCTGGGTTTGGTTTCTGGCCCAACCTAAAATGGCCAGACACATGGCTTGTGCCTGCAGTCCTAGCTAACTGGGAGGCCGGGGCAAGAGAACATGACACGACCTGTTGAAATAAATCAATTTCTTTTGGTCTCATATAAATAAATAAATGTCCTTTAAAAAAAGATAAAAGATCTAATTATACAAGTAGCTGCAGTGAAGACATGGAGAATCTTGATTTGACAATCTGTAGCTCTTAAAATATCTGTGCTTCTACCATCTAACTAAAGTTTCTTATTTCTTATTGGAGCTGCTCTCCAATTATGGACTTTTTCTACTCTCGCAGCTTTCCTGAAAATATCTTCTATAAAAGGCAATTTGAAGTTCAGATAGATTTGGGATATCAGCAGAATGCTCAGAAGTCAGTTAACTTCTCAAATTCTGGACTAAATGCCAATGAGACAGCAGGTAACGGCAGACCAGCTACAAACACTGTGGCACACAGGAAATAAGCTACAGCTGACCTCTGTGAAAAGGAAGACTCGCAGTCAAGGAAGAGAAAAGTCCCAGGAAGACTAACTGCTGATCTGAAATTGTAATCTGCAGCATAAGTGCCGTCATCCTCAGAGGACATGGAGAGGCTAATAGCAAGCATACATTAGAGTCATCATTTAGAATGGTGGTAACAGTAGCTGTTACCCTTGACTGCCTTCCCTGGGCCAGTCATTACATTAGATGTTTTATATAAACGATGTAACTTGTATAGCAAGCCCATCAGAAAAGTTTTATTTCTATTATTTTGCAGATAGGGAGACGAAAGTCCAGAGAAATTGCAAATCTCCATGAAGGTCACAGAGCATGTGGCCTAGAGAGGATCTAGACCTAGATATATTTAACTCCCAAATCCTGTTCTTTCCGTATTGTTATATATACGAAACTCAATTTCACTTATTTCCAGATCCTGTATATCCAATATAAAATTAGGAAAAGGAAAAACAATTACAAGTAAAAACACTAGGTTATACAAGAAAAGAACTACACTTACCTGGTGCAAAGACAAGCCTACTGCAATGTTAGTTAGGAGCCTAGTGAACTCGAAACACCTTAGTGGAGGCAGGCTAATGCGCCAGAAGAGAGGAGCAGCTCCTACAGACCTGCTCCTCTTGACGAGCATGGCATTCGAGAATAGCTATCTCGACTGTGCACTCCAGGGATACTAAAGCAAATATCCTTCCTGAGCTGCCACCTGACCACACACAGGAAGACACATGCTCCAGCCTGGCTTAAGGATTTCTTCATCTTGAGGATTTAAGTTGCCAGGTCTAAACAAAGAACTACACACATGATGGCCAGTGCCATTTTTACAGTTATGACCAATGCTTTTGGGCATAATAACTTTATTCAAAAAAAAAAAAAAAAAAGAAGAAGTGGGGAAGGTCATTCCTCAATTGTGCTTAGAAATCCTTAGGTGAAGTAGCTCTTGTCTGGGTGACACAATTAAGGACATTTAAAATTGTGCCTGAGCTGCAAATGTACCCAATGCTCTTCTGGGAACGGTCTTCACTCTTTGCAAATAAAACCAGAGCACTGAGTAGTGACATTGTAGAGTTTAAGTTCTCAAACTGGAGAAACTGCAGTACAGTGGAAATGGAATGGAGGCAGCACCTGCTGTTCACGTGGAGACAAGCTGGGAAGTGCCACTGCAGACGGCCTTCCAGTTTTTCTCCCCTAGCTCTCAGCATACAAACACACGTTTACATCGAAAAAGCAGTTCCCTTGATCCCAAGCAATGGAAAGGTGGATTAGAAACCACAAATCATGCCCTATCAACCATTTTGTCAGTGTAAATTAAAACAAACAAACAAACAAACCTCCAGTATACTGTTTAGTAAATGTTTCCAGGGTTTCAAAGTCCAGCCAGGATATGTAATCTTCCTTTCAGCTTTAAATAATGAAACAAATGAGCAGTATCTCCAACTCAGAGCCACTCCTCTTTCTCTTCCATGTTACATCCTCCTATATCACCTGTTCCCAAAACACCACCTTACAAACCTCAAGAAGAACCAATCCCAAGATTCTCTGCTTAGTACTACACATGCAGTGTGTGCAATCAGCCAGTCCTGGTCACAGCAGCTGAGACAGTCTTCCCCAGAAGTCAACACAAGTGTCTGCCGCCTCACTGTTTCCTTCCTAGTCTTTTCACTTTTTTTTTTTTAATCTTTAATTTGGAGTTTAAAGCTCTGAAAACATCTCTATTTTAATTACACATGCTCTTGGGTTTTTTGGTTGTACTATAAATGTAACATTATCATTGTCTGCTCAATGTTTATTATGTTTATTTTTGATCACCTGTTTTGTTATTTCTTTGATTTGTTTTCCTCTCTCCTTTTTTCTGGACCAATTCTGTGAGTTATCCACAGTGAGTATCCTCCAAACTAAAGTGAACCAAATGACAATTGTTTCACAAACTGAGAAATTCTAGGTAAAGCTAAGTGGCCTCTGGGTTTAAGACAGCAATAACACTGGCAACCATAAAATGTTATATGGTACCATTTATTCCATTTAGATCTATTTACCTAACGTACCAAGATTGGTGGTGCAATTACCCACAAGAAAATCAGCAAGCCCACTTACACTTCCTAAACTCTACAAATTTCCTAAATATCCATCAAACAGAAATATCTTTAAATATTTAAATGCTTCTTAATGTAAAAAATTGATGCCATATAAAAACAGACATGTGGACCAATGGAAGAGAATAGAGACCCCAGAAATAACCCCCAAAGCTTACAGCCAACTGATCTTTGACAAAGGATATCAGTCAATCCATTGGGAAAAGGAAAACCTCTTTAGTAAATGGTGCTGGAAAAACTGGGTATTCACTTGCAGAAAGATGAAACTTAACCCCCATCTTTCACCATTAACAACAGTCAACTCAAAGTGGATCAAAGATCTGAACCTAAGACCTCAGACAATAAAACTACTTGTGGAAAATGCTGGGGAAACTCTGGGAGACATTGGAGTAGGCAAAGACTTCTTAAATAAGACTCCCAAAGCACAGGCAATAATCCCTAAAATAAACAAGTGGGACTATATTAGACTAAGAAGTTTCTGCACACCAAAGGACACAGTAACAAGTGTGAACCGACAACCCTCAGAATGGGAAAATATCTTCGTTAAATATGCCTCAGACAAGGGATTGATAACCAGAATACATAGGGAACTCAAGTGCCTTATGCGAAAAAAAATGATTAACCCGATTAAAAGATGGGAAAGTGAGCTGAACAAAAGTCTCTCTAAGGAAGACATACGAACAGCCAAAAAAGCATATGAGGAAATGCTCGACATCCCTCATCATAAGGGAGATGCAGATAAAAACCACAATGAGATACCACCTAACCCCTGTCAGAATGGCAAAGATTAAGAATATAAAAAGTGATAAGTGTTGGCGGGGATGTGGTGAAAAGGGAACCCTCCTACACTGTTGGTGGGAATGTAAACTAGTTCAACCACTGTGGAGAACAATATGGAGGTTCCTCAAAGATCTACAAATAGAACTACCATTTGATCCAGCAATCCCACTTCTGGGTATTTACCCAAAAGACAGGAGAACGCTCAGTCAGAAAAGTGCTTGCACATCCATGTTTATTGCAGCATTATTCACAATTGCCAAGACATGGAACCAACCTAAATGTCCACAAACTGATGAATGGATTGGAAAAGTGTGGTATATATACTCTATGGAATACTACTCAGCCATAAAAAATAACAAGACCCTGGAATTTGATAGAAAATGGTCAGATATGGAGGATCTATTGCTGAGTGAAGTAAGCCAGGCTATGAAAGAAAGATATTGTATGTATCCACTCAATATATACCGACTATCCGCACTCTATGATAGAGAGCGAAAAATCGGAGGACATAAAAGCAGTGAAGGTACTTAATGAGAATAGGACAGTGTGGAATGGGGTAAGTGAAGAGAAGAGGATAGAGAAATAGCAGTGAACAATAGAGAGGCAGGACGTTAGTGAGAAACAGATAGGGCTTATTAACTGTTGATGATGACATGTATAGTATTCTCAACTGGATTGGTCTGAGAAGTATTTCATGATGGGCAAAGTATTTTTACAAGCAAAATGAGAAATAGCAATTGACTGTTTTAAAAAATAATTAGAATAATAAAAATAATGATTGGGGAAAACATAGAAAAGATATTGAATGTTGAAGTGGGGAGATTAATGTCTCTGTACTGACGGACATGCATGGCATTCCCTTTTGAAAAAACAATGTAATACACTGTAAAGTTATATGTAATCCAATGTAATATAAAGAAGATTATGATGATGATAATAAAAAAATAAAATTAAAAAAAAATTGATGCCATAATAAAATGAAAAACTGACAATGATTTTTAAAGAGGCCATTCTAAAACTTAGTTTAATACATTTGAAGGCAAGAGTTTAAAAATGCTTCAACCTAATCTCAACCTGATAATCTCTATATAAAAAGGCTTACATAGTGACATTTATTTTCAAGGAGCTATATAAAATAATAATTTAGCCTTATTCACAGAGAGGGGGATATTTTTCAGAATACAGATCTCAATTTTCTGTTGCTTAATAAGTGAACACCTCCAATTTATGACTAAATATATATTTAGTTAATGGATTTGGAAATCCAAGATCAAGGGGCCACATGTGGTAAAGGGTCTTCATGATGGGGCCTCTCTGCAGGGTCCCAAGGTAGCACAGGGTACGACATGAAGAGACAGAGCAAGAGTGTGTGTTTCTGTGTCCATGTCTTCCTGCCTCTTTATAGACCCACCAGGACTCAATCATGAGAGCTCCACTCTAGTGGTCCTCATCCTGGTTAGGGGAGAGGGGGCAGAGTCTTGCTATGTTGCCCAGGTTGGCCTTGAACGCACACTCCTTAGAACTGCTGCGATTACAGAGGCATATGCCACTGTACCTGGTATCTTTAATCCTAATCACCTCCCAAAGGCCCTGGCTCTTAATCCTAGAGTCTGATAAAGTCTTCACACTTTTAATCCCATCACAAACAAATTTTATTGCATGAATTTTGGGGATACATTCAAGCCATAGGAAAGTTCTAGGGATTCAATGTTCTTCAGGATTGGAAATAAGGTATTTTATTAGAATGCAAAAAGTACACTGCAAAAGTAGACAGGCTGGTCTTTATATCAGTGATGAATGGTAAACTCAAAATTCTATTTCTACCTCTGCAAATAACCATGGACAATTTAACTTCTTTCCACGTCAGCTCCCTTGCTGCTAAAATAAAAACTGGCCACCTTTTTGCGAGGTAGCATGAGAATTGATTAACTCATTTCTAACAAACTCAGCTTCGTTAAGAAAGGCAAAGGAGATATATGTGTTAATAAAGAGCATCCCTTTTGGCTCTCTGAGTAGCACCATGGCGGTTGGCAAAAATAAAAGCCTTACGAAAGGCAGCAAAAATGGAGCCAAGAAGAAAGTGGGTTGATCCATTTTCTAAAAAAGGTTGGTATGACGTGAAAGCACCTGCTATGTTCAACATAAGAAATGCTGGGAAGACACTAGTTACCAGGACTCAGGGAACCAAAATTGCATCTGACGGCCTTAAGGGCCGTGTGTCTGAAGTGAGCCTTGCAGATCTGCAAAATGACGAAGTTGCATTTAGGAAATTCAAGCTAATTACTGAGGACGTTCAGGGCAAAAACTGCCTAACTTCCATGGCATGGATCTCACCCATGACAAAATGTGTTCCATGGTCAAAAAATGGCAGACCATGATTGAAGCTCATGTCGATGTCAGACTACCGATGGTTATTTGCTTCATCTCTTCTGTATTGGGTTTACTAAAAAACGCAACAATCAGATATGGAAGACCTCTTATGCCCAGCATCAGCAGGTCTGCTAAATCCGGAAGAAGATGGAAATCATGACCCGGGAGGTGCAGACAAATGACTTGAAAGAAGTGATCAATAAATTGATTCCAGACAGCATCGGAAAAGACATAGAGAAGGCTTGCCAATCCAGCTACTCTCTCCATGATGTCTTCGTCAGAAAAGTAAAAATGCTAAAGAAGCCCAAGTTTGAATTGGGAAAAACTCATGGAGCTTCATGGTGAAGGCAGTAGCTCTGGAAAAGCTACTGGGGATGAGACAGGCACCAAAGTTGAATGAGCTGATGGATATGAACCACGAGTCCAAGAATCTGTTTAAAGTTCAGACTTTCAATAGTGACAAATAAAAAGTCCTATTTGTGACAGTTAAAAAATAAATAAAAAAAAATAAAGAGCACCTACATTTAATGTTGAAGGGCTTCTTACATATGGTAGTGATATAATTTTTTTAATTATCTTACTTTTTCAATCACGTTTGTTGCCTTGTTCAATAACTCACGAAACTCAGTAATTTGCAGATTTCTCGCACATAAATTTGGCTTTGCCTTCTACAGCTTTACTATACCAGAAGTATACAATTTCCTGGCTATTGAAAATATTTCAATGTAAATATAAGAACCAGCAGATGGTATAATGGTTATGTCGCTAGACTCCTATACAGTCAACCATGGTTTGAGTCCCGAACCCAACAGCTTAAAACTCACTCCAGACGCGTGTGCATGCGTGCCCAAAATCCTCGGAGGAGAGTGGAGAAGAGATTATAGCATGGCCATATTCCCTTTGGGGGGTGATTTTTTTCTTTGTCTCTATCTCTGTCTCTCTGGTGAGCGTATGTGCCCTATAGCAAAACAAAAACAACTCTCTTAAAAAATACAATACATTAGAAGAGGACATATTTGTAATATTCAGGGACAACAAGCTATTTTTTCTTTTTCAAATTTGCTATAGGACACATAGGCTCACCAGAGAGAGGAGAGAGAAAAAGACAGAGAGAGGGAAAGTGTGAAAGAATTCCCCCAGTTAGGATGGTCACCTGCAATCTCTTCTCATTTATCCTTCTCTTGGGATTTGGGGCACACACATGTGTATATGCATGGTCTGATTCATAAGCCACTGGGTCTAGGACTCAAACCACATGGTAGATTATGTGTGATCTAGCCACCCTAAGTACCATGCCACTGACTGGCCTTTTTTTTTTTTTTTTTTTTGGCCAGGGGAGCTCTGAGACAGGGAGAGCTAGAGAGCTAGGAGGAAAGAAAAAAAAAAAAAACAGAGAAAGCACTCCCCCTGTAGCATGGTCCATTTCTCCATTCTTTATTTTGGGCATGCACACACACAAGCCTAATGTGTTTTTCAAGTCACAGAGTCTAAGAATTGAACTGCATAGTTGGCTATGTGTGATCCAGCTGCCTTAACCATTAAGCCATGGGATGGTCCCAAATTGGCTATTTCTAAAAATAAATCTTTCAAATTCAATTATATAAAACTATCCTAAATAAAATAAATTTTAAAAAGTCAAAGACAAACAAAGACCCAAGAAAAATATGAAAGCTAACTGGCTAAATTCATTAATGTGAAGAATGCATAAAGAACTGAGAACTCATTATACAAATAGTGGAAAAGCAAAATAAAAATGGACAACAAACTTGAAAAGATCTTAAATCTCACTGTAATTAAATAATACAAAATAAAACAGCAATGAGGCACTACTATTCACCTAAAATATACTCAGCTTTGGTGATAATGAGCAGTTCCACAGACATTGTTAACGGAAGTATAAAATAATACACTAGTTTTTAAAGAAATATTTGGGAAAATACAAAGGAAAACAATCTCCTTAAATATGCTTTCTCAGGGGACCAGTCAACAGTCGTTTGAGTCCCAGACCTGGCAGCTTGTGCCTGTGCATGCATGCCCAAAATCCTGAGAGGAGAACAGAGGAGAAAGGATTGCAGCATGCCATCCCCCTGGGGGATGATTTCTCACTTTCTGTCTCCCTGTCTCTCTCTCTGGCCAGCACATGCGGGCTATGGCAAAAATCTCTCTCTCTCAAAAAAAAAAAAAAAAAAAAAAAGCTTTATCAGGGTCAGCAATAGTATAGTGGCTAAGATGCTGGACTCCCAAGTAACCAAGGGCAGTTTGAGTCCCGAACTTGATGGCTTGAAATTCACGCTGGGCACATGTACATAAGTGCTCAAAATTCTGAGAGGAAAATGGAGGAGAAGAGATTACAGCATAGCCATCCCCCTGGCGGGTGATTTCTTGGTTTCTGACTCTCTCTCTCTCTGGTGAACACATGTGCCCTATAGCAAAAATCTCTCAAAACAAAAAAACAAACGAACAAACAAAAATACATTCTCATTACCCAAACAAGTCTGTATACATATTTATATGCAACTGAAAGTATATTTGTGATTTGTGCATGTTTTCATGTATGGAATGAGTGATTTTTGATGTAACTTGAGTAAGTAAGTGAGGATATTTTCCTTCCAAATCAATAGACTAACAAAATATCTACAGGCAATCTGCAAGAAAAGTATGGGGAAACATACACACACACACACACACACACACACACACACACATGCACACAAACTAGAAACCACTTCATTCCTAAAATATATATGGTTAAATTTTTCTCTTTCTAAAGTTTACATAAACTTTCTCATCCATTTAAAATATATGCTCTTGAAGGAAGAGTCATGTCAGAAGCTTGGGTATGATATTTCACATAGCATAAAAACTGCAAGACTACCTAATGGGACGAATTTTCTTTCAGTGATAAGAGGCTTTACACCATAAGGTGTGAAATACACATACCATGCCATGCTGAGTGATTCTCATTTATCAATTATATTTTATAAATATGGTTTGAGATATGTGGCAATAATAATAAGTGATTTTTTAAAAAATAAGAAAGCACACGGAGAGTGAGCGAGATGAGAGAGAGGAATTTTTGACAGGGTCTCACCATATTTGGTGATCCTCCTACTCCCACTCCCCAGATGGTCAGCACCACAAGCACACACTACCTGACCTAGTCTGTCAAGGTTGGGCCAGGAATCAGACCCCAGCCTTTCATGCAGGTTCAACCACCTTCTTGCATCAGCATGGCTGGGTCTAAGTGAATTTTCAGAAGCTCCAAACAGGTGCCACCAGTTCTGATAAGTATATCATACCAACTGTTAAAATTCTATATGCCAAAGAGTAACTCTTCTTAATTAGTTTCTGATGCATATTGTTCCAATTCTTTCCATCTGTGGAAAAAAAAGGGGGGGCTACAAATTATAGTAAAGCAGCTGATTCCTCTGACCAAGTCTTCAGAATTCTATTGGAAGTAAGGGAAAATGGTGCTTAAGAAGATATGAATGCAAAAATGGGAGTGAGAAGGGAGCTGTGGTAGGCAGAAATTCTAAAGATGTCTTCCTAAGATTACAATACCCTTGGGACCAGCAGTTGGCATAATGGCTATGTTGCTGGAATCCCATGGAGTGGAACACAGTTCGAGTCCTAGACCTGGTGGCTTAAGCTCACGCCAGGCACGTGTGTGTGCATGTCCAAGATCCCAAGAGGAGAATGGAGGAGAAGGGATTGTGGCACTGCCATCCACCCTGGGGGGTGATTTCTCGCTTTCTGTCTCTCTCTGTCTTTCTGGCGAGCACACATGCCCTATAGCGAAAACTTCTCCCGTCCCCCGCAAAATAAATTACAATATCCTGGTTATTCAAACCAAACACTAATCTAGGTACTGCTATGAAGAAAGTCTGCAGATGTAACTAAGGCTATTAATCAGTGTACTTTAAGATTGGGAGACTATCTTAGATTGCCAGGGTGAGACCTTAAAAGCAGAAGATGAAGGCAGAAAAGTAAGTCAGAGAGTTGTGGCAGAAAAGATGAGAGGAGAAGAAGGTGGAATAGTGATCAGAGAGCTTCAAAGTGTGAAAAGAATTTGGCTTTGAAGAGTCACAGACCAAATATGGCTCCCTCTAGAAGCTGAGAACATTCCTTGGTAAACAGCCAACGAGACAGAAAAACCATCCCCGCAAATGCATGGAAGTGAATTCTGCCCACAAACTGAACACGTTTTGGAAACAGTCTCCCCTCGAGTCTCCAGAAGGAAACACAGACCTGGCCAACATCTTGTTTCAGGCCTGTGAGACTGTAAACAGAGAACCAAGGAGGCCTGCTGTGCCCACACTTCTAGGCCTCAGAGACTATGAGGTAATGGGCATTCTCTTAAACCACTAAGTTTGCAGTAACTCATTAGAGCAGGAACAGAAACCAACGTGGGGAGATGGAGCTCCTCTACCACCATCAAGGCTCCCGGACCTGGAGCAATTTACCTGAATAACTGACCTCACTTCCCATTTTAATAGGTTAAAGCTTAAAAAAGTAAAGTACAAATATTGTCAAATACACTAGGGGCATTAACTAGTCATTACAGTTTGTTTTTTGTTATTGATGGTTTTTGATTGCCAAAGGGTGCATGTACACACCAGAGAGAGACTGAGAGACAGAGAAAAACAAAGCATCCCCCCCCCCGTGGGGGGTGGCCATGCCACACTTTTCTCTCCTCACTTTTCTCTCCTCCATCTCCAAATCCAGTAGGCCCCTGGACTTGCACGCACGCACGTGCACACACACACACTCTCTCACACAAGCTGCCAAGGCCAGGAATCAACTGTCAGTCAGTCATGTGGGATGTGGCTCCCCCAACCACTAGGCCACAAGGCCAGTCCATAGTTTGTCTTGGTTTTAGACTACTGTTTTCATTGTATATATTTAAAAGTACCAGGTAATTTTTTTTTTTTGGAGAGGTTTTTGCTATAGGGCGCGTGCGCTCGCCAGACAGAGAGAGACATAGAGACAGAAAGCGAGAAATCACCCCGCAGGGGGGATGGTCACGCCGCAATCCCTTCTCCTCCATTCTCCTCTCGGGATCTTGGGCACACACGCACATGTGCCCGGCGTGAGTTTTAAGCCACCGGGTCCGGGACGCGAACCATGGTCAACTACGTGGGAGTCCAGCGACACATAGCCATTACGCTAACTGCTGGTTCCCAGTACTAGGTAATTTAAAAAACTCTCAGGCCAGACCTGTGGCCTGGTACTTAAAGGAGTCATGGCCTACTGCAGTTCAAATACTGACCCTGGCAGCTTAGAAAACATGTTGAACTATTTGCCTGTCCCAAATACTGATAAGATGGAGACATGGAAGGTAACGAACTGCCCCACTGAGGTTGCTTTTTCATTCTCCCTCTGGCAAGCACACGCCCCTCTAGCAACTGGAAAAAAAAAAAAAAAAAACACAAAAAAACCTCTGAGTTTAGTAATACTCTATTCCCCACACTTTGATATTATGAGAGTATAAACCAATGAAAACCAAAATAACTTTTTTTTTGGGGGGGGCGGGGTCAGGAGCACACATGCACACACACCTGGCATGTTTTCCAAGTCTCTGAGTCTAGGACTAGAATCACACTGTTGTCCATGTGGGATCCAGGCACATTAACCACCACACCACTGACTGGGCTAGAAATACTTTCTTTTTACTTAACGATCATACTTACACATAAACAATATTTTCCTGACAGTAGGTCATTATGGGGATTTTTTCCTATGGAGTAGGAGTGGGGTTCTGGTTTCAATGACATTCATTCATTCCGATGTTTGACATGTTCACTGAGCAGTTATTTCATGAAGACACTGTGAAAAGTATCTTTAAATATCAAAAAGGTCATAGCAAACTAATAGGATAGAAGAACAAGAGTTAAAAGCTGAGAGCAATCCTAAAATACAAAGCAACCAAGGCCACTTCCTCAATACCACAAATGAAGACATGGCATTCTACAGTTGAGGTTCCACTCACAAGAAAATACTTCCCAGTGGCAAGACAATCAACAATCATGACTTCAAACTGCAAACCTAAACTCCTTTTTCAACATTTTGTTTTAAAGGTGGATTTAGAAATGCTTTTTCTGATTAAAAAAATGAGTTTTTAGAAATTCAAAAACTAGAGAAAAATAGTAAGAAACAAATAACACATGAATCCTACTATCCAGAGAAAATAATAGACAATTTTTGAAGATGGGAAACCCACCCTCAAAACTCAGAGGCCTCCACCTTAGTGAAATGTCTGGGGGTTCTAATGGCCTAGGCATGTTGCAATATCCCCTCCCAAGGGAAAGGCAAGTTATTGTACTTTGAAGCACCTATCATGGAAAAGGAGTCCCAATTCCTGGTAGGCCTTTTGAGATTTTGAAGATAATACATATCACATTTGAGTTTGCTACCTCAATCCATTTACAGACTCACTCATCAGGCTGACGTTTTTACATGGGGACCAGAATAAACAGAAGGCTCTACAGTAAGAGCAGGCTGTAGTGTAATCTG
>NW_006206856.1:2407944-2444156 GCF_000334495.1 Tupaia belangeri chinensis
GCTGAACCACTCGGGCCTTACTATCCAGCAGATTCAACAATACTTGAAGTGAACATGGCATACCGAGATGCTGAATGAGCTGGCAAGCATAATAGGAAAATCATAACTCAAACTATTTGGAACAAATCTACCTCTACCACAGGTAACTATCATCCTTTTTGCAGAATTGTGACTGGGTCTGAACCATGGGACATCAGATGGCCATGTAACAAGAGTTTCCCATCATCAACTGGGTGTGTGTTCTAACACACCTCACCACAAGGCCAGGAGTGCACAACAAGAATGCATCATCAAATGGAGACCAAACATGAGCAGGGTTGAGGGTACAAGTAAGTTGCATGAATGAGTGATTCAGTTCCCTTGACACCAAATCCTGTTCCACAGTCTCCCCTACCTGAATCCATACCTATGATCTCCTAGGATGCTCTTTATGACTCGGGACGAAAACATGGGGCCTGGTTTAGTGTCTATATATGGATGGTACTAGGTTGCCCCTATGCACAATATGCTAGTACCACCTGAAAACAGCTGTAGTAGGACAGCCCTGAGGGATGAGGCCAAAATAGAGTGATAAAGAAATATTCTCCCAGTGGCCAGAACAGATATGCAGATTGTAGAATATGCATATGATAGAGTATCATTCAATCTTAAAAAGGAAGGGGATTCTGACACATGCCTTAACACAGATGAACTCTGAAGATATTATGCTAAGTGAAATTAAACAGTCCCAAAGGACTGCATGATTCCATTCATATGAGGTACTTAGGTTTAAGGAGACATAAAGTAGAATGGTGGTTGCCAAGGATTGTGAGAGAAAGGAAAGGGGAGTTAGTGGGTTTTTTAATTTTTTTTTTTTTTTGGAGAGGTTTTCGCTATAGGGCACATGCGCTCACCAGAGAGAGACAGAGAGATAGAAAGCAAGAAATCACCCCCCAGGGGGGATGGCCACACCGCAATCCCTTCTCCCCCATTCCCCTCTTGGGATCTTGGACACGCACGCACGCACGCACACACACACACGTGCCCGGCCTGAGTTTAAGCCACCGGGTCCAGGACTTGAACCGCGGTCGACTACGTGGGAGTCCAGCAAATAGCCATTATGCTAATTGCTGGTCCCAGGGAGTTAGTGTTTAATGGTTATAGAGTATTAGTCTGGCAAGCTGGAAAAAAGTTCTGGGCATGCACAGTGGTGAGGGTTGCACAATATGAATATACTTAATAACACTGAATTGAACATTTAACAATGGCTGAAATGATCAATTTTAAGTTATGCATATTTAACCAAAAATATAATTTCTAAAAAAATTTTAAAGAATAGTTAGACAGATATGCAGTTTTTCTGTCCTTGTATACGAGTTCAGATTTGTGTAGCAAGTCCACGTTGGGAGCTCAGTAGACAAAAAAATGACTGTGCTAGTTACAGGTTTGTTGCCTTTCAGCCTCAAATTCTTTTTGCCCACTCAGTAAAAATTAATGTGGAGCAGATGAAATTTAAGCTAACAAGTACTTGAATAAGATGACAGCCAAATGAACTCTAACACATTACCTCTTTCATTCTTCCCAAAATATTCTAGGAAGATCCTATTATGTATGTATATACTTATTTGTGTTTACTGTAGTTTTTAAGGAAACAAATTCTTCAGTTGGGAATTGTTCACATGCATTTTATACTCAATGCACTGAATCTTCTGCAGTTTCATCATTCAAGAAATACAAGTTTTGGACTGGCATCTGTGGCCTGGTGGTTAAGGCAGCCAGATCCCACACAGTCAACTGTGCAGTTCAAGTCCCAGATCTGGTAGCTTGAAAACCACACTAGGTCTGACTATGTCCAAAATCCCAAAAGGAGGGAGAGATGGAGCAAAAGGGATTATAGCATGGCCATTCTCTATGGGGAGGGGGGTTTATCCTTTCCCATTCTCTGTCTCTGTCTCTGGCCAGCACATGTACATGTTAGCAAAACAAAACAACAAAACAACAAAAAACTATAAGCTCTCAAGTGGCAGGCCAATGTACTAATGTAGACAGCTGTATAACTAGTCGTAGAAAATTAAATTAGACCATTTGCAATAGTCTTTCGGGCCTCTCTTAGAAACTAGAAAGGACACAAGCTCTACTTGTTCAACCTCAGAACAATGTTCTGTGTAAAGACAACAGCCTTTTCACTTTTTTGGTTTGGGGCAATTTAGTAGATCAACCAGGCATTCATTGTAGACTATCTTAAAAAAAAACTGAATGCTATTTCCTAAGTAGAAATTAATCTGAATTTTAAAAATCATATCTTAAGACTAGAGTCCTTCTCTTTATTCTATAGATTGCCATATGTGCTAAATTTCTTCTTAATTTTTTTAATTGCCAGAAGGTGTGTGCACTCATAGGAGGGAGGGGGAAACTCCAGTAGCTTAGTCATACTGCAATCCCTTTTCCACCTTTCCTCCATCCTGTTAGGATCTTAGATATGCATGTACATGCATTTGGCATGTTTTTCAAGCCGCTGGGATTGGGATTCAAACCACAGTTGACCATGTGGGATCTAGCTCACTAACCACCAGACTATGGGACTAGCCTGAACCTAAATTTCAAAAGAGTGCCTTTCTTAAAATTAATAAAGAAAGCTTAGTGAAGTTTCAAGAGAACAATTAATATGCATCAACTCTAAAAACCACCTCTGAAATTTTTAGTTAGCATCTGGGAAGTAGAGAATGCTTTAGGACACGTGACATCTTCTGAGAAAAATAACAGTAATATACATTAAGCAACTGATGATAATCTTTTAATAGCCACTTAAGTCTGATCAACCTTTAGCACTTCCAACATGTCAGGTACTCTGAAAAGGGCCTTCATATACTACTATTTGTCATTTGTATTCATAATAACCAAAAGTACTCAATTTTACAGATGAGGAAACTAAGACTCAAAGTGTTTAAGTAACTTGCACTATGCCACAAAGTTACAAATTTGGAGATTCAAGCCCAGGTATATTATGTCAAAGCCCATGCACTTTCCACTCCAGCTATTTACATGGGAGAAATGGTTCTGGAAAGATGACTATGGCATGTTGCAGAACCAAGTGAGACTTATTCTCCTGGGTGAAAGTTGTGGCCAGGGATCATGAAGAAGCTGGCTATTTGGTGAAGCATTATCAAATCCTTTATATAGAAATAAATTAGTAAGTAGAGACTTATTAAGCAAGAATATGAATGCTGTTTCTAAAAACCATGCCCTTCTTCAGAAGAGAATCTTGAGAAAAGCAGACATCTGCTTTCTTGGAAATACTCTTTTCTATGAACAAAGATAATAGTTTGTTAGTCCTCATTTTAGTCTTTTGGTGAAGAAACAAAAGATTTATACCCTTTGAACCATCTCTAAACTGCTATGTCCCTATGTGTTTTGATCCATAGCTTTAGAATGCTCCGTACCTGACACGACCACTTTCAGCTCCTATTAAGTAAAAACAACATTTTCCAGGAAATAGGACAGTGTTATAATATGTCAACCTTCTTAAAACATGCTGCTGTCATAATTCAGACTTAGAAAGCAAGCCTCAGACCTGGCTATGTCTCACTGAAAGAACGTCCTTGGGTATAATTTGCTCTTCCAATTCTCTGTGCACAAATGTAAGAGGACATGCATCTCTGCTGGGGCTGCCTCTGAGAGAGCTCAAGCTCCCCAGTCAATCCATCACTGTTAGTCTGAAATGTTACATGTATTTCCATGGAAAGTGTACTTAAATGAAGTCTAATAAGTCAGTCCAAACTATATTTACACAAGAGGCTACCCCTTCTCTCTAAAACTTCATTTTTAAAAAATGATGGAAATGATATATAACATTGTGATATAGCCACCACAGGTTGAAATGGTATCCAAGGGTAAGTAAAATGAAATTGAGTGTGCTCTGGTATCATGGGACTAGTGAGTACTAGACATCATTTTTTCGGTCTTATTTTAGCATTGTATAATCTTTTACAGCTTTTCATGAACAGTGTTCTTTCTCAAGACCGTTTTAAATCAGGACAACACTCTATTAGGTCATTGGAAAAGTTTTGGCATGTTTTTCTATACAAAAACATATCATGACTTTTCCAATGACCCAATAAGACACTTGCTAAAATTATGAATGATTAAAGAAATAATTGACAATCCAAAATAGTCTGATTGATCCTACAAGTGAAGAAAAAGTTATAACAGCAAATTAGACAATTAAATAATCGATACTTCTCCTGTTCTATTAACAAAGATGATCAGGACCAAATGGTTGCCTGTCAATCAAGATCAAGATCAGTATCACTTTGACATTGATATTGCCCCTAAAAGGGTTTAAAGAAAAGCTGAGATATAATCCGTAAAGAATTCATATGGGAAGAAGACACTAGTTTTTGATTTGTCAACTTATATGAAGCCAAATGTGGAAAAGCATAGAAGATTAGTCAGTGTAGCAATACAGTGAGTCTTTCTGGGAATTGGTTGCAGATAAGGTTTGAGGCAAAAAGAATAACCCAAATTTGTTCACCTATCAACTCTTATCCAATAAAATCTGGTTCATGGGAAAGGAAGAAAGGAGGCGACTATGTGTTATCAAGTCACCTACCCACGTCCTAGCTATAGGAGTCACTAGATCTAAGTAAAGATATCAATGTGTATTGTACAGGACTACTATAAGAACAAGATGTTTATAAATGTATAAAATGCTGGGAACCAGCAGTTAGCGTAATGGCTATGTCGCTGGACTCCCACGTAGTCAACCGCGGTTCGCTTCCCGGACCCGGTGGCTTAAAACTCACGCCGGGCGCATGTGCGTGCATGCCCAAGATCCCAGGAGGAGAATGGAGGAGAAGGGATTGCGGCGTGACCATCCCCCCGGGGGGTGATTTCTCGCTTTCTGTCTCTATGTCTCTGTCTGTCTGGCGAGCGCACGTGCCCTATAGCAAAAACCTCTCAAAAAAAAATGTATAAAATGTTGTGTTTATAGTAAACCATCAGTAAATCAAAGTCTTTTATTATTATCATTATTAGCAGAGGGAAGAGGGCTCTTACAGAGAGTGGTTTTAAAAAAGAAACAGGAGCTTTCAAGAATAAGCAGTATTAACTCTAAAGTTTATGAATATCATAGATTAGAGAGACAGAGAACCTCTCTAGATAAAACATAACTACAAATGATGGGCAACATTAAAGTGAAACCAATGCATCTTCTTAAATGTATGACTGAATGAGTAGGAAAGGAATTTGAGAAACCACCACAACATGGCAACGAGGAGACTGCAATCTGCCACTGTGTTGAATTAGCCTGTGACTACCTGCCAATCCCTGGGTTTTAAAGAAGTGGATCAGGGGGCCAATACTTAGGTCAGAGCTATGTGGAAAGTGGGATCAAACCCTAAAAGGCTAGAATTCTAGAATGTGAATATTCACACTGAAAATCTAGGAGAATAAAGTCCTACCAGAAATAGAGATATATCAAGTCTAGGTAAGGGTCTCAGGTTTGATTTGGATGGGGTGTGGGTCAAAAAGGAATACTAACTGCAAATGAATATTACCAAGAGTTTTAGGAAGAAATCCACACTACTGTTATGGCCTAGGAAACTTCTACTTAAATTTTAATACATTTCCCAGTAGGTAATATGCCAGGGAACTTGGAAAACCGCCAAATACAAATCCTTTCCACAGAAATGTTTTAACCCTAGCTTCAGGGAATTCCTACAGTTAGAATTCCAAATATTATCAACTCAAGGTTTTAAAAAGTTAAATGCAGGAAACAGGATTAAAAGAGCAAGAGTCAGAATATAAACAACTAAGTCAGAACCCAAACTGAGATATAGAAATCATTAGAATATTTTTTTGAGAGGTTTTTGCTATAGGGCATGTGTGCTCGCCAGAAAGACAGACACAGAGAGAGAGAGAAATAGAGAGAGAGAGAGAGACAGTGAGAAATCATCCCCCAGGGGAGATGGCCATGCCGTAATCCCTTCTCCTTCATTACCTTCTCTGGATCTTGGGCACGCATGCACACATGCCCAGCATGAGTTTAAGCTACCGGGTCCAGGACTCAGACCACGGCTGACTACATGGGAGTCCAGCAACATAGCCATTACACCAACTGCTGGTCCAGACACAGAATATTAAATGGGTATATTTAAAGAAATAAATGAGAACACTAAAAGTATATACTGAGAAGAAAGAACTGTCAAAATTAACAAGGCAGACTTGAAAAATAGCTAATCAAAATTTCTAGAAATGGAAAATGTAATCAACAAAATGCAAACTCATGGCTGGTTAAACCGTAGATTAGACATATCCAAAGAAAGAATTAAAAATAAATACACTAGGTGCCAGCAGGTGGAGTGGTAGTTAAGCTGCTGGATTCCCACATGGCTGACCACGGTTTCAGTCCAGGACCTGGGGGCTTGCTTTCTCATTTTCCCCTTCTCTCTCTGGTCAAATTTTAAAAATAATATTAACAATAACAAATAAAATAAAATAAATAAATAATTCTTTAAATAAATCAATAAATAAGCTGGGCTGGCCCCAGAGCCCAGTAGTTAAGGGAGCTGGACCATAAATGGGCAACATGGGCTTGAAAAACCTGCTGGGTAAAAGCAGTGAAAATAGTTATGGACACTGGAGACAATGTGGAAGGAGGGTGGGAGAAGGTTAGAATATAGAGAAGCAAATCAGGGAGAAAAAATAAAGAGACAAGATATTTGTGGGACACAGAAATGGTTGATTGCCTATTGATGAAAACGTGTATAGTGTTCCCAACTGGACTGGTCAGAGGTGTATTTCATGCTGGGTAAATTCTCTTTACAACCCAAATGATGTATAGTGATTGAATGTTTAAAATAATAATAATAATAATAATAATAAAATAATAATAAAAAGCATGCTGAGCATCATGATAGAATGGAGAAAGGAAAAAGAAGGAATGGTGGCATGGCCACACCCCACTGGGGGATGCTCTCTCCCACTCTCTATGTCTCTTTCTGGCAAGTGCACATTGTGCCCTGTGGCAAATAAATTAATTAAGCTTGAAAAAATTAGATAACTCCCTCAATGTAATAGAGGAGATAAAGATAAGAAAAGGAATTAATTAAATAGATAAAGAAACTATATTGGAGGATCCACAAAGCTGAAAGTTACTAAAATAGACAAATCTCTGGCAAGAGTAAGTGAGAATGAAGTACAAGTAAACAACAGCAACAACGAAGAGGGAAAATAACTATGAATATTATAGGAGACTTTATGTCTTTACCATTAAAAACTTGGGTGAAATAGAAAAAGTCCTAAAACAAAGGTAAATTCCATCAAAATTAATCAAAAAACCCTGAATGACTCTAAAATCATTAGAGAAATGGAATCAGTAACTTAAACAAAATTATCCCATAAAGAAAACACAACCCTAAATAGCTTAAAGGTGAATTCTCTCAAATATGTAAAGAACAGATCATCACAATTTTACACAAACTATTATAGAAAACAGAAAAAGAAGGAAAATTCTCCAGTTCATCTTATAAGATTAGTATAACCTTAGTAATAAAACTAGGTAACAATGACTGGAGGAAGTGAAATAATGGAACAATCTCATACCTGAACATGGGTAAAAAACTAGAATTTTACTGTCAACCAACAGAAGAATGAGCAAATAAACTGGAATGAGTTAATATTCACCAACAATAGGATGGATAAATATGGTATAACCATTAAAAGTAAATACTGTGTGATCATGCAAATGCACAATCCCACAGACAACAACATGAATGTGGCTAAAAACATGCTATTACAGAATAAAATAAGTTACAGAAAAATGTATAATTTCCTTATATTATAGATAAAAGTATATTAGTATTGCATACTTGTTTTACCATACATATAGAAAAACAGATAAATTATATATATATATGTATGTATGTATGAGTGCGTGTGTATATATATGATATGTAGTGTGTATATACATTTTATATAATTTAATTTTTTTTAAAGAAATAAAGGGAGGGGACCAGCAGGTGGCATAGTGGTTAAGGCACTGGACTCCCACATGGCTGACCATGGTTTGAGTCCCGAACCTGGAGACTTGAAACTCAAGCCAGCTGTGTGTGTGTGCGCATGCCCAAAATCCCAAGAGGAGAAGGGATTGTGGCATAGCCATCCCTCCTGGGGGTGACTTCTCACTTTCTCTGTCTCTCCAGCAAGTGCACATACTCTTTAGCAAAAGTCTCCCTTTTAAAAGAAAGAACGAAAGAAGGAGGGGAGGGAGAAGAAATGACAGAATTCAGAACAGTTACTAACTCTGTACAGAACAAGAGTAGAACACACTCACAAAAGGGTATAAAAGAGGTTTGGAAAACTGTCTACTCGGTTCTATTCCATAAGGTACGTAGTAGGTACCTGGGCTGTTAATACTAATTTTACCATTTAAATTGTACAGAGATACATATTTACTTACGTCCATGCTAAATTACAGATGTAAAACAACAGGAAAATGAATGCACTCTCAGAATGAAAGAAAAACCAAAGTAAACAGGCTGGTTTTGGCCCAGATAAAGGTACACAGATGAGCAGTAAGAGAATTCATGACCCCTTCCCCTGGAAAGGTGGGAGGTGGTAAATGCAATTACCCTCAAAAAAACTGAGATGTTAATTAGGAGAACTGACCAACTCAAAAACCCATTCCCCTTGCCTAGCACTGTTTTAAGCTTTTATATCATTTAAATGACACAAAAGCTCTAGGAGGGAGGTATCATTATATTCTACAAGGAAACTAAGGTGCACAAAACAAGGCAGCTAGCAAGTTGTGGCATGGGATTCTGAATGCAGGAAATTGCTTATTTAAAACAAACAAACAAAAAAAATCATGCACTCCTGCATTCTCTTTCTGGGATCTTGGGCATGCATTCACACGCACTCAGTGTGATTTTGAAGTTACCAGGTCCAGGACTTGAACAGCAGTCAACCATGTGGGAGTCTAGTGGCATAACCGCAACAACGCCAAGGGATTGCGGCGTGGCCATCGCCTCTGGGGGGTGATTTCTCACTTTCTGTCTCTTTCTCTCTCTGTCTGGTGAGCACACACACCCTATAGCAAAAATTTCTCTCAAAAAGAAAGAAGCAAAGTCACTACAGCCGAACTTGGAGAACTGTCCCATATTTCTTATTAAATTTAGGAATTGTTTATTTCTTAAAAGATTCTAAAAAAAAAAACAAAAACAAAAACAAAAAAAAACCTCTAACAGCAACACAAAGTAGAACTGTTATAAAGCATGTCATTTCCAGTAACTGTATGTAGTAGGAATGTTTAGTATGTTCCTATAGCATGAAAATTGCTACACTAGTTACATTCCATCCCAAAGGAAAAACAACTACACGGTAAACTTCATCACAGGTATCTACTTGAATAAAAGTGAATTTTTTTTCTTTGGAGGTTTTTGCCATAGGGTGTGTGCGCTTACCAGACAGATAGACATAGAGATAGAAAGCGAGAAATTGCCCCCCGGGGGGGATGGCCATGCTGCAATCCCTTCTCTTCCATTCTCCACTCGGGATCTTAGGCACGCACACACACACGCCCAGTGTGAGTTTTAACCCACCAGGTCCCGGATGCGAACCGCGGTCGACTATGCGGGAGTCCAGCGACATAGCCATGACACTAACTGCTGGTCCCAATAAAAGTGAATTTTTAATAGGAAAGCAAAAATTCTAATATTGTCACCCTAAAGGAACACACACAAGGGACCAAAGCAATTTATCTACAATTATAAAATGATTCAGATACACACGAGTAAAAATTCATGGTCAAAATTAATCCAGGTGCACCAACTTTACTATTTAGATTATACTGCCATCTTAGAATACTTAGAATACTGTTACTAGATATTAAACCCTCTCACAGAAAATGCCATGCTTATGTTGTTATGATGACAAATAATTACAAAGCTTTTTGATAAAGATTTCCTGTCAGCTGGAAAATTTTGTTTTTCTCACTGCTGTGATAACTCTAAATTTGAAGAATAAGGATAATTCTGGGTAATGAGTTACTTTTCTAGCTAGCTTAATAATTGGTCTCAATTACCATCTTGGCAAAAAAATAAAAAATAATTTCTCTGTATGATTTTGAAAAGAGCCATCTGAGGGCTAGCCTGTGGCCTGGTAGATTAGACAGCTAGATCCCACACAGTCAACCACATGGTTCTAGTTCCAGATCCAGCGGCCTGCCAGGCATATGTGCACGAGTGCCTGTGTGCCCATAATCTCAAAAGGAGAGAGAGATGGAGAAGGGATTGTGGTGTGACCATCCCCTATGGGGATGCTTTCTTACTTTCCCTCTCTCCCCAGTGAGTACAGCCACCTTCTGTCAATTTTTTTAAAGTATCTGAATCATAAACACCTATTTACATTTTGACAATACTATTTGGAGATGAATGTATAATGATGTCACTCTTTTCCACAAATGATGGTTCTCAGATAATCTTTTTCATGTCAAAATAAGATTACCAGATAGGGAGATTATGGTTTTAACTGCCTCAGAGGAAATTTCTTTTTTTTTTAATCCTGGCTCAAACACACACACACACACACACACACACTCTTGTCTAAACACCCATTATACAAATGAAGTCCATTTCACTGTGTCCACTTATTTCGATACGCTGTGAAGCTTAACTGATGGAACTGCTATCACTGTAAATATCACCTACATCAACAAATACATGTCAATTATGCATATCTAAAAGAGACATATAATTAATGTCAAAATTAGTTAGGATGATACAATTAACATTCATTGACCACTCAAAGATTTATAGATTATTTCTTCTAACAACTCTTTGAAGTAGGATTATAGTATCTACTTACCGTAAGAAACTAAGACCTAATAACAAGCCTAACAGAGAAAGTGATAAACACAGACACAAGCCCAGGTCCAAACCTCTCTTTTCCACAAAACTACCCTAAAATTTATAAATACTTGCTAACAATGCATTAAAACATAATAAATTAAGCAGTATAATCCCTTACCTTAAATTCTTGTATATATTGTTTAATCATTTTATACTGGTAGAATTATTTAACAATGTTATTGTGATTACTTTTAAAGTTTTTTCCCTAACAATTAAAATAACAGACATTCACAATTTAAAATTCTAAAAATAGAGAAGAAAAAGAAAATATCTAATTGGAACCAGCAGTTGGCGTAATAACTATGTTGCTGGGCTCCCATGTAGCCGACTGCAGTTCAAATCCCAGACCCAGTGGCTTAAACTCATGCTGGGCATGTGTGCATGCATGCCCAAGATCCCGAGAGGAGAATGGAGAAGAAGGGATTGCGGAGTGGCCATTCCCCCTGGAGGGGTGATTTCTCGCTTTTTGTCTCTGTCTTTCTGGTAAGCGCCATGTGCCCTATAGCAAAAACCTCTCCCAAAAAAAAGAATCTCTTTTACTATCTTGGTCATTTTCTTCATCTCTTTCCAAATATATTTTCAGAACACGAGTTATACTTTACTGTACTTTGTACATAAATTATCCTTTATTATGCCGACATAATTTTATTTATTTATTTTTTAAATGTAACCACTACACCATCTGCTGGTCCCTATAATTATTTTATTTTACTCATTATTATTATTATGATGATGATGATTTTTTAGTTTGGCCAGAGAGAGACAGAGAGCATGAGAGAGAGGGAAAGTGAGAAAGCAAGCCACCAGGTCCAAGACTCGAACTGTGGTAAGCCATGTGGGAGTCCAGCACCCCAACCACCATGCCACCTGCTGACCCCTTGACATAATATTTTAATTTTTTTTCTAATGGCTCTTTACATGTGATCAATAAATCATCTACATTTGGGATCAGCAGTTGGTGCAGTGGCTATGTCGCTGGACTCCCATGTAGTTGACCACATTCGAGTCCCGGACCTGGTGGCTTAAACTCACGCTGGGCGTGTGTGCGTGCGTGCCCAAGATTCCAAGAGGAGAATAAAAGAGAAGGGATTGTGGCATGGCCATCCCTCCTGGGGGGTGATTTCTCACTTTCTGTTTCTCCGTCTCTCTTTCTAGTGAGCAATGCACCCTATAGCCAAAAAAAAAAAAAAAAAAAAAAAAAAAAAAAACCCAAAAAACCTCTCAAAAAAAATCATCTACATCTTAATTGGATCATGGTTGGAAAATAGGGAAGAAATCTATTTTTCAACATTGCAAATAATGCTTCAATGAACATACTTATGAAATAGAGAGTCATCCTAACCCCATATTTAACATTATCTAAAATGAATTCCTGGAATTTAATTACTGGGGTCTGAAGAATTTAAGGCTTTTCTGAACATGCTAACCAAAACTTGGCATCCACAGCAAAGAACAGTCTCCATTTCAACAGATTTCACTGGCAGAGAATAATTTCTACTTTCTTATCTGCTTATCTGAAGGAGAATTTCTCTCACTGGTTTAATCTGTACCCTTTTGATTGTTAGTAAGACTGAACATTTCCCTAATGTACTGCTTTGTGACTGACTTGTCTGTAACCTTTGCTCATTAAGTATTGGGGTCTTTGGGGTTTCCTTATTGATTTTTATGCATATGTTACATAGGAAGATATTTTTAGTCATTTGTTGAGACTTGTTTCTCATACTTTACTGTTTGTCTATATTATTTTCCTTTTGTTTCAAAATTATATTACAGAGGTTGTTACCTAGATTCATTCTTGCTCTTAAGTATACTCCTCAGAGATAACTGTCTCTAAGTAAAGTCAGAGGGAAAGTTAGAGGGAAAAATGTGCGGACTCTGGCTGATTTAGTAATATAAACGACTGAATTCTATTCTAGTACCAAGAGTAATCTGGAGATAAACTCTACTCATTCAAGTAACTTACACTAGATTAACCAATTTAAACCAAGCCTGTCTGGTGATTTCTGTATTTGGCCCAGAATACAGAATGAAGTATTCTGATTAGAGGTACTGAAATTTGAAATGACAGAAATTTGAAATAAATCTGTTTAGAGTTATAATCTTTTACTACAATTCAACACTAGAATAAAATGTTCTGTATTGAATCTAACTGGATACATGTCTGACTTTCCACATGCACAACAGCGTAAGAACAATCATTTGACACTTGTCATATGAATAATAGGTTAAAAATAACCAAAAACACTGAGATGTTAGAATGGCAATAAAAAGGCAACAAAATTTTCTAAAAGGAAAATATTTTAAACTACATCGGCAATTTCAAACTTCTGTTAAGAACTATAAAACTGTTTGTTGGGAACCAGCAGTTAGCGTAATGGCTATATCGCTGGACTCCCACGTAGTCGACTGCGGTTCGCGTCCCGGACCCAGTGGCTTAAAACTCACGCTGGGCACGTGTGCGTGTGTGCCGAAGATCCCGGGAGGAGAATGGAGGAGAAGGGATTGCGGCGTGGCCATCCCCCCTGGGGGGTGATTTCTCGCTTTCTGTCTCTATGTCTCTCTCCGTCTGTCTGGCAAGCGCACATGTCCTATAGCAAAAACCTCTCCCAAAACAAACAAAAAAGAACTATAAAACTGTTTGCAGGGACAGAGTGGAATGACAGAATGAGACTGATTCTTTGATGATTCTAGAGCTACCATATCAAACCCAGGCTACCTAAGCTTACTTGAAAAAAAAAAAAAAAAAAAAAACATTTCTTTTGTATAAGAAACTATGGGGCCACAGTAGTGATGGTTAAGGCACTGGATTCCCACCATAGCCAAACACTGTTTAAGCCCTAGATTCAGCAGCTTGAAAAATCACACCAGGCGTGTGTGTGTGTGTGTGTGTGTGTGTGTGTGTCTGTGTGTGCCAAAAATCTCTAGAGGAGGAAAGTGGAGGAGAAGGGATTGTGGCGTGGCCATTTTCTCAAGCAGGGGATGCTTTCTCATTTTCCCTCTCTCTGTCTCTGGTGAGTCCACTTGCCCTATGGCAAAAATCTTAACAAAAATAATATGTTATATAAACAAAATCATAGGTTATACAACCTTTTGAAGTTAAATGTTCTTATGCAGCATAATGCCCTTGAGATCAGTCCAAGTTGCTACAAGCATCAATCATCCACTCCTTTTTAATTTGGAGTAGTATTCTAGTGCACAGATAAACTACAGTTGGAAGCCAGATCCTACATGGCCGACTGCAATGTGAATCCTGTCCCTGGTGGTTTGAAAAATACACTGGTTGCCCTGTACATGCATGTCCAAAAAATGTCTACAGGATGGAAATGAAGGAGAAGGGACTGCAGTGTAAACATACCCCCGGAGAGTGCGTTCTCTCACCCGCTCTCTGTCTCTCTCTGGCAAGTGCACAAAACCTTCTGGCAATTAAAAAAAAAGAAAGGAAAAAAGCCTTCTTTGAATATTAATATACAAGTTTTCATATAAATAAGTTTCATTTCTTAAGGATAAATACATGGGATTTACATGTACTTATATAATTCTTGGGTCAAATTGCTGTTTTCAGCCTTTCTTCCTTCAAATATTTTCACCTTCACATTCTGTCACCTCTATCCATTAGTCTGAGGCCACGATGTTAAATCTTAGGTTATTGTTCTAACATTCCTGAAGCTAAGTTCACTTTTTACATTTATTTTCTCTATATTACTCAGATTAGAATTTCTACTCACCTATCTTTAAGTTGACTTGCCTATTTCTCTGTAACTTCTTACTCTACTAGGCCTATACAATAATTTTTTAAATTTTTATTTTATTTTTCAGTCCTAAAATTTTTGCTTGCTTCTTTATGTTTTCTCCTATGTAGTGATTTTCTATGTTTTGTTTGTTTTAGGAGTGTTTGCAATTGTGTATTGGAAGATTTTTACAAAGCTGCTTTAAAATCTTTACTAATAACTCCAACATCTGTGTTGTCTCAATGTTGGCATACTACTTTTCTCATCAGAGCTAAGATTTTCCTGATTTATTCATATGACAAATAATTGTGGGTTGTATCCCGAACATTTTAACTATTATATTATGACACTATGATTCTTACTTAAATGATCTATTTTAGCAACCTGCAAGCCTGTTTACAATTCCAGACTCACTTTTATGGACAGTGGTTCAAGTTTCGTTTTAGTTTATAAAGTCTCTGCAGTACTTTTCCAGTTTCCATCATCTCTGTGTACCTACATGTCAGAATTCCACCCTATTGTCTCCTCAGTAAGGATTTAGATAAGGAGCCCTGCTCATTTCAGTCAAGTGAAGATCAAAAATATAGGGTCTATTAGAGAGGAGTACTGCCACATCATTATAGGAAGTGAAGAAGAATGGAAATTAAGAGTCCTATCAACCAGCTCAGCTGAGCAGAGCATAACATTAGTGCAAGGAGAACAGAAGTGTAGAGTTCCAACTACCAATCCTGCAGAGGGTTGACTCCTTATCTTAGAGCAAGGGTGCCAGTCAGTTCTGCAACAGAACTCCACCTCATTACTACTGAGTGGGAGTAAAAGCCAGAGTCCCGCCCACAGGCTCTACTAGAAAGAGGTGCTAGCAGGAGAGAGTAGGAGTCCTGCCTACAGGCTGCCCTGGGGAGGGGCATGGCCTTATTACTGCATGGTGGTCTGAAGATATTGCGGGTCAGCCCACAGGATCCACTGGAGAGGCCACAGGATCCACTGGAGAGGAGCATCTCCTGTTACTGCAGGTGTGCACAAAGTGTATGTGTAGGACAGAACTTTTGCCATGGACTCTGCTACTGTAATGCCTACTAGGGTACGAGAAGGGTACCCTAGTACCCCTGAGAACAAGAAAATATAGCTAAAAGGTTCATGTATTGTTGGGCCATCCTCAGTGCTATGTTGTTTGCTCGTTTGCTCCCATCTACTGCATTTCCTCTGGATACCAGACCAGAATATATGGGTGGCAAGGAAAAAAAAAGTCATAGAACTCAGTCCTTGAGCTTTAAGGTCTATGGTCGGTCCACCCACTTTTCCCTAACTTTCAGTTTTCTGGGAGGTGACTTATGTGTTTTATCCAGAACTTTTTGTTGTGATTAGTGGGAAGAGTAAAGAGTGAAACAATATACTGCATAAGTGTAATTAAGCAGAATTAATTTTTAAAGTATTTGAACTTTATGATGTCAATCCTCAATTTTACTTTTAGAAATACTGTCAATACGACACACATTTTTATATGACAGTCTTTAAGCTTTAGGTATTTTTTCCCCTAAAGGAAAAACCATAACAATCCTCAACTCTTGCTTATGTTAATTTAAAAAATTATTTGGGTCCCTTAACAATGTAATGCAAATAAGCTCATGCCCTTAGTAAAAAAGACCAAAATGTGCTTATTCATCTCGGGCAGAACCCAAACTCTGTCACTTATTTTCAGTATAGAGATTATCATTATTAGTATGTCGTATCACCCTCTACACTCTAAGTTTCCTGAAAATTTTATTACTTTTTTCTTTATTGAGTTTCTATTAACTGTTGACCTAGCAAAGTATCGTATATGATATAAACTCTGAGCTTAGGAGCTTTAAAAAACTTAATATAATTTCTTGACCTTTACCTGTTATTAGGATCATAAAAGATCAAAGTAAAGCAAATTTGTTCATTCATTCAATAAACATATGTTTTATGAAAGTGTCTGGAAACAAAGCAATGTAAAACAGTTAAGACTCTGGTGTTACAGAATTTATATTCTAGTGATTGGAGTAAAGAGGAGGAATTACAAGAATATGAATAATGTGCTCTCTTCATGTTGGAAAAATTGTAACATTTTCGTTAATATTAAAAACATACACCTGAAAAAAAGAATTTATTGTCTAGTGATTGAAGTAAAGAGGAGGAATTATAAGAATATGAATAATGTGCTCTCTTCATGTTGGAAAAATTGTAACATTTTTGTTAATATTAAAAACATACACCTGAATAACTGCAAATATTCAGAAATTTAAAGGTACGGATACGCTATAGGTTACATCACTTTTTTTGCGTGTATGATGAAACTTTAGTAATTTGTAAACTGTCATCAACTACTTACCACATATAGCTGTTTCCACAAACTGGCCCATTCTTGCAGAGTTGCTGTAACTTCAGTCACAATGGAATCTTCGAGGGGAACCACAGTTTCATACTGCCTAGAACCAGAGCCACAACATCACCTTTGATAAAACCTCAGAATATGCCTGCTTCTTTTTTCAATATACTTAACCCAAATTTTAAATTCATGCAAATATAAAAACAAGTACATCGAACTGATCAAAGACCACTGTGAAACAATATACTGCATAAGTGTAATTAAGCAGAATTAATTTTTAAAGTATTTGAACTTTATGATGTAAATCCTCAATTTTACTTTTAGAAATACTGTCAATATTAGGTATTTTTTCCCCTAAAGGAAAAACCGTTAACAATCCCCAACTCTTGCTTATGTTAATTTAAAAAATTATTTGGGTCCCTTAACAATGTAATGCACATAAGCTCATGCCCTTGGTTAAAAAAAAAAGATCTAGAAAGAAGTGGGGCAGAATGAGGGGGCAGAATGAGATCATGAGTTTTGAAGTTTTGTAAGTACTCCTTTATGCTGACGCTGCATTTTCATACAGCAATTTCACATCTGGTAGAGAAACTCTGAACCTGGGAAAGGAAAAAACTTGGATTCTCTTGATCAACTTTGTAAGCAGCATCCTCTAAGATGCCAGTCCCTGTGCTAACTGCCAAGGACTTGCCAGTGAACCGAAATGGACAGAGTCACTATCTTCAGAAAGCTCTTGTCCTGGATAGAAAATCAGACACACAATAACCACACCAAGCAAATACAGATTGCTATATATTCAAGAACATGAAAAGATAAAAAAAACAAGAGATTTTTAGGACCAGCAGATGGTGTAATGGTGACATCACTGGACTCCCACGTAGTCAACCACAGTTTGAGTCCCGGACTGAGCGGCTTAAACTCATACTGGGCACATGTGCGTGTGTGCCCAAGATCCCGAGAGGAGAATGGAGAAGGGATTGCGGTGTGGCCATTCCCCCTGGGAGGTGATTTCTTGCTTTCTATCTCTCTGGCAAGCATACACACACTATAGCAAAAACCTCTCAAATAAAAAAAAAAGAGAGAGAGATTTTTAGCTGAGGGACAAATTTAAGATCAAGGAAACAGTGGACTGTTCTCTGAAGTATCAAGGCCCAAAACATGCAAAAAGAGGTTATTACATAGTAAAGGTATGGGACACTGTCATCTGCAAATGCAGAAAGTACTTGCTGAGTTGGAAAACAATCTCACATATCTAAGATGAAAAAATAAAATGGCAGAATCCAGTCGCTACAGGGCCTTTCTAAAAGATAATAAAGGTTCCAGACTTTAATACAAAGGATATGAATAAAAAGTTACTAAAAGATTGTTGAAAGCAGGGACATGGCACAGTATTTTCATAAGGTTTACACAAATTTTGATGGGTAACAAATACTGTCTGTGATTAAATGCTTCTTACACCGATATACTGAGGTGACTGAAAACTATATTTTGATTTGTCAGCCAAAAAGAACATCATCCATAAAAATAGTACAAGAAAATACATTTCACAAAATAGTATTGAGTATCATTTCTTTCCCAAGAAAACTAGCTGACTAAGCATCCCTGTGTGCACAGATGAGAGACTGGGCACCAATAAATACATAAATTATTTTATTATGTTTTGATTTCACTGTTTCATTGGGTGTAACTTACTCCAACAGATAAAACAAAAATCACCTTGGAATAATTCCACAGCATTATCCATATCCATCAAATTTACAAGCTAATTAAAATTAAAATTTTCTTTTTTTTTCCCCCTTTTGGAGAGGTTTTTACTACAGGGGCGCATGCTAGAAAGACAGAAACAGAAAGGCAGAAAGCCAGAAATCACCCCCTGGGGGGATGGCCACGCTGCAATCCCTTCTCCTCCATTCTCCTCTCAGAATCTTGGGCTCACACGCACATGCGCTCAGCCTAAGTTTAAGCCACCAGGTCTGGGACTCGAATTGTAGTCAACTACATGGGAGTCCAGCAACATAGCCATTATACTAACTGCTGGTCCCAAATAAAAGTTTTCTTTAAGAGTACAATGTGGGAATCAGCAGTTAACGTAATGGCTATGTCGCTGGACTCCCACGTAGTTGACCGCGGTTCGCATCCCGGACCCGGTGGCTTAAAACTCACGCCGGGCACGTGTGCGTGCATGCCCAAGATCCTGAGAGGGGAATGGAGGAGAAGGGATTGCGGCGTGACCATCCCCTCTGGGGGGTGATTTCTCACTTTCTGTCTCTATGTCTCTCTCTGTCTGTCTGGTGAGCACACGTGCCATATAGCGAAAAACCTCTCAAAAAAAAAAAAAGAGTACAATGTGACAGAGAAGACATCAGCAAGATGGCAGAAAGGGTGATTCCTACTGTCAGCTATCCATAAAAGCCTTGATTTTCCCAACTACCAACAAAGGAGAGTACCACTGAGAATGTGGGAGTCCAGAAAAGAAGCTTCAGCACAAAAAAAAATTTATAACAGATACATTAAAGAGAATAAACAGAGTGCCAGCCCATGGCCTGGTGGTTAAGGAGGCTGGATCCCACATGGCTGATTGCAGTTAACAGTCCTGGATCTGGTGGCTTGAAAAACATACTGGGCACATGTGCTGCATGCTCAAAATCCTGAAAACAGGAAGAAATAGAGAAGGGATTATGGTGTGACCATGTCCCATGGAGGATACTTTCTTGCTTTCTCTCTCTTTGTCTCTCTCCAGCAAGCACACATGCCCTCTGGCAAATTAGAGAGTAAAAAGCAAGTTCCAGTCTTCCTACATCCCATCCACCAAGACAGCACAGCTCAATGACAAGAGAAACTCCCTTGGCCCACAACATCTCCCACAGGGGAAAGTGAAAGCACAGTGTGGGCACTGGCTCTGCCAGCCACGTGGGATGCCACCCTGCCCAAGAGGCCCACTTCTTTTACTCTACCCACATTTCTGAGGTTATCAGCATAGCTGAAAGTCTGGGGGAGGTTGGGAACAGGGAAGAGAGGATGTGGACAGTACTGACTTCACAATTTACTGTGAAGCCGAGCAGTGAGTCACTTGGGATGCATCACCTGTGCATGCCCACCATAACTGACCCACTGGCACCCCAAATGCACTACACGCTTCAACTGCCTCTCCCAGACTGGGTTCCTAAGCACTACTCAACAGATTGTAAATGCAAGTGTCTTTCACAGACAGCCAGCTTGATTCTGAGGGCTTGGGTGTAGGAACACAAACTTGAGATCTCAAGGTAAAGCCCTAGAAGGAAAAAGTGAAGAGTTCTCAGGACCCAGCCTAGCTTTGTAGAATCAAGAGAAGGCATAAAATATTAAGAAATTCTTCTCCCATCCAAAGAAGGAACAGGAAGTGTGCAGTGGGTACATCAATTTAAAGTGTGAAAACCTTAGAATTCCTAAGGTGAAGGTGTTTCTCTCCAACAAAGAATCTTCCAATCTTCCTACATCCCATCTTCCAAGACAGCACAGCTCAGTGACAACAGAAACTATGTGGTGAAGGTGTTTCTCTCCAACAATGAATCAGTTGAAACTAAAGGAGGTGGTTGTGCATTCAAATGCAAAGATAGCAAAATAAGACTTTAATTTTATTTTTTACTTAATTTTATTTTTTAAGTTTTTGACATAAGGCTGTACACTTGCCAGAGAAGGGGGGAAGTGAGAAATCGTGCCCCCAAAGGGGAAGGCAATGCCTCAATCCCATCACCTTCACTCTCCTCCCGGGATTCTGGGCACACATGCAAATGTACCTGGTGTTATTTTCAAGTCACCGGGTCTGGGACTCAAACCACGGTTGGCCATGTGGGGAGCCCAGTGCCTTAACCATTATGCAACTTGCTGGCCCCAAAATAAGACTCCAAAAAGCATGAATAATTAAAAAACATCACACTACCAAAGAAACACAATAATATCCCAAAGGCAACGCCAAATAAACAAACATTTATGGATTCCCTGACAAAATAACTAAAATAATTTGTGGGGCTAGCAGGTGGTGTGGTGGTTAAGGTGCTGAACTTCTATATGGCTGTCTGCAATTTGAGTCCTGGACCTGGCAGTTTGAAAATCATGCTGGGTGCTTGCGCACGCATGCCCAAAATCCCAAGATGAAAATGGAGAAGGGGTTGTGGTGTGGTCATCCACCCTTGGGGTGATTTCTCACTTTCCTTCTAGTTGTCACTCTTTGTCTCTCTCCTGTGAGTACATGTGCCATACTGCAAAAACCAATAATAATAATAATAATTTAGAAGGGAAGCTCAGGGAGCTACAAAAGTAAACAAATAGACAAGTCAACAAAACCAGAAACATAATACATGAACAAAATGAGAATATCAATAAAATATCAATAAAAAGATAGACATCACAGAAACCACAAACAGAAACTCTGCAGCTAAAGCACAAAATAAGCAAACTGAAAACAAAACAGAAAGCAACAGCAGACTTAAATTAAGAAGAAAGAGCTATGAATGCAAAAATAAGTCATTTGAAAATATCCAGTCAGAGGTGGCTAAAAAAAAGAAGAAAAATAATGAAATGGCTTTTTAAAAGCTTGTAAAAGTTAAAAGATACCATCTACAGAGCTAATACATTACCGAGGTTTTGAAAGAGGACTAAAGAGAGAAGGGGGGAAAAAAGGTTATTAAAGAAATAATAGCTGGGGGACCAGCAGTTAGTGTAATGGCTATGTTACTGGACTCCCATGTAGTCAACTGTGGTTCGAGTCCCAGACTCAGTGGCTTAAAACTCATGCCGGGTGCATGTGCGTGCATGCCCAAGATCCCGAGAGGAGAATGGAGAAGAAGGGACTGCGGCGTGGCCATCCCCCCTGGGGGGTGATTTCTCGCTTTCTGTCTCTGTCTCTGTCTGTCTGGCGAGTGTATGCGCCCTATAGCAAAAATCTCTCCAATAAATAAATAAATAAATAAAAATATTAGCTGGGACCCGGCAGATGACATAACGTTTACGTTGCTGGACTCCCACATAGTTGATCGTAGTTATGGAGGCTTAAACTCACACCAGGCTCACGTGTGTGCATGCCAAAATCCCAAAGAGAAGAATGGAGAAGGGATGGCCATCCCCCCGAGGGTGGTGGTGGTGGTGGTGGTGGTTTCTTGCTTTCTGTCTCTCTATCTCTCTAGCAAAAATCTCTCAAAAAAAAAAAAAAAAAAGATGGTTAAAACCTTTCCAAATTTGTGGAGAAACATGAACATCCAAGTATATAAAGTACAAGTATGTCCAATCAATATCAATCCAAAAAACACAACCAACTGTCAAAAATCAAAGATAAAAAGAGAACTTTGAAAGTAAAAAGACAAAAGAGGTTCATCACATATAATGGATCCTCCATAAGGATACCAGTATATTTCTCAGTAAACACCATCTGACAAGAGAGACTGAGAGAATATTCAGGGTACTTTTAAAAGGAAAAAAAAAGAAAGAAACCTGCAAACTAACAATCATTTACCCAGAAAAGCTGTTCCGTACAAATGAAGAAAAAAACAAAGACTTCCCCAAATACACAAAGGCTGAAGAACAGGTCATTACCACTAACCTGTCATATAGAAAATGCTAAAGAGAGGTCTATGAGCTAAGATGACACTACCTGGTAACACAAAAATAAATGAAAGTATAAAACCCACTGGTAAAGGTAAAACAAGCATAACTACTCTTACTGTACTTGGTAGATACTGCATTTTTTACCACTTGAATGTTTGTGAAAATCATGAACTAATCAAACTCTTTTCCCAACATCATGTTCTAACTTTGCAACTCCATGTCACATTTTGGTAATTCTTGCAATATTTCAAACTTCTTAATTATTATTATTATCTATTATGGTGATCTGTGAGAGCAGGGATCTTTGACATTACTACTGCAATCTGAGGGGGAAACCATGAAACACAACTATTAGGTTGTCATTAAAGTCATAATGTATTTTTCTATGCAAAAATACGTCATGTTGTTCCCGACAACTCAATATATAAGATGGCAAATTCAACAGAAAAATTTTGTGTGTGTTCTCATTGCTCCCCCAACCACTGCTGCTGCGCCACTGCTGCTGCCCCATCCCTTTCCATCTCCTCCTGTCTCCTTATTCCCTGAGACACAATACTGAAGTTAGGCAAATTGAAAACTCTACAATGACCTCTAAGCATTTAAGTGAAACAAAGGGTCATACATCTCTCACTTTAAATCAAAAGCTAGAAATGATTAAGGTTCATGAGGAAGGCATGCAAAAAAGTCTAAAGAGGCTGAGAGCTAGGTCTCTTTTTTTTTTTGGAGAGGTTTTCGCTATAGGGCGCGTGCGCTCGCCAGACAGACAGAGAGAGACATAGAGACAGAAAGCAAGAAATCACCCCCCAGGGGGGATGGCCATGCCGCAATCCCTTCTCCTCCATCCTCCTCTCGGGATCTTGGGCATGCACACACACGCACCCAGCGTGAGTTTTTTAAGCCACTGGGTCCAGGACACGAACCATGGTCGACTACATGGGAGTCCAGCGACATAGCCATTACGCTAACTGCTGGTCCCAGAGCTAGGTCTCTTAAAACGAACATTTAGGCAAGTTGTAAACCAAGAAGTAGCTCCTAAAGAAAAGTGGGGCCTGGACAATGGCACAGTGCTAAAACAATGTTGTGTGAGGCTGACCCACATGGAAGGGTTTCATGTCTGTGTCCTCTCTGAGGATCTTTATGCAGGATCTTTATGCCATCACCCAAGATTCAGGGCTGATGAAGGCTGAAGGTTGGTAATGGCATAAAGATTCTGTTGAGGGATTATCTCTCCCTCTCTCCTTCTCCCTTTCTCTCTCTCCTTCTCTCATTGAAAGAAATGGATAAAGGAACAAGGAAGGAAGGAAGGAAGGAAGGAAGGAAGGAAGGAAGGAAGGAAGGAAGGAAGGAAGGAAGGGAAGGAAGGAAGGAAGGAAATTAAAAGTGCTACTCCAGTACACGCCATTATTGCTGATAAATTTTGGTGATCTGAATAAAAGATCAAACTAGTGTAGCCCCACAGCCATGCTCACAAACTCAGGGAAGATTTACATAGCCAAGAATGCACAGAGAGCAGACAGACAGGTTGGCACCTTTCTTCAGGAGACCAAGGCCATAGCCACTCACCACGGGGCAGCTTCTCTGACATATAGTCACACAACAATTTGGACCAGGTAACTCTACTGACACAGAGGCACAAAACATGAGCAGTCCTGAGGGGAGTTCTATTACCATGCTCAACAGCCTGAGGTGGATTTCCTATCCACACAGTGGGCGCATAGGTACCTCTATACCAGTGGGAGCCTCATGGTCATACCTATTCACCTGGAACAGTTTCCCAATACTGCCAGGGCTTCACATTTGATTAAACCAGCTGGTTATTCCCAGTGGACTTATCCCCTCAACCAGTGTGACCTCTATACTCCTAGTGTAACCCATCCAACTCAGAAAAAAACATCTGTTTGATGCTATTATTTCCACAGTCACCTCAGCTAAAGTGGATTCATCCTGAACTAAACAGAGCCTGAGAACCACAGCAGCCACACCATATACCAGTCACCATCATTGTTGCGGTCAGCTTTACATCTCTACTGGCAGGGCTCATGTGCACTACACTTACCTCATTCAAGGACCCAAAACACTGACTGAGTGACCCAGCTGTCATCACCAGTGACTCTGCCCCCTGGATCAGTGAAACATATACATGCTACATATACATCAGATAGTGCCTGAGGATATCAGACTGGATGCTACAACTGCCACTGGGGAAGTGATGACCTCACCTCAACTGTTAAGACTTCTGTGGCCCACACACACCTAAATCAGAGCCTGAGGTCACCAACAATACCACATCTGGCACCTGACTCAATCATTCACCTCAGAGATGCCTCATGATCAATGGGACCCTCAAACACTGCTTGCTGCCAGTTCAGAATCAGAAAAACTCAGTCCACACCCCCCAGTGGTCCATGCTCCCAAAAGAATTACATCACTGCATCAACGAACATTCATAGTCTAAGCCACAAAGGCATTTGCAGACACCAATGGCATGGACTCCAGTTGTAGAAAATATACAGAGATTATGGTACTAAAATCCAATCAAAAGCAAAAGCAAAGCATACTACCAAACTAAGATGGAGTGGTGGTTAAGGTGCTGACATTCCCACATGACTGACCATGGTTCAAGTCCTGGATCTTGTGACTTGCTTTCTCTCTCTCCCTCTCTCTCTCCCTCTCTCTCTCCCTCTCTCTCTCCCTCTCTCTCTCCCTCTCTCTCTCCCTCTCTCTCTCCCTCTCTCTCTCCCTCTCTCTCTCCCTCTCTCTCTCCCTCTCTCTCTCCCTCTCTCTCTCCCTCTCTCTCTCCCTCTCTCTCTCCCTCTCTCTCTCCCTCTCTCTCTCCCTCTCTCTCTCCCTCTCTCTCTCCCTCTCTCTCTCCCTCTCTCTCTCCCTCTCTCTCTCCCTCTCTCTCTCCCTCTCTCTCTCCCTCTCTCTCTCCCTCTCTCTCTCCCTCTCTCTCTCCCTCTCTCTCTCCCTCTCTCTCTCCCTCTCTCTCTCCCTCTCTCTCTCCCTCTCTCTCTCCCTCTCTCTCTCCCTCTCTCTCTCCCTCTCTCTCTCCCTCTCTCTCTCCCTCTCTCTCTCCCTCTCTCTCTCCCTCTCTCTCTCCCTCTCTCTCTCCCTCTCTCTCTCCCTCTCTCTCTCCCTCTCTCTCTCCCTCTCTCTCTCCCTCTCTCTCTCCCTCTCTCTCTCCCTCTCTCTCTCCCTCTCTCTCTCCCTCTCTCTCTCCCTCTCTCTCTCCCTCTCTCTCTCCCTCTCTCTCTCCCTCTCTCTCTCCCTCTCTCTCTCCCTCTCTCTCTCCCTCTCTCTCTCCCTCTCTCTCTCCCTCTCTCTCTCCCTCTCTCTCTCCCTCTCTCTCTCCCTCTCTCTCTCCCTCTCTCTCTCCCTCTCTCTCTCCCTCTCTCTCTCCCTCTCTCTCTCCCTCTCTCTCTCCCTCTCTCTCTCCCTCTCTCTCTCCCTCTCTCTCTCCCTCTCTCTCTCCCTCTCTCTCTCCCTCTCTCTCTCCCTCTCTCTCTCCCTCTCTCTCTCCCTCTCTCTCTCCCTCTCTCTCTCCCTCTCTCTCTCCCTCTCTCTCTCCCTCTCTCTCTCCCTCTCTCTCTCCCTCTCTCTCTCCCTCTCTCTCTCCCTCTCTCTCTCCCTCTCTCTCTCCCTCTCTCTCTCCCTCTCTCTCTCCCTCTCTCTCTCCCTCTCTCTCTCCCTCTCTCTCTCCCTCTCTCTCTCCCTCTCTCTCTCCCTCTCTCTCTCCCTCTCTCTCTCCCTCTCTCTCTCCCTCTCTCTCTCCCTCTCTCTCTCCCTCTCTCTCTCCCTCTCTCTCTCCCTCTCTCTCTCCCTCTCTCTCTCCCTCTCTCTCTCCCTCTCTCTCTCCCTCTCTCTCTCCCTCTCTCTCTCCCTCTCTCTCTCCCTCTCTCTCTCCCTCTCTCTCTCCCTCTCTCTCTCCCTCTCTCTCTCCCTCTCTCTCTCCCTCTCTCTCTCCCTCTCTCTCTCCCTCTCTCTCTCCCTCTCTCTCTCCCTCTCTCTCTCCCTCTCTCTCTCCCTCTCTCTCTCCCTCTCTCTCTCCCTCTCTCTCTCCCTCTCTCTCTCCCTCTCTCTCTCCCTCTCTCTCTCCCTCTCCCCCCCCCTCTCTTTCTTTCTCTGTCAAAACTCATGTGGAAAATAAATAAATTCTTAAAAATAAATAAACAAAGCACATATCTACACACAAAAAAAGCTCTTTCTCTAGAAAAACCACTCCATAAAACGGGAAGAGGTGATTGCTCAACCAGAGGCCCAGACATCAACAAAGGGACACCAGAAATCTGGAAAAAAAAAATCTCTCCTCCAAAGAATAATTCTCCAGTAACACACACACACACACACACACACACAAATTTTTTTAGATTTATTGAATTGCATTTATTATTCTCTAATTTGACCAGAAGGAGAGAAAGCAAGCTGCCAGGCCCAGGACTAGAACCATGGTCAGCCAAGTGGGAGTACAGTGCCTAGACAACCACCTGCTAGTCCCCCAAAAAAATGTTTTTAAAGGAATACAAAAAAAAAATGAGGTATAAAATTCAGAATAATGGGACCGGCAGTTAGTGTAATGGCTATGTTGCTGAACTCCCAGGTAGCCGATCGTGGTTTGAGTCCTGGTCCTGGTGGCTTAAACTCATGCCGGGTGCATGTGCGTGGATGCCCAAAGTCCCGAGAGAAGAATGGAGGAGACGGGACTACAGTGTGGCCATCCACCCTGGGGACTGATTTCTCGCTTTCTATCTCTCTGTCTCTCTCTATTTTTCTGGCAAGCGCACGTACCCTATAGCAAAAACCTCTCAAAAAAAAAAATCAGAATAATAATATTAAGGACACTCGATGACATGCAAGATAATTCAAATGAACAATTCAATGAAACCAGTAGATAATCCCATGACATTCAACAAAAAGATAGACTTTTTAAAAGATACCAAACTGCATAAAAGCTGATGGCAATGTGGTTAAAGTGGCTAGATCCCATGTAGCCAACAGTAAGATTTGAGTTCTGGACCCAGCAGCTTGAGAAACATGCTGAGCACATGTGCATGCATGCCCAAAAATCCAAAAATGAGGAAGAAATGAAAGAGAAGTGATACTGGTATGACTATGCCCCACGGAGAATGCTTTCTTACTTCCTCCCCTCTCTTCATGAGCACACAGGCCCTCTGGCAGATTTTTTTAAAAAGAAAAGGACCAAACAGCAATCCTAATGATGAAAAACTCAATACAATAAATTTAAAAATCAGTAAAAAGCATCTACAAAAGGCTAGATCAAGCAACAGAAAGAATGTCTGATCCTGAAGACAGAACTTGTGAAATAACCCAGTCAGACAAAAGAAAAAAAATTTTAGTGAAAAAAAAAAAAACATGATGTATGATACACCACTAAGCAATCAAGTATTTGTGTGACAGAAATTCAACAAGACAGAGAAGGAAAAGCATAGAAAACCTATTTCATGAAGTATTAACTGAAAACTTCCCATATCTCATATGAACATCTAGACTTAAAAAATACAAAGTACATCAAATAGACTCAACATAAATAGATCCTCCTCAAGGCACATAATAATCAAACTGTCAAAAGTCAAACACACACACACACACACACACAAATATCCTAATAATAACAAGAGAAAAATGTCAAGCAACATACAAAGGAACTGCAATCAGACTAATACATATATTTCTCAGTAGAAATCTTGTAGTCCAGGAAGAAATGAAATAATAGATTCAAAATTTAAAAAAAAAAGCTTCCAACCAAGAATACCATATCCAGCAAAGATATCACTAAGAATTTAAAAAAAAAAAATCTTCCTAGACAAGCAAAAACAGAGAATACTAATTGAGAAACATTTTACAAAAACAAAACAAAACAAAACCTGGCCTGGGCATTTCAGTAATGACAGTAACATGGAAGGGAAATAAATAAATAAATAAATAAAGCAAGCAAGCAAGCAAGCCAGGCTGGGAACTGCTACAAATTGAAAGAAATAAAAGTGATAATGATAACTACACATAAGAATTAATTCTGGATTGGATCCTGGACATCCTCACCACTGAAACATATATCAAAAACAGCCATTAGGCTGTTGGGAAAGTCATGATGTATTTTTCTATACAAAAATGGGCCATGACTTTCCTGACAACCTCATATAAATGATATTCTTGGAAAAATTAGAAACATCTGAAAACGGACTATATTTTATAGTATATTGTATCAAAGTTAAATTTCATGAATGCAATAATTATACCATGATTATGTTGGAGAATACCCTCCTCCTTAGAAGACACATACTTAAGTATTTAGCGATAAAGCATTAGAATGTTTGACAATCTGTGGGGACCAGCAGGTGGCATAGTGGTTAAGGTGCTGGACACTCACATGGCTAACCACAGTTTGAGTCCTGAACCTGATGGCTTGCTTTCTCATTTTCCCTCTCTCTTTCTCTCTCTGTGTGTCTCTGGTCAAATACAAAATAAATGAATGAATAAATAAAATTAAATAAATAATTCTCTTAAAAAATGTCTGATAATCTCAATTACAAAATTGGAGCTTAGGGGAGAATGTGAGCAAAACAGGACAAAAGATTGGTAATCAGTGAATCTATGGGAAGGGGACATGGATGTCCTCTTGTAAATTTGTCTACAGATTTGAAATTTCTTTAACAAAAAAAAAAAGATAAACCAAGTAACATTTATCAGATTTTCACTCCCAACGCTCAACCCAAACTACTCTTATCATACCTCCAATAACTGGGGCCGAAAGGTGGCCGGTTGAGGTGCTGTACTCCCACATGTGGCTGACCATGGTTCAAGTCCCAGACCTAGAAGCTTGCTTTCCTACTTTCCCTTTCTTTCTCTCTGTCTCTCTCTGGTCAAAATAAATGAATAATAATGATAATAAGTGAAATAAAATAATTCTTTTTTAAAAAATAAAATTTCCAATAACTTCATGTTGCCAAATTCAACAATCCTCATATACTCAACCTTGAGAATATCAAACATATTTGTTTATTTCCTCTTCCAAATATTTTCTTTGCTTGGTCTCTAGAAACTAACGCTTAACGCTTAACGTCTCTGTGTACTTCACTGGCACAACTTTCTGATTCTCTTCTTTTTCCTGTTTCTAAACATTACACTTCCCCAGGTTTTTGTCTTCACCTTACTACTTCTCCATTCATAGTCACTACTCTGCAGTTTCGCTCAGCCCCTAGCTTTAAATACCATTTGAATGCTATTAACTGCTCCTTTTTTTTTTTTTTTTTTTTTTTTTTTGGTAAGAGAAATTTTTGCTATAGGGCACATGCACTTGCAGAGAGGCAGAGAGAGATAGAAAGTGATATATCACTCCCCAGAAAGGATGGCCATGCCACAAGCCCGTTTCCTCCATTCTCCTCTTGGGATCTTGGGCACACATGCACAAGCCCCCACAAGAGTTTTAAGCTGCTATGTCCAAGACTCAAACAGCAGTCGGCTATGTGGGAGTTCAGCAATGTAACCATTACACCATCTGCTGGGCCCTGAAGGGTGTTTACTTCTAACTTGGCCCCAGAACTCCACTTTCATATAGCCAACTGTCTGTTTGATATTTCCACTTAAATATCTTAAGAGTCATTTCAAATTCAACATGCCAAAATTGACTTATTCGATTTCCTCCCAAAACATCTCCCTTCCCAAACTTCCACATTTCAGTGAATGGTAACTGTACTCCCACAGTTATTCACATCGAAGAGTCCTGGGGTAATCCTGGATTGTTCTTTTGTCTTCTATATATTCTATTAGCAAAGCCTGTCAGCTCTAGCTTCAAAATTTATTAGCACCCCATGATGTCTTACTGCCCCGGTGAACACCTGAGTCCAAGCCTTTCGGGTGTCTTTCATGGGCTACTATAATCTTCCACCTGTTTTCCCTCTACTGCCCTTGACCCACTATAATTCTAGTCTCAACAAAGCAGCATGGGAAAATGCTTTAAAATTCAGTAGAAGGATGTCCCTTCTCTGTCCAAAGGCCTTTAGTGGCTTCCTGGCCCATTCAATAAAATCTAATGCCTTTGCATGGCCTATAAGACCTACAATTTCGAGCCCCTTGCTGCTTCTTTGAGCTCACTTCCTTTATTGTCCTCACCTCCATGCCCTCCTCCACTATAGTCAAGCTGTCCACCTTACTATTTCTGAACAAGACAGGTACGTTCTCCACGTAAAGGAGAAAAGAGGGTAGAATGGAGTAACAGTTTTTAAGGACCTAGAAGATGAACAAGAATGTGAATGAAGAATAACAACATGAGGTCAAAGAGTTAGAACGGAAACAAGAGCCATAGAAACTAAAGAGTGGGGGGGGAATTAAAAAAAAAAAGTATCATCAAAGCAATACTTAAAATAGTGAAAAAAGGAAGAAGAGCACAACTTCCAAACAGGGAATAGAGTAAAAATACCATGCACAGAAAAAAAACAGGAAATAAATGGACTCTTTATAGTGGTTATTTCTGGATAAGAATATGAGGAGCACTTTTACTTCTTCAAACTTCTCTTGTATTTTCAGAGATTTTAAGCTTTGGTGGGGCTGGTCTATTTCACTTTACCCATACTTTTATGGTTTGGCCCTTGCTCCAACGGTATGGCCCTTACCTTTATGGTATGGCCATTTAGGGTAGCAGTCCTCAACCTTCCCAGCACTTGGGACTAGCCTTGTGGAAAGCAGTCTCTCCACAGATTAGGGGGTAGGTCCTGGGATTATCTAATCACAACATACGCACCACACACCCCATTTCCACCATAACCACAATGCAATATACAGTGAAACACTCACACAACATTTGCACACCCATGAGAATCCAATATTGCCACTGATCCGACAGGAGGCGGAGCCCAGGCAGCAGTGTGAGCAATGGGGAGCAACTGCAAATACAGACCAAGACTCATTTACTCAACTACTGCCCACCCTCTGCTGTGGACCTGAGAGATCAACTCTGGCCCATGACCCAGCCCCTAACAGGCCACAGACCAGGACAGGTCCATGCCCCAGGGGTTGAAGATCTCTGATTTAGAGGTGTTGACAGAAAAACAAAACTATTTTAAGTTAAAGTATTTAACTTGTCAGGCTATAATGGGCAGTTAGTAAGTCTACTTAGTTCTTTAACCTGCCAGCTATAGTCTTTCACTAAGATTCCTGTAGACTTGTGCTCCCTAAGAAGCTAGGAGTCACTCAGTCACCTAGGAGGAATCTGTACACAGGAAGGACCTATTCGCTGGGATTCTTTCTTCTCTAAATTTTTGTCCTTTAATTTCAGCCTACTTGAGAACTCCAAATTCCAGTCTGTTTCCTCAGCTGAAAAGACAACGCTATATTCTTTTAAAGTTAATTATTGGTAGATAAGAACCTCATAGTGCTGTTTTATGAATTTTCTGTTTTATAGTACTTTTTGCTCTTCTTTTCCTCTCTTACTGTCTTCCTTTGTGTTTCATTATTTTTCTGTAATGATAGGTTCTGAGTCCTATCTTTTTCTCTTCTGGTCTTCTATAAATATTTTCTTTGTGGTTGCCATGAGGCATCTGTAAAATATCCTGTACCAGACTATTTTAATCTGATAACTTTGATCACATACAAAACCTCTACAGTTTTAATTCCTTTCCCAAACTTTGTGCTGTTTTTGTCACAATTTATGTTTAAAGTAATAAATTTTTGAAAGTAAAATCACACTCTTACAATACATATTTGTTACTTTTTAAAATATAACAAGACAGAAAAAAATATTTTAAATTATTCATTCACATTCTCGACAGGCTAAAACAACAAATGTTAACATTCTGATATATTTTTTTTGTCCCTTTTCTATACAGATTGCTTCTGTTTTTCAAATTTATGATCAAACTATGTATCCATTTTGTATATTGTCTTTTTAATCTTTAATGTATGCCTATAACATTTTTTCAATTTCAGTTTGCAAATGAAACAGTTTAGGTGTCCTTCACTTTGATATATAGAAATAAAATGACAGCTTTATCTCTAACTCCTCTCCTATCAATGACTATTCTCAAAATAATGTGTAGTTCTAGAAAAGCACACTACATGCACAATTTCTTTTATGAAATTCACAAGACTAACTTTCCTAGTATACAAAAATACATATTAAAGTTGTCAGTATTTTAAGAAAAAAATTATGTCCTCAGAATTATAAATGATAAAACATGTTGATTATTTCCAGAAAAATGTCAATAGTATATTTTATACCATGAACCAAAAAGAAAAAGCACCTTCCTCTGCAATCTACAAAAACTATAAATAAACTTAGTGGGGCAAATTACTCACCCTCTATTACTGACAATTGCCTTTTTCAAGTGAATATAATTTGCAGGAAAGATCCCCTGTAAAAGAGAAAAAGATTTCCCATTAGGAAATGTAAATTGTGATTAACATCTCATTAAAAATAAAATCTTAAATTTTAACTTAAAAAAAAATTACACATAGGAGGCAGTCCATCAAATCACCCTCAGGATATGAGCCTGCCATGCATCTCAAAGCCAGTGTCAGCAACTAACCAGCAACTTACACCTTCTCGGTGATGAACTGGAGAAACAATTCTCAGGTCCTGGCTAATACTCAGATTCATGAGAATGAATTTGGGAGCTTCTATATAATTATTTCTTCTTTTACTGTTACAAATTATTTCCACTTTAGAAATTTGAATCAAACTATGGTAAGTACTAATCAATAAGATGTACATTCTTTTAAAAAAAAAATAAAAAGCATTTCAGTTTTTCAGTCAATGTTTCATTCCTCCTGATGCATACAACCTCCTTCAAATAAAACACATCTTTTTAACACTCTTTGGCCCACGCTACCACCGATATTAAACCTAATCTATAATACACAAGGCACACAGATGGGCTGCAGTAACACATTTTGTATACTGGCTCATGATAAAATATAACCTACATCAACAGAGAATCCTACTAGGAGAGTTTAGGGACTTTGAAAGTATAAAACACACAACTGCACGCAGCCACAGCTAGACAATGACTACTGGTTACCTCTAAAGAAGGATTGATAGTAAAACCTTAAAATACAGAAGATCAGCACACACTACTGGGAAGACAAGAGAAATTTCTTTTCACATCAACTTTTCACTAATGCTGCTTGCTAACTAAGTACACCAAAAAATTCTGGACATCACATATTATACAGAAAACAAAAATATGACTGATAGGTGGAGAAAATAATGTCAGACAAATGAGGGACTTTGGTATACAAGAAATGACACTGGTGAATTCTCCAGCTTTTCCTTCTGCCTTTACCTACGACTTAAAGGTGAAAAAGCTGAAAACACCAAACAGGCAAAGGCCCAACCAAAACCTGTTCTCTCTAACCAAAGGACCAGGAAATAAAGACAGAAAACATTCAGATGATAACTGCTGTATTACTATCAAACACTACAAGAAAAAAACAAACTGTGGCCCAATCACCAACATGAAGAAGGCCAATGGGAGAGAATGGACTTTCATCCTCACCAGGCTATAATGACCGATAATATCAGGAAGACTGGTTAAATAACCACAGCTTTGAATCTCATTAAGCAAGAACAAGTCCTCACCACATGGTAGTGGTGGTGACTATGTGGGATACCTGGACTTTCACTCCTAACCAGCTTTAATGAAACCCCCTTCATGACCCCAGCTGTGGGGGCATCAGAAGAGGTCAAAGGAAGAACTGGGACACTGGTTACCATCCAGAAACAACATGACTACCACCCTCCTTCTGGTGAGTAGGGGCCACATGAGGACCACTAAGGAGGCAGTCCAGTGATTCCCAAGCAGGGAAGAATCAGAGGAAGTTCAGTAAAAAGCTGGAACTCCCAACTCTAATCAGCAGAAATGAGGAGCCCTTCCCCTATATGTTCATAAAGACTAAGGAGAAAACATGAGCTTCTACCCCCAGTGTATCTGCAGTGATGAGACAGAACCCTTCTTGCTCTACGAAAGCAGCTAGAACAGAAGGTTTAAGTAAGATGCAATGTCTCAACATAATACCAAAAATGTCCAGGTTTTAATCAAAAATAACATTTCATACCAGGAACCAGGTATATAATAAACTGAATAGAAAAAAAAATAAACCAATAAATGCCAATACCAAGAGGACAAAGATGGTTAGATTTATCTAACAAAGGTCTTTAAAATCCATCTTAAAATGTCTCAACAAGCAATTACAAATGCTTAAAACAAATGAAAAAAGCAAAACAAAACAAAAATGAAAGTCTCAACATATAAATAAAACATGTTGGACAGACTCAACAGAAGACACAATCTGGATTATTGTATAAAGAGAAAACAGACTACAAAGCAATGAGCAAGGCTCAGGGACCTGTAGAGCTATGGCAATGGCAAGGAAACATCTAATATTTGTGTCATCAAGTCTTGGAATGAGACAAAACAGAGGACAAGGCTGAAAAAGCACATGAAGAGGGACCAACAGCCTAATGACTACGTCGCTGGACTCCCATGTAGTTGACCGTGGTTCGAGTCCTGGACCTGGCAGCTTAAACTCACGTCGGCGTGCATGCCCAAGATCCCGAGAGGAGAACAGAGGAGAAGGGATTGCGGTGTGGCCATCCCTCCTGGGGGGTGATTTCTCGCTTTCTGTATCTGTCTGTCTCTGTCTGTCTGGCGAGTGCATGCGCCCTATAGCAAAAACTTCTCAAAAGAAAAAAAAAAAAAAGAAAAGAAAAAGCACATGAAGAAATAATGGCACGCTGCTGAAGTTGTGAAGCAATAAGAAGTCTGACCATTTCTGATAAGAAAAAACAGACTTTACATATGATCCAGCAATTGTATTCATAGTTATTTGTCCAACTGAGTTGATAACCCTATCCAAAAAAAAAAAATCACTACACATAAAAATGTATAGCAATTTTATTCATAAATGGCAAAAATTGGGAAGCGAACAAGCTGTTTTCAATAGTTGAATGAACAAACTATAGTTAATACATACAACACAATATTGTATGAGACATTTGTTGAGACATTTTATTCAGAAATAAAAAGAAATGATTTATCAAGCCCTCAAATCATAGAGAAACCTTGATTGCATATTGCTAAGTGAAAGACATCAATCTGAAAAGGCCACATACTATTATAAATCAAACTACAAACATTTTACAAAAGGCAAAACTTAATTAGAGACAGTAAAAAGAACTGTTGTTACTAGGGTTCCTAGGGGAAGTGGGGAATGATAACAAGTGGAACCTAGGTCATTGTTAGGACAGTGGGACTATTCTGTATACCACCTTAATGATAGCTACATGACATTATACATTTATTAAGACCCAAAGAATTGTGTAACACAAAGAACGAACAATAATGCAAATGATAAACAGTATCAATAGTGTATCAGGACATGGCTACAGTGAACTAGATTTTTAAGGGAATGAAGATTTTCTACTAATAATTCAGCCTCCAACAAACGAGCTAGCGGCAGAAGAAGCCATGGGCCTTCAGGACAAGGCTCCACATGGCTACAGTGAACTAGATTTTTAAGGGAATGAAGATTTTCTACTAATAATTCAGCCTCCAACAAACGAGCTAGCGGCAGGGAGCCCCCCCTCTGCACCCCTAGCCTTCTCTCTCTATCTCTCAGTTCCTGTCTCTCCCTGCTTCTGTCCTCCCTTTTTTTTTT
>NW_006206856.1:2444356-2466462 GCF_000334495.1 Tupaia belangeri chinensis
TTTTTGATTTTTTTTTCTTTTTTTGTTGTTTTTCTCTGTCTCGTTTTCTTTTTTCTTGTCTCTTCACTCTCCAATATCCTTTCAGTGTGTTTTTAGACAGATCTAAGATCACTGTAGCTAAACATTCAAATACTAATAGGGTTGAAATATTCCCCACTATCTTCTGAATCTGCTGCACCAGCAAGCACAATAGAACAGCAAAGAGATTCTGGATCACCTCTGTCTGCTTGCTCCTTAACATTAAGGCTGAACCTCCAGAATTTGAAAGAAAACACAACATTCATCAGATGACAAGAAATCACCGCCGGATCACGAGAAACATGGGAAAACAAGAAAATACCTCTCCTCCTAGGGAAAAGAGTAACTCTTCATCCACAAGCAGTTCGGTGAAAATCATGGAAATGTCTGATAAGGAATTCAGATCATTCATAATGTCTAAGCTAACAGAGATGGAAGAGAAGAGAGATAATGAACTACTAAAGAGAAAGGAGAAAGAGATTGACGAGTTCCAAGAGATGAGGAAATTCCTGCAAGATCTAAAAGTGGAATTACACACTTTACAAAAGACTCAAACCGAACTGCTAGAGATGAAGTCTATAATACAAGAAGTCAAAATCTCCCTGGAAAGCATTAAAAGCAGACTAGATCATTCAGAAAATAGAATCTCAGATGTAGAGGAGAAAATGGCTGGCCTAGAAAAATCCACCATGAAGGCTGAGAAAATGGCACAAAAATTTGAGAATAATATGCGAGAAGTACTGGATACCATCAAACGTCCAAATATCCGGATAATTGGCATTCCAGAAGGTGAGGAAACCCATAAGGGCATTGATAATCTATTCCAGGAAATCCTGCAAGAAAACTTTCCAAACCTAGAGAGGCATTCAAAGATCCAGTCCCAGGAAATACAACGGACCCCAAATAGAATCAACCCTAGAAGATCTTCTCCAAGACACATTATAGCCAGGTTGACCAAAACTGCAGACAAAGACAAGATACTAAGATTAGCAAGAGAAAAACATCAAGTTACCTACAAAGGACATCCCATCAGGCTAACAGCAGATCTCTCATCAGAAACAATAAAAGCGAGGAGAGAATGGGAAAATATATTCCAAGTGTTAAGAGAGAAGCAGTTTCAGCCAAGAATACTGTATCCGGCAAGATTATCTTTCAGGTGGGAAGAAAAGACAAGAACATTCTCAGATAAACAAAACCTGAAAGAATTTACCAGCACCAGACCAGACCTCCAAGAAGTTCTCAAGGATGTGCTGTATCAGGAAAACTAAACGCAGATACATGGAAATAAGAGTCCAAAAACTGAGAAAGTAGCTAACTTAATCATAGGGACAAGTCTGGAGTTGAATACTATATCCCAGAATTTAATCAGGAAAATTGAACCAGAACAGAAGATAAAAGTATATGAGACTGATAGGTTCATGCACCTACCATTTGAACAGAATCCTAACCTGTTTCCGGGCTTTAAGCAAAGTTCCTTGGCGGTTCTTTGATTTAAGTTAAAACTGGTTTTCTTAGTAGTAACGAGGGAACTCACCTTTGAAAGTAGTCAGGTTATGTAGGAAATTGTGTGATCAATGCAATGTGGGTGGGAAGGGAATGGAGGACAATTTTGGACACTAGAGGTGGTGTGAGAGGAGGGTGGGAAGGGACAGAGGGTCAGAAAGAGGGGTGGAATTAATTCTAGCAACTAGAAGTGGAAATTTATATTTTTTGTAATGTGCATGATTGAGTCACTATGCAGTGTGTACTGGATGGGAGATCGCATTTTGTGTGCTGTGATGATGCCTAGAGAAGGAATGTAAATTGAGTTACAAAAAAGAGTTTCAGGAAAACAAAATATATCTATTCAATGACTGCAGTAGGATATGTAGCCCCAGTTAGGTGCTACTTGATAGGATGCGTAAAGTTAGACTTGTGCTCATGGAAATGTGTCACATGTGTTTGCTAGGAGGGTATTTGGATTGATGAGGGTCTTTGGTGATTCAATAAAATGTGGGGGGAAAATGGTATAGAAAGCAAACATAGATAACAGAGACAGTGTGGGAGGAGAACAGGAGGTGGCAGAGGGTAAGAGATAGGGAACCAAGGATGGGGGGAAAAAAGCAAAACATACAGAAAACAAGAAATGGAAGATCATTTGCTAAGAATAACATATTTGTTGATGTGCTTGATTGAGACAATATACAGTGTACTCTAGATGGAAAATCTCATTTTGTATGCTATAATGATGTATAGTGAATGAATGCAAATAAATAAATTGGGAAAAAAAATTAGCTCACTTTCAAAATGAGTGAGTCTGAGAATGTATAATTCTTAACAGCTTTATTAATTCAAAAAAGATTATTAAAACAGTCATAGAATTTTTTTTTTTTTTTGGAGAGGTTTTCGCTATAGGGCGCGTGAGCTCGCCAGACAGAGACATAGAGACAGAAAGCGAGAGGTCACCTCCCAGGGGGGATGGTCACGCCGCAATGCCTTCTCCTCCATTCTCCTCTCGGGATCTTGGGCATGCATGCACACGTGCCCGGCGTGAGTTTTGGGCCACCCAGTTCAGGACGCGAACCACAGTCGACTACCTGGGAGTCCAGCGACATAGCCATTACGCTAACTGCTGGTTCCCAACAGTCATAGGATTTCTATAGTTTATCCTAATAATAAATTTTCAGGTCTAGAATTAATTCTGAATCACAATTTCTGTAAAGAAGTTGAATTTTATTGTGAAATAAAATTGAGGAACATCAGACCATGGATTGCAATTGACTCACATTGAACATGACTTTATACTGATATAACAATGTGTTACTACTTCTGTAATTATTGTGCCTTCCTAACTGACATTGAATTTGTGCAGTTGGCTCCACTGCATGAAAAAAATGAGTAAAGTAGGTATCCAGAAGAGTTTCTACTTTTAAAAGTCTGAGGGCAGGGGCTGGCAGGTGGCATGGTGGTTAAAGGCGCTGGATTCCCACATGGTCTACTGCAGTTCAAGTCCCAGACCTGGTGGCCAGCTTTCTCACTTTCTCTTTCTCTCTCTCACTCTGTCCCTCTTTGATCAAACTGAGATAAACAAATGAATAAATAAATAAATAAATAAATAAATATAGAAAAAATAATTGCTAAAAAAAAAATCTGAGGGCAAACGAAACTTTATGTCTTGGAGAAAAAAAAACTATAATTTTGCTTATAAAAATTTAGAAAGTGATTTATGGTGAATGTCTTTTTTCATGTCTGCAGTTTGTCAATGTTAATTTCATATCTGGCTTCAATTAAAAACACTTATATGAAAACAAACAAAAAAAATAGTGTATCAGTACTGGTCCATTAATTGTAACAAATATATCACACTAATGCAGCTAAAAGATAATCACTGCATAGAAGTGGGAAGGGAGGGCTAGTAGGTGATGTGGTGGCGAAGGCACTGGATTCCCACACAGCTAGACTCAGCAGCTTGAAAATTATGCCGTGTATATGTGTGAGTGTGCCTAAAATCCCAGAAGAGAATGAAGAGGAAGGGACTGCGGCATGGCCATCCTCTCTGGGGGTGATTTCTTTCTCTCTCTCTCTCTCCCTCCCTCCCTCCTTCCTTCCAAAGAGCACATATACAATATGGAAAAAAAAAAAGGGGGGGGGGGGGAGGGTGAAGAGGAGGGAACAACTGAAGTAGTGAATATCATAAGCATCCTGGGAAGGGGAGAGAGTGTGGGGGGAAGGGATATCTGATTAACAGATAACAAGAGAGCAAGCAGGTAAGTTGAATGACCTTCAACTTAAAGTAGAGAAATAACAGTTAGTGGCAATTCAATGTATATTCAGTATAGCTACAAGAGGGGATTTCAAACGTTCAAAACACAAAGTAATAAATGTTTGAGATGGTGAGTTGTTTATTGCCTTGATTTGATCAGTACATATTGTACCCGTGTACTGAAAAACCACACCATACCCCATAAATATGTATCACTATTATATGTCAATTAAAAAGTGTAATAAAAAAGAACCCTGAAATGCTGAAGCACAAAAATAAACATATACAAATCAACTGGATTTTGATATGCTGGCAATAAATGAGTACACACCTAAATTAAAAGTACAATACTGGGGCTGGCCCACAACCTACTGGTTAAGGCACAGATCTCAGGATTATGACTTTGGACTTTCTAGCTGCCAGACTGAGGGTCAAAATAAACCCCCATTCTCTTAAATCCACCTAGCCTCAGGTATTTCAGCTAGAAACAAAATAACTAAGATAATAGTCACAAGTATGACTATGTTGTGTCTTGATATGCATTTCTTTGGGCTTTTTGGGATTTTTTTGAGATTTACTCACCTTATTGAATATGTAGGTTTAGGTCGTTCATCAAATTTGGGATGTTTCATGTATTTTCCAGAACTATATCTAAAAACATAAAACTGTCCAGAAAATATTCTAATAAAAATGCAAAATAATAATAGGTTCAAGTTTGGGATCTCGTGACTTCAGAAACAATGCATGTATATACATGTCCAAAATAACAACAGGATGAAGAAATGGAGGAGAAGGAATTGTAGTATCCCCACCCCCATCTCTCTAACGAGTGCATGCATCCTTTGGCAATTTTTGTAAGTTAAAAAATATATATGATACCTTTTATACTCACTCAAAAATGACATATATAAGTATAAATCTAACAAAATAGATACAGAATTTTGACACAGAGAAGGAGAGGACACTGATAAATCAAATGTTAAACTAGTAAATGCCAATACCAAACTAAATCAAATGTTAAATAAACAACTACGCTTATGAAAGACTCAACAAAGGGAAAATCTTGATTCTCCACAAATTGATATACATGTTTAATGAGATTCCTATAAAAATTCTGGCAAGATTTTTTTCTAGCTATAGATGAGATTATTCTAAAATGTTTCAAGGCAGAGAAACAAAAATAGCTAATTTTGAAAAGGAATGAAGTGAAAGAAAAACACACATTATATAAAGGGGCTTTCAAAAAGTTCATGAAATGTGTGCTTTAAAACAAACAAACAAACAAACAAACAACTAGGGGCCCACAGATGGCATAGCGGTTATGTTGCTGGAGGACCATTACGGTTTGAGACCCTGACTTGGTACCCTGAAAACCACACTGAGCACATGTGGGTGCATGCATGCCCAAGACCCCAGGAGGAAAATGGAAGAGAAGGGATTGTGGCATGACCATCCCCCTGGGAGGTAATTTCTCACTTTCCCTTTCACTGCTCTATCTTCCTGGTGAGCACATGCGTCCCATGGTAAAAACCTCTAAAAAAAAAAACTATACATGGTTTTCGACATTTTTTACCCCATAATAAATTCAAACACACTTATTAAGACATGTCTGAACAGGTCTAGTTTGATGCACTAAAAAAGACATCAGTTTGAAAAGAGCCCCATCAAAGTAGCATGAATTCTGCTAAAACTGAAGCAACAAATATCAAATTTATGGTGAAATTGGGAACTGCCGTCTTCCAGTAATTAACCAAAATGATGAACACAAAGGGAAAAGAGGAGAGGCATCCAATATATGTTCTCTAGGCCTTTCAGAAAACACGGAGTTGTTCCTTTGTCAACATATATGCGAATCTACAAGAAAGGTGATAATTATAGACATCAAAGGAATGGGTACTGTTCAAAAAGGAATGCCCCACAAATGTTACCATGGCAAAACGAAGAGTTTACAATGTTACCGAGCATGCTGTTGGCATTGTTGTGAACAAACAAGGGCAAGATCCTTGCCAAGAGAATAATGTGCATATTGAACATGTTAAACATTCTAAGAGCAGTGTGTGCGTGGATGCCCAGGATCTCGAGAGGAGAATGGAGGAGAAGGGATTGCGGCATGGCCATCCCCCCTGAGGGGTGATTTCTCGCTTTCTGTCTTTGTGTCTCTCTCTGTCTTTCTGGCGAGCACATACACCCTATAGCAAAAACCTCTCAAAAAAAAAAAAAAGAGAGAGAATAAAAAGACAAGCTACAGATTGGAAGAAAATATTTTCAAACCACACATCTGACACAGACTTGTATCTAGAATATATAAAGATTCTCAAAACATCATTTTAAAAAAAGAAAGCCCAGTTAGAAAATGGGCAAAAGACATGAGGAGACATTTCACTGAAGAATATATACAGATGGCAAATAAGCATTTGGAAAGATGTTTGAAATCATTAATCATTAGAGAAATGCAAATCAACACCACAATGAGATGGCTACACCTATGAGAATGGCTAAAAGAGGAAATAGTACCACCACCAAATGCTGGCAAGGATGCAGAGAAACAAGCTCTCATACGCTGCAGGTGGAGAAGAAAAGTGGCTCAGGCCACTCTGAGAAATAGCTTGGCAGTTCTTCAAAAAAACTAAATCTGAAACTACTACACGAGGCAGCAGTATATCTTCAGACATTTATCCCAAACTTTGGTTCATAAAACTATAAAAACCTGTACACAAATGTTTATAGTAGTTTTATTTGTAATCGTTAAAAAAAGAAAAAACATGGAAACTCAGATATCCTTCAAAGTGAGAATGGTTAAACAAATGGTGATATATGCATATTGTAGAATATAACTAAGAAATAAAAAGAAATAAACTACCAATACATGCAATGACCTAAGTAAATTTAAAAAACTGCATACTATATTATTCCATTTATATAAAATTTTACAGCAACAAAATGAAAAGAATAGAGAACAGATCAGTGGTTGTAGATATTAAGAAACGGCAGAGACAAAAGGAAGTAGGATAGCTATATAAAAGGGCAACATGAGAGATCCTTGGGTTAATGGAAATGTTCTGTGTCCTCATTGCAGCAATACCAATTTCATGGTTTGTATATTGTATTATCATTTGGCAAGATGTTACCATGAGAGGAAACTGTGTAAAGGATGTGCTACATCTCTTTATTTATTATAACCATGTATGAATCGGTAATTATCTAAAATAAAAAAGGCATAACTAAAAAATTTAAAAAAAAAAGAGCAGAATTTTGCCAAAAACCAACTAGAAAACTAAACAAAATATGTTACACAACTATTCTGAGACCCTGGACAACCAGCAGCACAGGAATGCGATCCCTGAGAGACGGGAAACAGATTATGTCAGTCTCACAATTTTCCAAGCTTTTAACATAAAGGCCTTTATCAAACTGAAAGGGAGTGCACGGAGCAAGGCACTGTCACGACATGAGAAGACAAACCAAACAGTCTAGAGAGCTGGATTTCATGTGGCATAAAAGAGGAAGAAATTGTGAACAAAAGGGAGTACAGAATTCAGCAATTCCCTTCCGTCTTGGGCTAAAATGAAGCTGCAAAAACAAACGGAGACTTCATGAGTCCAGGCAAGGAACTACTGGGGAGCTCCGAGCTGAACGATGCCTGAAGCATATCTAAGACTGGTATGTCTTTATAAAGTTATGATCAAGCAGGGTGGGAAAAAACTGAGAGAACGCTGTCTTTTCAATAAAGACCAAGTAATATTTCATGTTAAGTAGAAGGTCAATCCCCAGAAGGAAGTCTACACGAGCACACTTTAACAAGCTGCCATGATCAAGCCGATTTACCAGCAAGTTAACTTGCTGCCAAAACAAACTCAACTTTCTTTAAAAATGATACCAAAATTGAAATCAAGAAATTCAACAACATAACTTCAAATTTTGGAAAACAAAACAAAACAAAATTACTAGACTTGAGAAAATGTAAACCGTAACCAGGAGAAGAAGCAGTCAATAGAAACAAGCCCCCAAATGACAAATAATAGAGCTAGCTGAAGAGAAACTTAAAATAGCTAGTAAAATGTGTTCAAGAATTTAAAGGAAAACAGGAACATAAGGAGAGTGCAACTGGTGTATAAAATATAACAAAATGGAAATTACATAGCTTAAAAAAAAAGTATCTGATTTAACACTTTCACTGGAGGTGTTTAAAGGCAGATTAGACACTATGGAAGAAACAGCAGGGCGCCTGAAGACCTAGTATTAAAGCTATCCAAGTAGAAAATTAGATAGGGGGAAGGTTGAAAAAATAAAATTAAAATAGCAGTAGAAATCAGTGGGATAATATAAAACAGTGTAATTTATGTGCAACTGAAGTATCAAAGAAAAATGGCAAAGAAATATTTGAAAATCATAGAAGAATTTTTCTAAATCAGATGAAAAATATAAACCCACAGATCCAGGAAACTCCATGAAACAAAACAAGATAAACAAAGAAAAATAGGCATATATAACTTCAAAATACATCATAATTGAATTGTGCATGCCTATGACCCAGGCCAGCTGAGACTGGGGAGTGGATCGCACCATGAGGATCCTATAGGTGGTACCTGCCTGCGCATACACACACGCGCGTATGTGTGTATGTGTCTCTGTTTCAAGAAAGAAATAAACTTTCTAAAGCCTTATTAAAATAAAAAGGGAAATCATCCAAAAATAAAATCAAAAGAATAAAGTATGCATACAAGAAACTAAGATAATATTACTAAAGATTTTTCATCAGAAATACTCAGCCAGCCAGGAGACAAAAGACTTATATAATGAAATGTTTTAACAAGAATTGTACATTCAATGAAAATACATTTTAAAAATAAAAGTGAGTAAACCCAAGTAAGCAGAAGAGAGTAAGAATGAACACAGTTTGTGAAATATACCAAAAAGAAAAAAAAAGTTAATAAGATCAAATGCAACAAAAACCTAATCAGATTTGATCAAGGAAAACAAAGGACACAAATGCCTAAAATCTGGAATGAAAGAAGGATTATCACTAATATCTTGCTATAATAATAGAATATAAATAACTATAACAACTAATTTAAAAACACAGGTAAAACAGACAAAAATCCTGCAAAATGCAACTGATGAAAACCATCTAAAGATGAGCTAGACAAACACAGCAATGATAAAATGTAAAAATCTCCAACCATAAATGAAACTTAAAATGACAAATTGAATCTCCTCAAAAATAAAATCTACACTCCATTATACAACATTAAGAAAATGTAAAGGCTGAGACCAGCAGATAGTGCAGCGGTTACATCGCTGGACTCCCACATGGCCGACTGCGGTACAAGTCCCAGTCTTGATGGCTTCAAACTCACACCAGGAATGTGTGCATACGTGCCCAAGACCCCAGAAGGAGAAGGGATCGCGGCATGGCTATCCCCCTGGGGCATAATTTCTCACTTTCAGTCTCTCTGTCTGTCTCTGTCTCTCTTTCTCTCTGGCAAGCACATGAGCCCTATAGTAAAAATCTCTCCAAAGAAAAGAAAATGCAAAGGCAAGTCATATGTTGAAAGAATGTGTTGACAAAGGACTTGTATTCAAAATAAAGAAACTGTAAGAATTTAAAAAGAAAACCAATCTCTCTCTCTCTCTCTCTCTCTCTCTCTCTCTCTCTACTCTCTTTGTTATTATTGGCAATTAAGTACTGAACTGGTTGGTTTAAAGTATTACAAGTTTTGGCATTTTCCACAATTTACATATATCAAATAAAAAAGGTTCATCAGTCCTCCATTCCTAAAATCACCACTACAACCTAATATTCCCTAGAATTTTCATCTGCTTTCTTTCTTTCACTCACAACTTAACTGTGGTAACTTCACTATCTTCTCTAATCACTCATCAATTCACTAAGACTCTGACTTTCTGCCACTACTATATAATTAAATGGGAGTCTCTTAAAAATCATCAATGGCCTTTTAATTGTCAAATACATTGGTCCCTATTTAATAATTTTGCCAGACTACTCCACAACACGTGAAACCATTCATTACCATTTCTAAAAACCTCTCCTGAGCCAGTCAGTGCCATAGTTAAGGTGGCTGGATCCCACATGCCTGACTACTTGGTTCAAGTCCCAGACCCAGCGGCTTGAAAAACGTGCCAGGTGCATGGTGTGTGTGCCCACCCAAACTCCCAAAAGGAGAAATAGAGGAGAAGGGATTGTGGTGTGACCATCTCCCATGGGTGGGATGCTTTCTCACTTTCCGTCTCTCTCTCTCTCTCTCCAGCAAGTATACACACCTTCTAGTAAATAAAAAATAGTAATAATAAAATTTTTAAAGTTTTAAGACTCTTCTCCATAGGACCACAAGAAGGCATAATGGTTACGTTGCTGGACCTCCCATGTAGTCGACCGCAGTATGAATCCTGGACCTGACAGTTTAAAACTCACACCACATGCATGTGCTTGCCTGACCAAAATTCCAATAGGAGGATGGAAGAGAAGGGATTGGGGCATGGCCATCCCCCTGGAAGTCGATTTCTCATTTACTATCTTTCTGCCTCTGGTGAGGGCACGTACCCTATAGCAAAAATCTCTCTTAAAAAAGCAAAACAAAACAAAAAACAACTCTTCTCCTTAACTACATATGGCATCTGTTTCTCAGTCCTTTTTATTTATTTATTTATTATTTTTGTGGGGGGAGAGATTTTTGCTATAGGGTGCCTGCACTTGCCAGAAAGACAGAAAGCGAGAAATCACCTCCCATGGGGGATGGCCACGCCACAATCCCTTCTCCTCCATCTTCCTCTGGGGATCTTGGGCACGTGGACACACATGCGCCCACCGTGAGTTTAAGCTACTGGGTCCAGGACTCGAACTGCAGTCAACAACATGGGAGTCCAGCAACATAGCCATTATGCTAACTGCTGGTCCCCTCAGTCCTTTTTTTATTAGTTCATCTTTTTCTGTCCTCCAAGGTGTTTGCAGTTTTTGATTTTTAAATTTTAGCAATAAATCAACCTAAATAATCATTTGGTCCGCTAAGTCCAGGTCTATGAATAAATCAATTTACTATTTTGTCAGATAGCTTAAAAATATATTTAAAAGCCTGAATAAGCTCTGAAGCTAAAACCGCATTTGCATTTATTGTCCTTTTAGAAAAACCATTTTTGTACCGCTGAGACAGAAGAATCTGGTAGAATTCCGTAAAGGAAAGAATGATTGTGGCTACTGTAAAAGATCAAAAGATGAACCAGCAAGAGTTGGTGTATCGAACAAACATACTAGGCTCCTTCCTATATTAAAAATAAATAAATAAATAAATAAATAAATAAATTTTTTATTACCTTTACATTTGGCTTCTTTGTTGAAACTCCTCTGTACCAACCTAAAACAAAGCATACAAAGGAAATTAAGTTCATTTTATTGTAATTTTCTGTAAGGCAGATAAAGGAGAATTTTTAGAAAAATATAACTGAATATAAAACTTTCCTTATTCATCAACTATGGCTTTATTAGAATCTAGGGCTCTCCTAGTCATTTATTCTAGAGAAACAATTTTACAAAATACATTCCCAGCTTTTATCACGAGGCAATAATCCTGGACAATCTAGCTTTGCAACTATATTCTCCTCTTTTACTGTCATCAATTGTATCTTGTCTAAGATTTCAGAATGCTAGCAAAAAAGTGAAATCCCTCTTGATATTCAGATTGCCTGAATCCTCATCAGTTTCAATGTCATAATATATATTTAACTGAAGACTATGTCAAAGTTTTTCCCCTCTGATGAGTAAATATCTCTTGATTATCTATCACTTTCAGGAACCTAGGAGCAGGCAAAGTTCTACATGCTTTCTAACATTTTCAGATACAAACTTGTGTGGAAAATTAAACAAAGAAAAGGTGACTTTCTCACAACACTGAAGTTTGACATTTAAAGCCAGCCTCCTTCAGGACATAATTATGTATTTGATTTAGGTCATAATATCAAGACTGAACTCTAAGAAATGCTAGACAGTATTGCCTTCCCCCCCTCATCCAAAAAAAAAAAGCCCTCTACTGGTCTTGAATCCTATTTGTAAATAATCCTTCCTGATTATTTGCTGCAACTCTCTAACCTCTAATCTAGGGACATGTTACAGGTCGATCATGGAAAAAACAAACTTTTTTCACTTTACCCAAATATCTGGTGATGAAAGACTTTACAATATAATTATTATTAGAAAAGGTTTGGGTATTGTCTTCAAATTCCAAAATATAACTTTTTTTTGGGGGGGGGCACATTTGTACACTCGCCAGAGTGACAGAAAGCAAGAAATCATTCCCCAGGGGGGATGGCCACACTGCAATCCCTTCTCCTCTTGGGATCCTGGGCACGCATGCACACGTGCCTGGTGTGAGTTCGAGCCACCAGGTCCGGGACTCGAGCCATGGTCAACTACATGGGAGTGCAGCAACATAGCCATAATGCAACTGCTAGTCCCTAATCCTTTTTTTTTTTTTTCTTTTTAAGCGAAAGAGATTCTTGCTATAGGATGCATGTGCCCGCTGTAGAGACAGAAAGCAAGAAATCACCCCCTGCGGGGATGGCCACACCACAATCCCTTCTTCTCCAGGCACCTCTCAGGATTTTGAGCACACATACACACACCTGGCATGAGTTATAAATCACTGGGACTGAGACTCAAACTGTAGTAGATTATGTGGGAGTCCAGCAATGCAGCCATTATGTCACCTGCTGGTCCCACAAGTGTAACTCTTAAAGCCTCTACTGAAATATAGTTTAGGCTTTATCAATGATCATGATAAAAAATAGGACTCATTTACTCCTCTGCTGAAAATGCTCTGACTGCATCCCATCTCAGAGTTCAAATCCAGTTTCCACAGTTTCTGGTGATTCCATCTCCTACCTTCACTCTGCCCCTCCCCAGCCCACCCCTGCTACTGCAGCCACACTAGTCTCCAGAAATTGCTCCAACTCACCAAGCAGGCTCTCACCTCCGGGCTTCTGTACGTTGTGCACCATATGCCTGCACTACTCTTCCCCCAGAGAGCCCAAGATGGCTGCCTCACTTCCGTCTGCTCTCAGCTCCAATGTTACCATCTTCAGAAAGGCCTTTCCTGACCATCCTATATAAATACCAGGAGAACAAACATCCTCCCCTCCCCATCCTCACTCTACCTCCTTTTATCTGTTTTATCCTTCCTATTTTTCTTGATGAGAATATGGACTTTATTTATTCTTTTATAGCTGAGCCCCAGTAGCTAAAAGAGTAGCTGACCTACATTAGGCACGCCAATATTTGGGGACTGAAAGAATAAATTAATGTATGAGGTGATTATACCTACCAGACCTGACAAAAGTGCTGATAAAATTAGGGTTGACATATGTAAAGTACTTTATGCAGTCTGGCGCTGTTATTATTATTATCACTGTAATAACTCCATGATTGGAGAGGGGTTAGGGGACAGTGTCTGGCACACTGCAATAACTCCATGACTGGCATGGTTAGAGGACAGAAGAATGAAATGCAGTAGACACTATATTTATTAATAACGGTGCTGAGTGTTATTTCTAAACCTACCCAGAGGAGACTGGGCTTACAGAATAAAATAACTGAAGCTGAAAGTTTCGTCGTGTAAATGGTGTTGATGCTAAGAAACAGTAGGGGACTAAAAGGTACATACTCCTAAACATCTATTTTAAATGGCTATTGGGAAAAGTTGGGGCATAGATAAAAAAAGAAAAATCCATACCCATCTGACAGAGGTTCAAATTAATGCATGATTAGCAGCCGTGCCTTTACCTTCTCACCACACAAATGTGGATCCAAACACTACTACAGAGATGTTATTGCTACTGCAACAGAAAGAACAATCACTGAAACTAAAACCAGAGTGAATGAGTGTAAAGAACCTCCACATCCATGAGAAGTAACTCTCCCAACTTAAATAGAAATGTTTTTTTTTCATTTGCCAGAAGGTGTATGTGCTCGCCAGGGAGAGACAGAGATTGAGGGGGAGAGGGAAAAGGCAGTCTCCAATGGGAAATGGCCTCAGTCCCTTCTCCTCCATTTACCCACCCTGTTAGGATTTGCGGCATACACATACGTGTGACCTGAGTGTTTTTTAAGCCACCAGGGTGGGATTCAAACCACAGTCAGCCATGAGAGAGTCACCTCTGTTAACCATCAGTCCCTGGGGTCAGCCCTGGAAATGACTTTTTCACCATATAACCTGTCCATAATTTGTGATCACTGGTAAAGCCTAAGCTATTTACACGATTACATAGTATAACTTTACCCACAATCCTCTTATTCTTAAAACACCACCACTGAACCTCTCATGCTTCTAATCATAGTTGTTTTAATTGACTTTCATTTTTAAGGCTTTTTTCTATAGGCATAGGGTGCATGCACTCACCAGAGTGAGAAATCACTCCCTAGGAGGGATGACTATGTCCCAATCCCTTCTTTGCCATTCTCCTCATTGAATCTTGAACACGCATGCATGCACAAGTACTGGGCATGACTATTAAGCCAGCAGGTCTGGAACTCAAACCGGTTGACCATGTGGGAGATCAGCACCTTAACCACCACACAACTTTTACTTGTAACTCATACAAAATTCTGTCCTGAGCTATCCATCCACTAGAGTCTTTCTGTTCAAAACTTACAGTAAGACTTATACCAATCAACTATTATGTAGAAAGCAAACTAGGGACGTGAGGGAGAAATGTTTCTTTTGATTTTAGTGCCTCAAAACACTGACTGGACTAAGCAGTAGCTTGTTTTTGTAGTATATAGTTTATTACTAGGTGTAGTTTTTCATGAAAAGTCAAACAGGGTTTCCTCTAAACTAGGTTTAAAAAAATTTCTTGTATCACCTAATTCATCAATACAAGAAAGTTCTATACTGACAAAAATATGGAAAATAATTAGTAACAAGTATGCAAAATAAAACACAGTTGTGATCCCACTGAGAAAACACAGTATCAGCCCAAGTCATGATCTCCCTGTAAAAAAATTTAACTGATTTACACAATGGCTCCAAGATAAGGTGAAAATGACAAAATAATGGAAACAACGTAGAAAAAAAGAGCAACAGTAAAACTAAACATTCTAAAGTATTAACTGGACTTTTATTCCTCCTACATCAACCTTATCTGATGTAGAAACAACTACATGCTATGCAAACTTCTTTCACCTAGACACTGTAATCCAATTGGAGATGACTGGAAAATTACGCATTTGCAATACAATTCAAACGTCACTGACTACATTTACTAAAAATGATAAATTCATCTAAAATAAATTCTAGATTTATATGGTAAAGATAGAAAATTTAATGTCTATTCAAAAAGTCTAGATTTAAAATATCAAAAACCTGAACTCTAAAAATACTTACTAAATGTAATTGAAAATAAAGGCGATAAATGAAACTAAATTTCTAATTGAGATATAATGTTAATTCCTACTTCATACTAAAATCACTCGCGATTTATTTTACAATTTAAGAGTTAATCAAGGGGGGAACCAGCAGTTAGCGTAATGGCTATGTTGCTGGACTCCCACGTAGTCGACCGCGGTTCACGTCCCGGACCTGGTGGCTTAAAACTCACGCTGGGCGCATGTGCATGCATGCCCAAGATCCCGAGAGGAGAATGGAGAAGGGACTGCGGCGTGACCATCCTCCATGGGGGGTGATTTCTCGCTTTCTGTCTCTATGTCTGTCGGGCGAGCGCACGCGCCCTATAGCGAAAACCTCTCAAAAAAAAAAGAAAAGAAAAGAAAAAAAGAGTTATTCAAGGGGATCCAAACTGTCTGGCACAGGTGGTTGCAGAGCTGGGAGCCACAAGCCAAATACAGCTCTAGTTCCCAGCCTGGTCAGAATGAAAACAGGACAGGCCCATGCACATGCACATGCTTCTGGGGGGTTGAGGAGTAGAGGACTGAGGACTGTTACAGAACCCCATAGGGAGGGTGCTTTTTTCTCTCTCTTAATTAAATGAAAACAGGTAATCTATCATGAATATTTTAAAAGAGTGGGGACCAGCAGGTGGCATGGTGGTTAAGGGGCTGGACACTCCCACATGGCCAGCCACGGTTTGAGTCCCAGACCTGGTGGCTTGCTTGCTTTCTCACTTTCTCTTGCTCTCTCTGGTCAAATTAAAATAAAATGGATGAATAAATAAAATTAAGTAATTCTAAAATACAAACATAAAACTAATAAAAAATATTTTGAAAGAGTTGTTCAAGGTATATTCTCTTTTTGGTTTTTTGGTTTTTTTTTTTCTTTTTTTGGAGAGATTTTTGATATAGGGCATGTGCGCTGGCCAGAAAGACAGAGAGAGACAGAGAGACAGAAAGCGAGAAATCACCCTACGGGAGATGGTCACGCCACAATCCCCTCTCCTCCATTCTCCTCTCGGGATCTTAGGCACTCATGCACACGTGCCTGGCGTGAGTTTAAGCCACCGGGTCTCAGACTCGTACTGCGGTTGACTACATGGGAGTCCAACGACATAGCCATTATGCTAACTGCTGGTCCCAAGGTATATTCTCGTTAAGTAGTTCACAAAGGAAATGAAAAAATGTGGAAAAAAAAGTTTTAAATTTAAAAAAAAAACATATTAGTATGGAAAGAAAGAAGAACATTGTAGACTGCAGGAAGACAAGTAGAGATTCACTATACTTTCAAAGATAATAAAATTCAGAAATACATTATATAGTTTTTAAAGGAAATTAATGTACAAAAAAGTAGAAGAAACTGAGAACACAACTAATTATTAGAGAACTAGGAAAGAAACACACTAGTATGTATATGTGTTTACAATCACTAAGTAAATGGTTGGTAATTAAAGAATGAATGAGATGAGAATGAATGAGATGAGATAGGTGCAGAGTTTGTATCTGACGACCCAACTCTGGAGTACCCCTTCCATAATTATGGCAAATAATTATACATTATAAATCGTAGTCACTCAAGCTGCATTTTTAAAAAGGGAACTGTTTTATGTTTTCGTTTGTTATTGTTGCTTAATCTAATCCCATTTAGCTAAACAAACAAGGGAAATACAAATAAGAAGAATGTTAGGGAAAATATGCTGGGTACTAAGCAAAAAAAATTAAAGACTAATTTGTGTGAAAGCTACAATAATTTAAACATTTAGACGAAAAATGTTAATCACCTTTCCCTGTGAAATGCTCTGCTCTAGGTATTTTCTTATCTATAATCTCAGCACCGCTGAATACCAACTCAGGAAATACTGGTTATTATTTAGATTATGAAATGTCCTTGCCAGTAGTCCAATGCAGAAGAGGCTATACTATCTACCCCAAAGAGCCAACAGTACCACTACAATTGCTACTGGCAGAGAGGCCACAGAACAGTGTCACCAGTGTTAACCCAAAAGAATGAAGCCTCTATATAGATTAGGCCATGTGATAGTCAACTATCAGCAGTCCTTCACAAAGATTCCGGGTGCAAACTAATCAAGCCAGATCAAAAGCGCTAAATTCAGTCCAACAAAAAGTATCCATCTACAAGAGGTTTCAAGCTTTTTATTTCAAAGGTGTAACACACATTCCTCACTGACAAAATGGAAAGGTACAAATTTATTTACCCCCATCTCCCAACCCTCTGGTTAACTAATAGCTGCACAAGAAGCAGAGACAGAAGACAAGCACAATTTCTCTTTCTTGCTATATTATACTTCAAAAACAACTTAATAAAACAAAGATGGCGCTTTGTGAACCAGAGACTTGTATGAGGACACATTCTAAAAAGATTTTAATTTACCAATTATAAATTCAAGAGGCAAAAACAAAATCTATAATCATTTTAAAATAGGGACTTTTTTTTCTTCTTTGGTGTATCTTTTAAAACATGCACAGCCCTCCAAATTCTAGATCATTTTTACAATTATATAGCTAATAATAGGCACAGTAGCCTACACAGAAATTACAAATTATTCTTTCATTGGCTATATTAAGATTATGTTTGTTAATTTATAGGATTGTTTGTTGCCTGATTTTTAATCAGTGTTTTTCTTTAGAACTGTACCTCACAGAAAAGGTACAGTTAATTCAAATAATTCAGTATGTATTTGCAGAATAACCATTGGAGAAGGTTTTGAATGTTCACAACATAATGTTAAATGTTGTAGGTGGTGGAACCAGCAGGTGGCATGGTGGCTAAGGCACTGACATTCCCACATGGCTGACCACGATTCAAGTCCTGGATCCGGTGGCTTGCTTTCTCATTTTCCATCTCTCTTTGGTCCAATTAAAATAAATGAATAAATAAAATTAAAGAAATAATTTAAATATTGTAGGTGGTGAATATGTTTATATTCTCAATTTGTTTATTACATACCATATATATACTTTTAAAGACCATTCTGTACCCAACAAAGATGATTATCTATAAGTCATAAATTACAATAAATATTTAAAGAGAAAAAAAATGTAAACAAAAAATAGTAAAATAAAATTGAGGAAACATAAAACAAAATAAAGAAAAAGATGGGGCCAGCAGGTGGCATGGTGGTTAAAGCATTAGATTCCTACATGGTCAACCACAGTTCAAGTCCCAGACCTGGCAGCTTGCATTCTCACTTTCCCTTTCTCTCTCTATATGCCTCTCTCTGGTCAAATTGAAAAATAAATAATATCAAATAAAATTAAATAGTTTTAAACCAAAAAGAAAAAATAGGAACCACTTATAAAAAAAGAAGGGATCAGGAACCAGCAGTTAGCATATGGCTATGTCGCTGGACTCCCATGTAGTTGACCGCAGTTCGCATCCCGGACCCGGTGGCTTAAAACTCACGCCAGGCGCGTGTGCGTGCATGCCCAAGATCCCGAGAGGAGAATGGAGGAGAAGGGATTGCGGCGTGACCATCCCCCCTGGGGGGTGATTTCTCGCTTTCTGCCTCTATGTCTCTGTCTGTCTGGCGAGCGTACGCACCCTATAGCAAAAACCTCTCAAAAAAAAAAAAAAAGAAGGGATCATAATTATTCAAAGGATACATTCAAACTCCTTTCTATTATTTTCACTGAAAAGTTCAAACAACAATCTTCTGTATTTATTTGCATAATTTAATGTTATTTTAAATCTTTATAAGCTATAAGTATAAAAGATAAAGATCACTAACAAATAAACGTACATTAAAAAACCGAGAATTTTTTCTTCCAAATGAGTTATGGTTTGCTTAAAGTTAGTCACTCTGGAGAAAAAGACCAAAGACTTAACCTTAACTGTATCCATAATTAAATTAGTAGAAATGGATTAAATAATCCAGATTGTCAGGCTAAATAGAAATACCCCCCACAACCACAAGCTATTTATATATGCTACAGACTGAATGTCGGTGTCCTCCCTGCAAATTTGTACCTTGAAACCTAATCCCCAGCGGGAGAGTAAACAAAGGCGGGGTCTCTGGGAGGTGACTGGATCCTGAAAACAGAGCCCTCACAAATGGGATTCGTGGTCTCATAAAAGAGACTGGGCCATATCTCTTGCTCTCTTCTGCCATAGGGAACAAAGAGAAATAGATGTCCATCTATGAATCAGGGAGCAAGCCCTCACCAGCCACGTAATCTATCAGCCTTGATCTTGGGCTTCACAACCTCTAGAACAGTGAGACATAAATTTCTGTTGTTTATAAACTACCCCGTCTGTGGTATTCTGTTACACCAGGGGGACTATAAAAACATACGACACACATGCAGACACACAATTCAAAGAATGTATCACAGTTAACATAAAAGAACTGGTGATTTACACTTGACCCCAGAATAGTATCAGACATTGAATCTCTCCACACAACCTCCTAAGGACCACATAGAAAAAGGGCAAATGCAGCCGGCTATCATCTATGCCTTCAACGTTACTGTGTGTCACAGAATACGTGGGCTTCAAATACATTTAGCAGGCTGTCAGGAAAGTCATACCATATTTTCCTATGTTTTTCTATGCCAAAATGTGTCATGACTTTCCCGACAACCCAATACTTAAGAGAAACTCTAAAATCCCACAGCTAATTCTACAGCTCCTCCCACCACTGTGAAGCTCCTGCTACCACATTTCCCTACTTCTATTTTCTATCTTCCTTCCAGTCTATTTTCTTTCCTGTGCCTTTCTAAAACTGCCACTTCTGTTTTCATACAGACTTCAAACTACACGGTGTAGAAGGAGGGGAAAATGAGTATTCCCAGCTGATATAGGCGGCAGAGCAAGAAGAGAACAGCAATTATGTCACAACAAGTCAAGTGCAGGTAAAAATCTGGGCCAAGCTCAACTGGGCATTCTGCCCTCAGGTTTAAAAAGTGATACGATGGTAGCGAGGAATACAGTGATGATAGCCTTCAGTATGTCTCTCTCTCAGGTCACACAGTTCTAATTTGTCCTGACTACCTTCCACATTCAATATTCACTGGACATCTTGATTATCACCCTTTATATTCATCTTGATGATAACTTTCAAGAGTCTCTCCTATGCTGGGTTTTCCTATTTCTTGTATCCCAGTTCTTCTGCTTTCTTAATTTATTGTCTTATTTCAGAAGAACGCACCGTCTCATAGCTTCTTGAAAACATTTTTTTTTTTTGCAAATCAGAAAATATATTTAGTAAATTCCTATATTCACGTGATAGTCTGGCTATGTTATAAAATTCAAGATTAAAAGTCATTCTCTGACCCAGCTGCAGCGATGCCACAGTACAGTGAGGCAGGACAGTGCCTAAGGTCACATGAGAGGCCCAGCTTCAGTTCCCAATGCAACCTAAACAGGTCAGGCACAGTAGCATGCACCTGTAGGTCCTATCAAAAACACACACTCCTGGGCCAGCAGGTGGCATGGTGATTAAGGCGCTGGACTCCCACAGGGCCAATGGTAGTTTGAATCCCAGACCTGGTAGCTTTCTTTCTTAATTTCTCTTTCTCTTTCTCTCTCTCTCTCTCTCTCATACACATGCCCTATAGCAAATTAAAAATAATAATAATTCTTTTTTAAAAAACCCTCACCCAACTCTCCTCTCTCCCACTTCCTCTCTTCTTCCCTTGTACTCTCATTAAAAATTTAAAAATCATTTTCCATCAGCATTTTGAAGACTGCTCACTGTTTTCTAGATTCCATAGTTAAAATCCAAAGTCATTATGATTCCTACTCCTTTGAATATAATATGCCTTTTCCTTCTTTGAATGCTTATTAAATTTTCTTGGTCCTAATATTCTGAAACTTCACAGTGATATGGGTGTGTTTTCATTCATCTGTGTAAGGTTCTTCCCTCCAAGCACTTTTAATCTGCAAACCCATTCTAAAAAATTGTCCTAGGGACCAGCAGTTAACCTAATGGCTATGTCACTGGACTCCCATGTAGTCGACCGCGGTTCAAGTCCTGGACTCAGTGGCTAAAACTCATGCCGGGCTTGTGTGCGTGTGTGCCCAAGATCCTGAGAGGAGAATGGAAGAGAAGGGATTGCAGTGTGGCCATCCCCCCGGGGGGTGATTTCTTGCTTTCTGTCTCTCTGTCTCTCTCTTTCTGGCGAGTGCATGTGCCCTATAGCAAAAACCTCTCCAAAAAAAAAAAAAAAAAAAATTTGTCCTAAATTATTTTAGTGTAGAATTCTATACTTCTATTTTTCTCATCTATGTTTCCAAATTTCCATCAAAGAAGGCACCTGGTAAAGGTGACCACTAACTGCACCTTCTTCGACTTTCTTTTTTTTTTTTTTTTTTTTGGAGAGATTTTCACTGTAGGGCGCGTGCGCTCGCCAGACAGACAGAGAGAGACATAGAGACAGAAAGCGAGAAATCACCCCCCAGGGGGGATGGTCACGCCGCAATCCCTTCTCCTCCATTCTCCTCTCGGGATCTTGGGCACGCACGCACACGCGCCCGGCGTGAGTTTTAAGCCACCGGGTCCGGGACACGAACCGCGGTCGACTACGTGGGAATCCAGCGACATAGCCATTACGCTAACTGCTGGTTCCCTCGACTTTCTTTTTTTAACTTTGTCTTTTACTCTATTTTCTAGAAAATTTCCTCAACTCTACCTTCCAACTATCTACTGTAATAGATTATTCATACTATGGTATTTTTAATTCCCAAGAGCTCTTTTCTGTTGTTGGAATGTTCTTTTGTTATAGTATCTGGTTCTTGTTTCATAGATGTAATATCTTCCTTTATCTCTCAGAGGATATTAATGGTCAGTTTCCTTCACCCTATATAGTCTGTTTTCCACAAGATGGTTTTTCTTTCTTTTTTTGGAGAGGGAAGGTTGTGGAGGGTGGCCATCTTTCAACTTAGAGGTAACCTCAAATATCTTATATCCTTGGTTGTTGGCTCTTAATTTAAGG
>NW_006206856.1:2466493-2483675 GCF_000334495.1 Tupaia belangeri chinensis
ATTAAAAGTTAACTAGAAGCTCCCAATCCCAATGCATGGATGAAACCTGCTAATGTTATGATTCCTAGATGGAAAGGTTCCCTGTTGGGGAACCTACTGAGATAATGGGAGAGAGAAACTATTCCAATCATTCAAATAGGAAAAATGTAATATAATGAAGTATTAAATAAGTAAAAGATGTTAAGCTACTAAAAATGTAAAAGAAAGTGCTAGAATATAAGGAAGGTAGCTGTTGCAGAAAGCAAAAGCCACACTTAAGGCAGAGGGAAAGTATAAGGGGAAAAAAAGAAAGAAAAGAAAAGCTTAACTCAGGGAAGAGGCCCCAAAAGTCTAAGGTATGTACCTGCTAGGAAATGAAGGACTTCTACAGAAAAATGCTATCCACTCACTGCTGAGTGAGAAAAACATTGATGCAGGCCATTCACCCAAACCACGACTACTGCCTGCCATGGGAAATACAAGCACCAACTGCCTGCTGAGCAGCTGCCACAGGGATGAAACAGCAGGAGGAAGTAAGTCTCTTCTTCCTCTAGCGGAGTGATCTCCCTACAGTACTCCTTTGTAAACCAGAGCCTAACATAGATTCAGCTGGCAAAGAAGAAATACTATTTCCTGAGTCCAGCTCCAGCATTGGAAGGAAGGGCTAAGAACTGTGGGTTTGGTACTCAGAATCAATAAATCCAGAACTGGCAAAGTTTGCATGTTTAGGTCCTTCTTCCTGCCCTGGTTAGACTGCACACAAAACAGTCTTCCAATCTGCTTATAAAGTAAAGGTACGGCTGTCAGGATTTCAAGAGCCAAGTCCAGGAGGACGGCTAGAGATTTTAGTATTCAAAATTCAGTATGGTACTGTTGCTTAAGTTTTCAATATGGAACCCATTTTTTCAATAGTATGTGAATTTTCCCAATTCAGAGATGCCATGTTGAACTTCTATGGGAAATAAACCTCAAAACTTTTACTAGGATAAATAACAACAGCAATCGGGCTGGCAGGTGACGGTTAAGGGAGCTGGACTTCCACATGGCTGACCGTGGCTCAAGTCCCGGACCTGGCAGCTTGCTTTCTCACTTTTCTTCTCTCTCTCTCTCTCTCTCTCTCTCTCTCTCTCTCTCTCTCTCTGGTCAACTTCAAAAAAATAAAATAATGACAATGAATTAAAAAATTAAAAAATAATAACAGCAATCAAGTGAGATGAAGTAAAGAACAAAACCTAGGAACCAGCAGATGGCATAATAGTTACATCGCTGAACTCCCATGTAGTCTACAGCAGTTCTAGTCTCAGACCCGGCAGCTTAAAACACGCGGTGAAGTGGTTAAAGTGCTGGGCACTCCCACATGGCCAATCATGGTACAAGTCACAGACCTGGTAACTTGCTTTCTCTCTTCCTCTCTCTTTCTCTGATCAAATTAAAATAAATGAACTGGGAACCAGCAGTTAGTGTAATGGCTATGTCGCTGGACTCCCACGTAGTCAACCACAGTTCGCGTTCCGGACCCGGTGGCTTAGAACTCATGCTGGGTGCGTGTGCGTGCACGCCCAAGATCCTGAGAGGAGAATGGAGGAGAAGGGAATGTGGCGTGACCATCCTCCCTGGGGGGTGATTTCTCACTTTCTGTCTCTATGTCTCTCTCTGTCTGTCTGGCGAGCGCATGCGCCCTTTAGCAAAAACCTCTCAAAAAATTAATCAATTAATTAATTAATTAATTAAAGATAAAATAAATAATTTTTTTTAAAAAGCTCATATGGGGCGTGTGTTTGAATACCCAAAATCCTGAGAGAAGAATGGAGGTGATGGGATTGCGGTATGGCCAGCCCCCCTGGGGGTGATCTCTCACTTTTGTTTCTTTGTCTCTCTATGTCCCTCTAGCAAGTGCACACACCATATAGCAAAAATCTCTCTTTAAAAAAAATGGAAACTAGCACAATATAGTCTCTCTGGCTAAAATACATCTAAGTCAAAACTTAGGAAACTGGGAGATTTCTAAATGACTAAACCTCGGTTGACCTCTGCTCACTGATAGATTCACCTTGAGATACATGAACAATGAATTCATTATTTCGTTTCTCCCTCTGCAAACAAAATAACTGTGGCAATATTTGGATTCACTGTTCACAGAGAAACTAAAAGAATCAATCAATATTTATAACACTTAGATCTCCTTGGATAAAAGATTTTGCTGTTTTTTAAACTTTAGCTAACTCAAGAATAGTTTAATACCATTTAAAATATGAGCTAGCTGAAACATTAAATGTATGAAACTATATAAGATAATCAAGAAAAAGATCAGATTGATACCCTCCAGCTTAACCCATGGAAGTGTTCTTACAGAAGAGCTGGCATCAATTTTAGTGCTACAAGCAGCACAGGAACGGACAGCTAAGTTACATCAGACTAAGAAAAATGAGAAAGGGGATAAAAGGCAGGGATGTTCAAAGTAGAAGCTGGAGCTAAGTGACAATTCCCAGGAGTACAAACAAGACCCAAAGGAAAGGAGATAGTGGATCACCAATCTAGTTAGTAAGGCAGAAAAGACATGAAAACGATGGCTTCAGAGAGTTAGAGATGGCAATCCACAAATGGATGCAATTTGAATAATTGGCATGAATCCTCCAGCTCAAGTATACATTGTATAAAACAGTATCTCAGGGCTGGGAAGAGGAGTGGTAGTTGAGGGAGCTGGACTCCCACATGGCCAACCGAGGTTCGAGTCCCGGAACTGGTAGCTTGCTTTCTCACTTATTCTCTCCCTCCCTCTCTCCCTCCTCCTTTCCTTCCCTTCCTCCCTCCCTCCCCCAGTAAATAAAGTTAAATAAAAAGAAAATGATTCTTTAAAAAAAATTTCAATACAGAAGCCAGATCATTTTTTGCATAGTTTCATTTAGAAACCTAAGTCCAGGCAGTGCATATAGGAGAATTCCTGACTTAGGTGATGCAATGAAGACAGGATACCTACCTGAACTGACCCATAGAACAATTAGAGTATTAACACTACGTACAAGGACCTTAAGTAACTAACTGACCACATGCAACAGTCTTGACTGCTGCCTTAATTTCTAAATACCACAAATACCCATCAACCTCTACAGCCTGGTAAACTTCTTTCAAGTCAGCTTAATATCAAATAATTAATAAAATCATCCCTTTCCTGTCCCAGTGAAGTCCACAGTTAAGACCTCGTAGAAGCAATAGCACACGGCATTTGACATCTCCGTAACACATTCTGGTCTAAGCAGGTGTTCACCTATCTGTCACCCCAAGCAGGCATGCACTCCCTGCAGTGAGAGAAGGACCTTTACACTGTACTTCTGTTTCATCAGAGCCAGCCAGGAAGGACCCACACACAGTAGGCATAGGTAAATGCCACATGGTCCTCATCCACACAGGCAGCAGTGTAATACTCGAACTGCTGATGGTCCAGGGGTCCTTTCCTCACTGCCTCCTTAGGACAAATATTCACAATGATAGTCTTCTGAACCCAAAATAATGTAAAAGCACTATTTTTGTTTTTAATACTAGGTACTATGTTAGATTTTCCATCTACCATCTGTTATCTGTCTTGAAAGAAACAATAGCAAATTAAGTAAAAATAACTCGAAGGACAGATGCAAATAGAGAGCTGTACTAAAATATTTAAGGGAAAACAAAAATATGTCCCTAAAGAAAATTTCTTTACTAAATATTAGCCAACAATTATTGAACTTAATGAATAATATATTCAATTTCAGATTAAAGTTTAGATTTTGGCTCAAAAAAGAAACTGTTCATCACAGTTCCTTCTCAAAACCTCAATAAAATGACAATAAGTAAAGGACTAAAATTAAATTTAAAAATACACCTAGCCCAAGAAAAGATCATTTAGCTGACAACAGACAAAAGCACTTAAAACACTGAGAAATTTAAAAGCAAACAAATACTAAAATCCAAGCCTACAGAGAATTTGACATGAATACATTTCTATGACAAAAGCCTAGAAAATCTTTGAAATTCAAGTCATTAGTTCAAAAGGCCTGAGTATGGTACGAAGTTGAGAACAGAAGGACTAGTTGAAACTCTTCAAGAAAATCAGCCTGGACTCTACACTTCTTCCTCTATTCTGTCCACCCAGTAGGACGAACATCCTCCACACTCACGCTGCAGGGTCTCTCCATGGAGAACGTGAGCCAGGCACTCTAGGTTCAGGGACCCTGGCTTTGCTGAGAAGAGAAATGGGCACCAAACTGGAAAGAGACCCGAACCCCAACTACGGGGACAGGACAATGGCATAGATTTCTAATCTCCATGCAGAATACTAAAGTATTCAATTAGATAACTAAGAGAAAAAGACTTAGGGACAGAAGTAGTTGAGCTGGAGACAGGTAGGAGCCTCTTACAAAATGTAAATGTCAAGGGAGTCACCTGATCAGCTATTAGTGTAAAGCTCTCCCCTCATCAGCCTGCATAATTGAGGCTCATCAGTCATTTCAGCAGAGTTCTCTAGCACAAAGGACAAAGATCAAAACAGAGAAACTGGCTGGAAGAGAGTGTGACAGTCAGGAGAAAGAAGAGCAGGGAGAAGGAAAATCAATCTCACAGAGAAAATGGTAGATTTACATCCATAAAGCAATAATCAAAACTTATCACAGTTAGAGAATATGAAAGTGTTCTTAGAAAATAAAAATCTAGGGACCAGCAGTTGGCATAATGGCTATGTTGCTGGACTCCTACATAGTCGAACGCGGTTCGAGTCCCAGACCTGGTGGCTTAAACTCACGCCAGGCGCATGTGTGTGTGCGTGCCCAAGATCCCAAGAGGAGAATAGAGGAGAAGATATTGCGGCATGGCAATCCCCCCATGGGAAGTGATTTCTCATTTTCTGTCTCTCTTTCTGGAGAGTGCACGCACCCTATAGTAAAAACCTCTCAAAAAAAAAAAAAAAAGGAAAAGAAAAGAAAATCTACTAGAAGGTTTGGGAGATAATGTTATCGAAGAATGAGGAGATAAAAGACATGAAAAGATCTGGAAAATGAAATCAATTTACAAACTCAGCCTATATAGGAGAGGTGCCAGTAAGGATTAGGAGCATTAAGAATGGGAAAAAATGGGAGCCAGCAGGTGGTGTAGTGGTTAAGGCACTGGACTCTTATGTGGTCTACTGCAGTTCAAGACCTGGACCAAGCCGTATGAAACATACACCCGGTAAGTATGGATCTATAAAGTACATAGCCCATGCCAGGCACATGTGCATGCATGCCCAAAATCCCAAGAGAATGGGAAAGAAGTGATTGTGGCATGGTCATTTCTCCTGGGGGGTGACTTCTCTCTCTCTCTCTGGTGAGCATACAGGCCCTATAACAAAAATCTCTCCTAAAAACAAAAGAAAACAAAACAAAACAAAACAAAAAAAAGCAGAAAGAAAGAATAGGGGAAAATATAGGGAAGAAAGTATCACAAAAAAAATAATAAATTAAAAGGGACAAGCAGTTGGCATAATGGCTATGTCACTGGACTCCCATGTAGTCGATCGCAGTTCAAGTCCAGTACCTGGTGGCTTAAAGCTCACACCAGGCACATGTACATGTGTGCCCAAAATCCCAAGAGGAGGATAGAGTGGAAAGGACTGCAGAGTGACCATCCTCCCTGGGTGGGTGATTTCTCACTTTTTGTCTCTCTGTCTGTCTCTCTGGTGATCACAAGCACCTATTGAAAAAAGTCTCTTTAAAAAAAAAATTAGAATGCCATCTTATTTTTGTAACACGAAACAAAGCAATGCCTTGAAATATATGAAGACAATTTCCAAGCTAGAATTCTATATCTGGCAAGTTATCCACCCAAATTATCTTCCACGATATCAATTTTGTTTTTGTTAATTCTCTGATTTTAAGTGTTTTCTCCCTCCTTTATTTTTCCTATAATTCTTGTTGACTTTAGTACATGATTTAGAAGAGCATGATATATTTCAAGAATGCATGAATATTATATCTATATATACACATATGTGTGTGGGGGGGGTATCATAGAATAGCATAGTAGTCAAGTCAAACTTCATTTGAGCACATTTAAGGCTTTAATTATGACTAAAGACGTCCAACTATGAAGAAACACACAATTAATCGATTACACTTAAATTCTATATAAATGAAGCTAAGCATGGGTATATTATTTACTTGCAGGAAATAAAAAGTAATCATTTGACACAGCATCTAAAAATCATGTTATGACAACTAACGATTAATTGCATAATTGTTGCTATTACATTAGTGTCACAAAAAGCTCATACCTTTACACTAAACATAGATCAGGAAGGATTTTATAAAGGTATTTCACAACATGATTACAGTTGTGGCTTCAAAATGACCATTTATAATCTGTGAGCATAAAATAAGTGCATGTAAAAAAGTATCACTATGTACTTCATAGATCCATACTTACCTTCACATTTTTCAAGAATCTGGACTGTTTCTCCTATTTCTAAGACCAACCCCTGAGGGACAGATCCTCGAAAGCTGCAGATCACTAGAAAAGCAAGGATAAACATATCAATTAGTACTAGCCTTTGGCAATTAAAAATATCACTAAAGAATATTTCAGAAAACATGCTACAGCTGATTTGAAAATTTAGATGAGATGGACAAATTTATATAAAGACAGAACTTAGAAAAACTACCAGAGAAGTTTAAAACTTAAATAGTCCTAGAGGCCAGCATGGTGGCTGATGAAAACAATACTAGTTTCCAGATTCCAATGGACTCCCACATGACTGACTGTGATTTGAGTCCTGAGCCTGACGGGTTTCTTTCTTACTTTCCCTTCACTCTGTCCCTCTCTGGCCAAATTAAAATAAATAAATAATGTTAAATAAAATAATGTTTTAAAAAAAATAGACAAATTCTTTAAAAATATATCTTGAAGAGTCCTATTTTTTTTCTTTTTTTGGAGAGGTTTTTGCCATAGGGCACGTGCACTCACCAGAAAGGCAGAGAGAGACAGAAAGTGAGAAATCAACCCCCAGGGGGATGGCCACGCCACAATACTTTCTTCTCCATTCTCCGCTTGGGATCTTGGGCACGCACGCACACGTGCCCGGCATGAGTTTAAGCCAACGGGCCTGAGACTCAAACCGCGATCGACTACATGGGAGTCCAGTGACATAGCCATTACGCTAACTGCTGGTCCAGGAGTCCTATATATTTTAAAGAAATGTGAATCTGGGACCAGCAGATGGCACAGTGGTTACATCACTGGACTCCCACATAATTGACCACGGTTTGAGTCCCAGACCTGGCAGCTTATAACTCATGCTGGGCGTGTGTGTGTGTACGCATACCCAAAATCCTGAGGAAAGAATGAATGAGAAGGGATTGCAATGTGGCCATTCCCCCTGAAGGGTGGTTTCTCGCTTTGTGTCTCTGTCTGTCTTTCTGGTGAGTGCACACACTCTATAGCAAAAATCTCTAAAAAAAGAAATGTGAATCTGTAACTAAACTCTTCCCACAAATGAAATAGCAAGCCCTGATTACCTTACTAGTGAACCTGTCCAAACATCTGAAGAACTAGCAATGATCATAAATAAATTTTCCTAGAGAATAGAGGAAATGAAATACATTTGAATTCAGCATGATAGCAAAACCTGATGACATTGTAAGAAAGGAAAATTAGAGGCCAATCTTTTTCCTGAACATAAATGCAAAAATCTTTAAAAAAATAAAAATTAGGGTGCTGGATAGCTGACATCACAACAAACTTTCTCAACAAACTAAGTAGAAGAGCACTTCTTTAACCTGACAAATGGTATTTACAATGAACCTATAAAAAGTATCATACACATTGGTGAAATATTGAACATTTTATCACTAAGGTTAGGAAGAAGAAGAAACTGTTCACTACTATCCTTTCTATTCAATATTGTACTGCACAGTCAGCCACTGCGATAAAACAGAAAGTAACAAAAGGTATAATGATTGGAAATGAAGAAATAAAATTCTCATTATCTGATTGTCAGGTCTGATTGCATATGTAAAAACAAATCCAGCAGATGGTGTAATGGTTACATTGCGGGACTCCCACATGGTCAACTGTGGTTCGAGTCCTGGACCCAGTGGCTTGAATTCATGCCCAGAGTCCCAAGAAGAGAATGGAGGGGGGTGGATTACAGCATGGCCACCAGCCTCCCAAGGGTAATTTCTTGCTTTCTGTCTCTCTCTGAAGAGTGCACACACCCTATAGCAAAAACCTCTCTCTAAAAACAAAAAGAAACAGAAAACAATCTAGACATAAGCTATTAGAATGAACACATAAATGTAGCAAGGTCACAGATACAAGGTGAATTTTTAAAAGTCCATATAACAACAATTTAAAAATGAAATGTTTTTAAAGATATAATTTATAATAACATCAAAAATGCCAATTAACTAGAAATAGATCTAATGAGACATATGAAAGAAATATTCTCTGAAAACTGTAAGACATTAATAGTCTAATAAATAAAGACCTGCATCATACTAATGGATTGGAAGACTAAATAGTATAAATATATAGATTCTTCCCAAACTTATCATTAGATTCTATGTAACCCCAACCAAAATGCCAATGGATTGTTGTTGTTGAAATCAATTAGCTGATTCTACAATATATATGAAAAAACAAAGGATGGAGTAGGAAGAATATACTACCAGATATCAAACCTTTCCAATATCAAACCTTTCCAAGCTGTAAAAAATGTACACAGCAGGAACATGTTTTTATGTATGTAGTATTTATATACTGCAGAAGACATCAAATCTGCTCATTAGTAATTTGTATACTCTTGGAATATTTGCTTACATTTGTAAATATTTATAGCATTATCAAGGTTCTGTAAATATTTTAAATCTCTAATGGGAAACTAAATTCTAAACAAAACCCTAAAATACAAAACAGTTATACCAAGTTCTATCACTTAATGTTGGAAAAATGTTAAGAAACAATCAGATACTCTTTAGAATCCTCTTCTGAATGCCAAATGAAAAAGAAATCGTCTTCCCTAGAATTTATGGGATTGAATCCTTCACCATGGGCAAGCAGAATGCAGGGGCAGATCATGTTCCATAGTCTCCCTTAAATCCTCGCAGACACTCACAAATTAACAATGAAACAGTTGTCTATAAACGCTAAGGTCAAAGGTGTACAATCTCCAAGACGGCTTCACAGGTAAAACTATGACAAATTGCATGAGCACTGAAGAATTTAACATCAACAATTCTAACATATTCTTTTTTGTTTTGTTTTTTTTTTTTTTTTTTTGGAGAGGTTTTTCGCTATAGGGCCCGTGCGCTCGCCAGACAGACAGAGAGAGACAGAGAGAGAGAGCGCGAGAAATCACCCCCCAGGGGGGATGGTCACGCCGCAATCCCTTCTCCTTCATTCTCCTCTCAGGATCTTGGGCACGCACGCACACGAGCCCAGAGTGCGATTTAAGCCACCAGGTCCGGGACGCGAATCGTGGTCGACTACGTGGGAGTCCAGCGACATAGCCATTACGCTAACTGCTGGTTCCCTTTTTTTTTTTTTTTTGGAGAGGTTTTTCGCTATAGGGCCCGTGCGCTCGCCAGACAGACAGAGAGAGACAGAGAGAGAGAGCGCGAGAAATCACCCCCCAGGGGGGATGGTCACGCCGCAATCCCTTCTCCTTCATTCTCCTCTCAGGATCTTGGGCACGCACGCACACGAGCCCAGAGTGCGATTTAAGCCACCAGGTCCGGGACGCGAATCGTGGTCGACTACGTGGGAGTCCAGCGACATAGCCATTATACTAACTGCTGGTTCCCAACAATTCTAACAAATTCTTTACCTAGGCCCTTGTTATTCAATTTCTATCTCAGGGGCATTCATCTCTCCTGTCTTCTTAATCTTTGCAACTAAATGACAAGAACATTAAAATTAGCAACATATCTTATTGTCTGAAATTGAGTGTTTCATGTATTATATACCCACAGAACCTACATACACTTCTACTTTTTTAAAGATTTATTTAATTCCATTTGTTATTATCTTAATTTGACCAGACAGAGACACAGAGAGAGAAAAAAAAAGGAAAGCCAGAAAGGTCCAGGACTCAAACCATGGTCAGCCATGTGGGAATCCACTGCATTTAACTACCACGCCACCTGCTGGCCCCACATACACTTTTCATTTTAATAACTATCTTCCTTCTAGTCTGGCTTTCAAATGTTGTAAGTTAATGCATTAATAAAGAGGATAAAAGGGAAACAAACAAACAAACAAACAAAAAGCTGTATTTGCTAGACAAGCAGGGGACTTGACAGAAAGCAGAGCTTTCTCCTGAGACCTGGATCTATTTTCAAGCCTTTGCTCCATTTACAGACATATCACAAAGAACAAATCTAAAGTTCATAGATTGGGCCTGTTCCCTACTGTCTGTCAGACACGTTATATGTTAGTGGGTAAAGTAGAGCTTCATAACAACTACGCCCTTCACATTTATTCTTTTAGACTGGTAACATCCAAGTAATTAAAAATTTACCAGTGACAAAATACAACTGGAGACCTCTGGGGACCAGCCGGTGGTGTGGCGTGGTGGATAAGGTGCTGGACACTCCCACATGGCTGACCATGGTTCAAGTCTGGTGGCTTGCTTTCTCGCTTTCCCTCTCTGTTTCTCTCTGGTCAAATTAAAAGAAATGAATGAATAAATAAAATTAAAGAAATAATCCTTTAAAAAATATATGACTAAAGACCTCTGAAAAACAACACATCTTTAAAAGATATACTAGGGTTTTTTTTTTTTGCAATTATTTAACATCAAAATTTTTTATATTAATGTTAACAAAAAGATTATTTTTAAAATTTACTGGATGATATCATTTTTGTGGGGTATACAAATAAAGAGCTGCAACTAGGGGGAGGACAGGAATTTTTTTTTCTTTTTTTGGAGAGGTTTCTTGCTATAGGGCGCGTGCGCTCACCAGAAAGACCGAGAGAGACAGAAAGTGAGAAATTACCCCCCGGGGGGTGGATGACCATGCCACTATCCCCTCTCCTCCATTCTCCTCTCAGGATCCTGGGCGCACACGCGTTTAAGCGGATCCTGGGCGCACCCGCGTTTAAGCTGCCAGGGCCAGGACTCGAACCGTGGTCAACTATATGGGAGTCCAGCGACATAGCCATTACACTAACTGCTGGTCCCAGGACAGGAATATTTTTATATACCCCTTATTTTGCTTACCTATTTGGTCTAGAGTATATACACACTGCTTCTATAACATTTATAACTTCCTGTGTATTATGCAATGACACTGGAGTTGTACTAAAAGAATATAGTAAGAGGAATGTTTAAAGTTTTCATGGAAAAATTATTACTATGGAAAAACGATGCAACAATTTCAAAAATTTTTATACCGGGAACCAGCAGTTAGCGTAATGGCTATGTCGCTGGACTCCCACGTAGTCGACCGCAGTTCGCGTCCCGGACCCGGTGGCTTAAAACTCACGTCGGACGCGTGTGCGTGCGTGCCCAAGATCCCAAGAGGTGAATGGAGGAGAAGGGATTGCGGCATGACCATCCCCCCTGGGGGGTGATTTCTCGCTTTCTGTCTCTATGTCTCTCTCTGTCTGGCGGCGCCCGGGCCTTATAGTGAAAATCTCTCAAAAAAAAAAAAATTTTTATACCAAAACAAGCTCATACTTTGTTCCATTTTCTCATGAACTTTTTGGAGTCCTCTTACATATGTTAACATTATCAGACTAAGCACTCAGCACAATATCCTCAATTCACAGGAACTATTCAATCAGAAAACAAAAATATGTAATAGAGTATCTTATTACAAAACCCCTTCACAAAAAAACAGGAACGAAAATGAGACTGCAACTAAAGTAAATTTCTGAAGCCACTTATAGATGGTGAATTAATTAAATTGTGTTTGACTGCAGCTGTCAAAGAAATGTGCGACAGAATATAAACTTGTTCAAAATAATTAGCATTTTGGCAAGAATACTTGTTCTAAGAGTTGTGGACATATAGACCAAAATCTTAGTAGATTTGAAAATGAGACAAAGAAATCAGTGAAACTACAAGTTGGTTTTCTGAAAATTAAAAAAAAAAAAAAAAACTGTCTAAAATCTCTTTCTAGATTGACCAAGAAAAACAGAAGACTGGGACTAGCAGGTGGCGTAGTGGTTAAGGCACTGAAGGGGCCAACAGGTAGCGTGGTGGTTAGAGGTGTTGGACTCCCACATGGCAGACCTCAGTTTGAGTCCCAGTACTGGCAGCTTGCTTTCTCGCTTTCCCTTGGGGGCCAGCAGGTGGCAAGATGGTTAAGGGTGCAGGTGGCATGATGATGGTTAAGGGTGCTGGACTCCCACGTGGCCAACCATGATTCGAGTCCCAGACCAGGCAGCTTACTTTCTCACTTTTCATCTCTCTCTCTCTTCTTCTCTCTCTATTCCCTCTCTGATCAAATTTATAAATAAATAAATTGAATAAATAAAAAATAAAATCATTCTTTTAAAAAGGGGGAGGCACTAGACTCCCACATGGCTGACCATGGTTCGAGTTCCAGACCTGGCAGCTAGCTAGGTATCTTGCTGTCTGTTTGTTTGTCTGTCTGTCTGTCTGTCTCTCTCTCTCTCTCTCTGTCCCTCCCTGGTCAAGATGAATAATAATAATAGATAAATAAATAAAATGAAATAAATAATTATTAAAAAAAGACTTAAATTATTAATATCAGTAATGAAAGAAGAAACATTACCAATATTAGAAAAACAAAAAAATAAAAGAATACTCTGTACAACTGTATGCCAAGAGATTAGATAAATTAGATGGGAGGGACAAATTTCTAAAAAGAAACACAAAACTAAAACTGACTGAAGGAAAAATAAAGGCCCAGCCTCTGTGGCACACTCTAGAAGAGTGGACTGCAGAACTGGAAGCCACATGCTGACCACACTCTTCAAGTCCCTGGCCCAGTCAGCCTGAAATATGCCAGACATGTACACATGCACCCAGGATCCTGGCAGTCTGGAGAACTGGTGAAAGGCAACTACAGCATGACCAAGCCTGGTGGAGGGTGCTTCTTTCTCTTGCATGTACACACACCCATAGTCATGAATGGGAAGAAAAGAAGAAACAGAAAATCAGAATTGACCTCTAACAAGAGATTGAAGTAGTAATCACAAAGTTTTTTTTATAAACGTGCGTGCCCAAGATCCCAAGAGGTGAATGGAGGAGAAGGGATTGCGGCATGACCATCCCCCCTGGGGGGTGATTTCTCGCTTTCTGTCTCTATGTCTCTCTCTGTCTGGCGAGCGCACGCGCCCTATAGTGAAAATCTCTCAAAAAAAAAAAAATTTTTATACCAAAACAAGCTCATACTTTGTTCCATTTTCTCATGAACTTTTTGGAGTCCTCTTACATATGTTAACATTATCAGACTAAGCACTCAGCACAATATCCTCAATTCACAGGAACTATTCAATCAGAAAACAAAAATATGTAATAGAGTATCTTATTACAAAACCCCTTCACAAAAAAACAGGAACGAAAATGAGACTGCAACTAAAGTAAATTTCTGAAGCCACTTATAGATGGTGAATTAATTAAATTGTGTTTGACTGCAGCTGTCAAAGAAATGTGCGACAGAATATAAACTTGTTCAAAATAATTAGCATTTTGGCAAGAATACTTGTTCTAAGAGTTGTGGACATATAGACCAAAATCTTAGTAGATTTGAAAATGAGACAAAGAAATCAGTGAAACTACAAGTTGGTTTTCTGAAAATTAAAAAAAAAAAAAAAAACTGTCTAAGGTCTCTTTCTAGATTGACCAAGAAAAACAGAAGACTGGGACTAGCAGGTGGCGTAGTGGTTAAGGCACTGAAGGGGCCAACAGGTAGCGTGGTGGTTAGAGGTGTTGGACTCCCACATGGCAGACCTCAGTTTGAGTCCCAGTACTGGCAGCTTGCTTTCTCGCTTTCCCTTGGGGGCCAGCAGGTGGCAAGATGGTTAAGGGTGCAGGTGGCATGATGATGGTTAAGGGTGCTGGACTCCCACGTGGCCAACCATGATTCGAGTCCCAGACCAGGCAGCTTACTTTCTCACTTTTCATCTCTCTCTCTCTTCTTCTCTCTCTATTCCCTCTCTGATCAAATTTATAAATAAATAAATTGAATAAATAAAAAATAAAATCATTCTTTTAAAAAGGGGGAGGCACTAGACTCCCACATGGCTGACCATGGTTCGAGTTCCAGACCTGGCAGCTAGCTAGGTATCTTGCTGTCTGTTTGTTTGTCTGTCTGTCTGTCTGTCTCTCTCTCTCTCTCTCTGTCCCTCCCTGGTCAAGATGAATAATAATAATAGATAAATAAATAAAATGAAATAAATAATTATTAAAAAAAGACTTAAATTATTAATATCAGTAATGAAAGAAGAAACATTACCAATATTAGAAAAACAAAAAAATAAAAGAATACTCTGTACAACTGTATGCCAAGAGATTAGATAAATTAGATGGGAGGGACAAATTTCTAAAAAGAAACACAAAACTAAAACTGACTGAAGGAAAAATAAAGGCCCAGCCTCTGTGGCACACTCTAGAAGAGTGGACTGCAGAACTGGAAGCCACATGCTGACCACACTCTTCAAGTCCCTGGCCCAGTCAGCCTGAAATATGCCAGACATGTACACATGCACCCAGGATCCTGGCAGTCTGGAGAACTGGTGAAAGGCAACTACAGCATGACCAAGCCTGGTGGAGGGTGCTTCTTTCTCTTGCATGTACACACACCCATAGTCATGAATGGGAAGAAAAGAAGAAACAGAAAATCAGAATTGACCTCTAACAAGAGATTGAAGTAGTAATCACAAAGTTTTTTTTATAAAGGAAAGTATAAAACAAGATGGCTAGACTGGTAAACTCTACCTAATGCTTAAAAAGAAAAATATCAAACTGATCCTTCAAAACTTTCAATAAATAGAAGAGAAAGGAATATTTCTCAATTCATTCCAGGAGACCAATACTACTCTTACACAAGAACCAAATAAAGATATCACGAGGGGAAAAAAAGACAATATGCTTTATGACTATATATACAAAAGTCCTCAGCATGCTAGCAAACCAAATCCAGCAACATATAAAAATGATTGCACAGGTTGGTCCCACACCCCAATAGTTAAGAAAACTGGATCCCTCATGGCCAACTAAGGTTCAGAGTCTAGTCCCAGGGGCTGGAAAAATATGCTAGGCATGTGTATGTGCATGCCCCAAATCCGGACAGGATGAAGAAATGAAAAAGGGGTTATAAGGTGACCACACCCCCCTGGAGGGTGCTCTCCCTTTCTTCACGTCTCTCGCTCTCTCTCCCTCTCTGGTCAGCACACACACCCTCTGGCAATTAAGAAAAGAGAGAGAGAGAGAGAGATTACAAAACATGAAATACACTACATTAATAACAAACGAAAAGCAAAGGATCACCTCAACGGATACAAAATATTTAACAATATCAAAAAAATCTTTCATGTTAAAAAGAAAATAAATAAATAAATAAACAAACAAACAACAATGAACTCAGAATATTAGAATAGAACCCAACTTCATCAACTCGTAAGTAATGAATGTTTTCTCTGTAAGAGCAGGAGCCAGAGCAGGAGCAAAATATCTACTTTATCAATTTCATTCATTAAAATGGAGGGTCTATGCCGGGCTTATGCAAAAAAAAGAAAGGGAGGGATGGAAGGATGGAAAGGAGGAAAGGATAGGAAGGAGAAGGGGATGGGGAAAAAGATGAAACGAGGGAGAGAGGTAGGGAAGGCACAGCAGCAGAACACAATGCTCTGCAAGGCAGACCCAGGGGAAGGTTACGGGTTCTCATTTGGAGACCTCTCTGAGTACATTAGGCACATGGGTGCCCATGATCTAGACTAGCTAAAGATGGGGCTTGGTCGTGGCATCAGGACCCCACAGGAGGTGCTGTCTGTCTGTCTGTCTGTCTGTCTCTCTATCTCTCTCCCTCCCTCTCTCTGCCCCTCCCTCCCTCTGGCCCTCTTGCTCACAGAACTTTTACTTTATTTATTTATTTACTTAAATTTGACCAAAGAGGGACAGAGTGAGATAGAAAGAGAGCGAGGGAAAGCAAGAAAGCAAGCTACAGGTCTGGGATTCGAACCACGGTCGGCCATGTGAGAGTCCAATGCCCTTAACCACCATGCCACCTGCTGGCCCTGCTCATAGTATTTAAAAAAAATTTTTTTTAATTGTTTTTAAGCATCTAGATCAGAAAGTAGAAAATAAAACTACCTCTAGTTGAAGATGACAAGAGCTCAAATATTTAAAAAAATACTGAAGAATAAATATGAAACTATTGCAGGCAGTAAACTAGTTCAGCAAAGTTGCAAGATACAAAATCAGTATATAAGCAGCAGTTAGTATCCCAGAAATAAACCCTCACTGAGATAGTCAACTGATTTTTAACAAGAGTGCCAGGACCATTTAATGAAGAAATGACAACCCTTACAACCAAAGGTATTAGAAAACTGGAAAACAACATGCAAAAGAATTGAGTTGGACCCTCACTTCACAACATGTACAAAAATTAACTCAAAGTATCTCAAAGACCTAACAGTAAAGACTGAAACTATAAAACTGTTAGGAAAAAAAAAAAAAAACTAACAAGTTTAATGACTCTGGGTGGAACGCCAAAAGTAGAGAAAAAGATAAACAGACAAGCTTTACTTCATCAAAATTTTAAACTTTAGGCTAGAGAGTAGCACAGCAGCAATGCAAAACTTTTCCAAGTTGAACCCACATGGGAAGGTCACCAGTCCATACGCAATGTGCTCCTATACCTGCCAGGCACGTGCACACACATGCCTATGTTTCAGGCTGGCTGAGGCTGGAGGTAGATCATGGCTCAAGGACCCTGTGGGAAGTGCCTAATACTCTATCTGAAAAGACTGATAAATTATTTTTTTTAATTAATACTTCTGTGCATGCATAAAAAGACATATTAAAGACAACCTATGTGAAAACTATTTTTAAATGACACAGCTAATAAGGGACTGACTGATAAAGAACTCCAACAAATCAGCAAATAAATAATCCTTTTTTTTTTTTATAGAGGTTTTTGCTATAGGGCGCATGCGCGCCAGAAAGACAGAGAGAGGCAGAGAGATAGAAAGTGAGAAATCACCCCCCCCCCCCCCCCGGCGCAGA
>NW_006206856.1:2483706-2511794 GCF_000334495.1 Tupaia belangeri chinensis
GCAATCCCTTCTCCTCCATTCTCCTCTTGGGATCTTGGGCAGGCACACACACGTGCCCGGTGTGAGTTTAAGCCACCAGGTCCAGGACTAGAACTGCGATCTACTACATGGGAGTTCAGCGACATAGCCATTACACTAACTGCTGGTCCCAAATAACCCTATTTTTAAAAGTGGGCAAAAGTCTTGAATAAGACATGCCTTCAAATGCCAAAAGTACCTCCCACAGGGAATGGTCAGATTGCAATCCTTTCTCCTCCATCTTTCCCTCCTTTCAGAATTTTGGGCACGCACGCTCCAAATGTTTTATAACCCACCAGGGCCTGTGACTCAAATTATCTAGTTGGCCATATGAGAGCCAGCTCCCTTAACCACCAGGCCATGGGGATGGCCCACACTGCTACCTTAATTATCCCTAAAAAGTATTACATTAAATGAGAAGCTTTTCCTACAACAGTCATTTTGTATTATTCACACCAATGGAAAAAAAGAAAAAATTATGGCTCAAACAGAAATAATTTCTACAGTTTTGCAATACATAATCTCTTAGAGCAGATTTGTCTTCTTAATTATGTTTTTCTTGGGCCAAGAATGAAATTAATTTCCATTCCTAGAGCACATACCAGCTGGATTGTGGAATGACACACCCTGAGAGTAAATGGACAGCAAAGAAAATCTAGTTTAAGGCACACAAAATTAACCATGAATAATGCCAAGGCAATCCACACCTCCTTCCCAAATGATAATGTATTATTTTAGCACTGCCTCATACAAAGTGAAGCACTGCAGTATAAATACCAAAGGTAGATTCTAAACCCTTTAAGAGCTGATAGTAAACAGGGCAATGGCCAATGTATATAAAGGATTGAGAATATTGATGAAACAAAATTAACTACGGAGTTAGGTCAATCTACAAAAAGAACACTGTTGATTAAATGCTACTTTAAAGCATCTAGAAAAATAAAAATTTACAGACATGGCCCAACACTTTGATCTGACCAATTTTTGATTACTACACCAAATTAACTGTAGTTTTCTTCTACATGGTCTTTGCTACCTTTCTTTTTTTTTTCTTTCTTTCTTTTTTTTTTTTTTAGAGATTTTCACTGTAGGGCGCGTGCGCTCGCCAGACAGACAGAGAGAGACATAGAGACAGAAAGCGAGAAATCACCCCCCAGGGGGGATGGTCACACCGCAATCCCTTCTCCTCCATTCACCTCTTGGGATCTTGGGCACGCACGCACACGCGTCCGACGTGAGTTTTTTAAGCCACCGGTTCCGGGACACGAACCACGGTCAACTACGTGGGAGTCCAGCGACACAGCCATTACGCTAAGAGGTGGTTCCCGCTACCTTTCTTTTTGAAACAGATAGTTACTGGGTGATAAGAAGTCCCTCTGATGGGATTTTTCTATGAGGCATGCTTAAACCATACAGGCAGTTTAAAATGATGTCCACTGACAGGAGTATTTAGTCATAGGGTGTGTGCACTCACTAGAGAGAAACAGAGGAAGACAGTGAGAGGGGAAGTAAGAAATCACCCCTCAGAAGGAATAGCCATTTTGCAATCCCTTCTCCTTCATTCTCCTCCTGGGATTTTGGACACACGCACACGCGCACATGCAGACGCACATAGGCCCAGCATGATTTTCAAGGTGCCAGGTGTCCGGGACTCAAACCACTGTTGGCCATGTGGGAGTCCAGCACCTTAATTAACCACCACACCACCTACTGACCCCAACAGTATTTTTTAACATAGATATAAAAACAAGTTTGGCAAGGGATGACTACTACAGACTGACTCATAAAAATATCTCTCCTTTAAAGGAAACAAATCCAGTTACAAATAAGTCCAAAGTTACTTACAAAACCAGGTAAAGAAGAAAACCACAACTATTACTCTATGCTTTCCCATGCTTCTTTGTTTAAACTTAATCCTACCTTCACTAATTCCCATATGACTCACTAGACAAGTACTTCAAACAGAACATAAGCATTAAAAAGCACAGATCATCTAGGGAACCAGCAGTTAGCGTAATAGCTATGTCGCTGGACTCCCACGTAGTAGACCACAGTTCGCGTCCCGGACCCGGTGGCTTAAAACTCATGCCAGGTGCGTGTCCGTGTGTGCCCACGATCCCGAGAGGAGAATGGAGGAGAAGGGATTGCGGCGTGGCCATCCCCCCGGGGAGTGATTTCTCGCTTTCTGTCTCTCTGTCTCTGTCTCTCTCTGTCTGGCGAGCACACGCACCCTATAGCAAAAAAACAAAAACAAACAAACAAAAAACACCTCTCCCAAAAAAAGAAAAAAAAAAACATGCATGAATTTTTTTCAATTTTGCACCAAAATAAAATCATACACTACATTCATTTTTCCATAAACACCTTGAAGTTCCTTCATGTTGTTAAAGATAATTCTCTCCATATTAATCTACAGATTTTCCCCCCCTCTGGAGAGGTTTTTGCTATAGGGCATGTGCACTTGCCAGACAGACAGAGGGAGACAGAGAGACAGAAAGCGAAAAATCACTGCCCTCCCACCCCCGGCCACACCACAATCCCTTCTCCTCCATTCTCCTCTCGGGATTTTGGGCACGCACGCACATGCGCTAGGCGTGAGTTTTAAGCAACCGGGTCCGGGACGCGAACTGCAGTCGACTACGTGGGAATCCAGCAACATAGCCATTATGCTAACTGCTGGTCCCACTGCTGGTCCTTCTTAATCTACAGATTTAATGCTATGTCAAATTCTTGTTTTTTTAAATAGAAATTGGCAAAATTAAAATTCATAAAGAAATGCAGAGAACCTAGAATAGTGCAAAATTAATCTGAAAAAGAAGAAAAGAGTCAGAGGACTAAGGCCACTTTATTTCAAGATTTACTATAAAACTGTAATAATCAAGATGATGATGTATAGTGAAACAGAATAAATAATGCAAAAATTAATACAAAAATATGAGACAGCTGATTTTTTTTTCTGTTTACACAAAGATGCAAAAACAGAGCAAACGGCAGCCACCATGAGCTCAGGAATAAAAGTCCCTTACAATTTACGACTATTGGAAGAATTAGAAGAAGGCCAAAAAAGAGGAGATGGCACAGTTACCTGGGGTCTTAGAGGATAACAAAGACATGACACAAGATGGACAAAAATGATAGCTGGGCTCCAAGGACAATTTATGAAAACTGAATATACAGCCTTAAAATAGAATATGGACTTAAATACCCAGAAACACCCCCCTTGTAAGATTTCTAACAAGACCTAATATGAATGGAATCAGTAATCCTAATGGAGTGATGGATCCAACAGCCATAGCATGCTCCCAAAATGGCAGAATTTATATAGCATCAGTTACTCTGTGAGAGCTTCAGCACTTAATGGTATCTAAAAAATAAGAAACTCCCCAGTCACCTGAAGGACAGTGTTACAACAATTCATCAAAGGAAAAACCACAGGCCTTTCACCTTCCCTCATTTGATTTAAGAAGTTTTCCTCTTCCACAGTAGTGAATTTTCTAGATACATCTCCAAGTGCTGGTAAGGAAGCTCCCATTCAAAGGCAATTTATCTTTTTTTTTTTTTTTTTTGGAGAGGCTTTTTTGCTATAGGGCGCGTGCACTCACCAGAAAGACAGAGACAGAGAGACAGAAAGTGAGAATCAACCCCCAGGAGGGATGGCTACGCCACAGTCCCTTCTCCTCCATTCTCCTCTAGGGATCTAGGGCACACACAAGCGCCCGGCATGAGTTTAAGCCACTGGGTCTGGGACTCAAACCACAGTCGACTATATGGGAGTCCAGCAACATAGCCATTACACTAACTGCTGGTCCCAAAGGCAATTTATCTTAAGATACTGTAAATGATACTAATTTTTATCCATCTGAGATATATGAATTATATTATAACAAATCATCTTGTCAATTGAAACAACTGTCCACACAGCTGAACTTCTGGGATCAAGAACGAGTATTTAAATTGATTCACAATTTAAACTGGTAGGGTGCATCTAACTCAACTATGAAAAGACACATTACATAATCACCTTGCTGCTAATTACACAGCCTGGGATCTCTGCCTTCTCCCCCTGCCTCTTCCCTTGCCCTCCCTGCAACAGCCCTCCAGCATGGGGTGCTTGTTCGAGTAGATGTGAAGCTTTCTGGTCACATACAGTGGGAGTACTGCTGGGTGTTGGGTGCTTTGCCTGCACCCCTGGTTTCTCTCTTTAGACTTAAATGATGCTCTGCTTCCAAGCTATCGTCATCTTGTCCCTTTTCTCCTCCACTCCTACCCTTGGCCAAAGCATAGATTACAATCCCCTGCTCACATCTGAAATTGGCCTTCATTGAAGAATTCAGGGTTCTCCCATATCTTCTCTCTCTCATCTTTACTGAGGGGTGCTACTTTTCCTTCCTTCCTCAAGTCCCTTTTGTACCATCACTATCCAATACTTTCCATGACACTGCCTCGCATTGGCCAGAAGCTATCAGATAAGGTTAGAAAGAGTTTCTGGCCTTCCTTTTTAGTTTGGAACCACACTCAGCTCACTCGCCATGAACCTGAGACATGAATACTAGATCCTCAGTCCTGTTGCTCTCTGCTGTCATCATCAGCCTATGAGATTTTTAGTTCAGGTTCTATAAGAGCCGCCAATAGGGTTACTCAGACCTGCCATCTCTCAAAGCCTCTGGCAGTTAAACTTGAAGAGAGACAGCATGAAGATACCCATAAGCACACATATCCCTCTAAATGATTGCTTTCTTTTCCTGTAGTTATTTTTGCTCTTCAAAATGGAAGTTTTCAAGAGGGCTTTCACTTGGTCATCCTTGCAACCCATTTGGTCTGGTTGGAATGTGATAACTGGAACAAAAAGAACCTTGAATTCAATGTATACATGGCTTTGGCGCTGCTGCTGCTCATGATTCTCAGCAGGGACTAAGGAAGGACTCAGTGTGTCCACCAGATCCTTGAGACAGGAAGGCTGGACTTGCTGGCAAATAAATGTGTTTGTCCATATTCTGTTCAGGACTACTACAAACTGAAATGTGGATGTGTACCAAAATAAAAGCAATTCATTGTGTTCCCAAAAGAAGAAAGGAATAAACAAAGTAGGCAGTTGGAAAATTATCTCCTATTCAACAAATGGTGCTGAAACACCATTGTTTCTACATGAAAAGAAAAACAGATTCATGGTCTCACAAATAATATTAAAAGGGAAGCAAAAAATGGATAATAGAAATGTACACTTAAAACTGTAAAACTTCCAGAAGACATCATGGAGAAAATTGTCATGATCTTGGGTTAGGCAAAGATTTCTTAGATAAGACACCAAACGCATCATCTACAAACCAACAAAATGATATACAAAACAGCACCAAAAGTTAATCTTTCTTAGAAAGACATCATGAGGAGAATGATAACATAAAACACAACCTGGAAGAAAACCTTTGTAAAGTATAATCTGATAAAGGACTTGTGTTCCAGATATATAAAAAAAAAAACTCTTAAAACCAGTCCATTAGAGGGATTTAACACAACGGCAGAGTAGGAAGCTCTATAGGTTTGTCACTGCACTGCAAAAACAAAAACAGTGAACTGGGGGGAAAAAAAAAAAAAACCAGAATCAACTCTCTTGGAACCCTGGAACCTGGAACCTAAATGAACACTTTTATGAAACCAGAAGATCAATGTGACAAACTTGATTAAAGAACAGGTCGCTAACAGGTAAAAGAACAATGTGTGCAAAGCAGCTTAGTGTTGCTCATTTCTCGTCCCCTCCTCACCAGTGGGGATAGCAACCCAAATTCCTAAAGTAGTTTCTTGGAGCCAGATCAGGAAATGAAGACCCTCGTCTCCCCAAAATTCAGTGTCGTGCATTTGCCTAATGTGGGGGCTCTCTGAGAAATCAGCACAAATGTTTGCTTTGGTTTTGACAAAATTCCATTTATAGTAACTTTGAAAAGAATAAGACACTTAATATTTAATTACTTAGAAGTAAATTTAACAATGGAGGCACTGAAAACTACAAAATATTACTTAAAAAACTAAAGAAGATATATCTAGGTGGAAAGACATCCAAATTTATGACCTGGAAGATTTAATCTGGTTAAAATGGCAAAACTGGGGCCAGCAGGTGGCATGGTGGTTCGGAGCACTGGACTCCCACATGGCCAACCACAGTTCAAGTCTTGGACCTGGCAGCTTGCTTTCTCACTTTCTCTCTCTCTCTCATTCTGTCTCTCACTGGACAAATTAAAAATAAATAAACAAAGTAAATTTAAACAAAATAATTAATTTTTTTAAAAAATGGTAATACTACCCAATGCAATCTATAGATTCAATCCAATCCCTATCAAAATTCCAAAGTCCAAGGGACCCTACATGGTCAAAACAATATTGAAAAATAAGAATAAAGTTGGAAGACTCACACTTTCTGGTTTCAAAGCTTACTAGAAAGCTAGTTAGTCATAACTACCATATAATCAATTGATTTTTAAGGAGGGTGTCAAGTCCATTTAGTGGAGAAAGGACAGACTGTTCAGTAAACCAGGGGTCCTGAGCCCCGACGGACCATGGACTAGCACGGAGCACTGGACTCCCACATGGCCAACCACAGTTCAAGTCTTGGACCTGGCAGCTTGCTTTCTCACTTTCTCTCTCTCTCTCATTCTGTCTCTCACTGGACAAATTAAAAATAAATAAACAAAGTAAATTTAAACAAAATAATTAATTTTTTTAAAAAATGGTAATACTACCCAATGCAATCTATAGATTCAATCCAATCCCTATCAAAATTCCAAAGTCCAAGGGACCCTACATGGTCAAAACAATATTGAAAAATAAGAATAAAGTTGGAAGACTCACACTTTCTGGTTTCAAAGCTTACTAGAAAGCTAGTTAGTCATAACTACCATATAATCAATTGATTTTTAAGGAGGGTGTCAAGTCCATTTAGTGGAGAAAGGACAGACTGTTCAGTAAACCAGGGGTCCTGAGCCCCGACGGACCATGGACTAGCACTGGTCAGGAAGTGGGCAGCAGACAAGCAAGCAAAATTTCATCTGTATTTACAGTTGCTCCCCATCACTTACATTACCACCTGAGCTCTGCATCCTGTCATATCAGTAGCACCATTAGGTTCTCTTAGGAGTATGAACCTTCCTGTAAACTGAGCATGCAAGGGATGTAGGTTGTGTGTTCTCATGAACCATCTCCTATCCCCACCGTTGGTCCATGTAAAAGCTGTCTTCCACAAAACCTGTCTGTGGTGCCAAAAAGGTCAGGTAAGCTGTGGTAAATAGTGCTAGGAAAAGTGGACATCCACGTGCAAAAAAATGAAATTGGATCCACCATATACAAAAATTTATTCAAAGTGGATTGGAGACCTAAATATAAGAGCTGAAACCTTAAGACTCTTAGAAGAAAACATAGAGATGAATATTCATGACCTTAAATCTGACTTTGGTTTCTAAGATATGACAACAAAAGCAAACAAAAAATAACATGAATTCAACATCATTAAAATTAAGTTTTGTGCAGTAAGACACTAAGAACGAAAATACAACTCACAGAATGGTAGACTATATCTGCAAATCGTATCTTACGAGACTTTAATACGCAGAGTATATAAAGAAGTCTTGCAACTCAACAAACTAAAAATTTTTTAAAATCAAGAGTAGTCAAAGGGCTTTAGTAGATATTTTACCAAGACGTACAAGTGAACAATAAACAATCAAAAAGATGTTCAATATCATTATTCATAAGGGAAGTGGAAATCAAAGCTACAAGATACCACTTTACACCCACTACTATTATTTTCTTGGGGGGAAAGAATACACACACATCAAATAGTAAGTACTGGCAAGGATGTGAAGAAATTGGAACCCCTGTGCATTGCTAGTGAGAATGTAAAATGGTGCAGCTACTATGGAAAACAGTTTGGCAGCTCCTCGAAAAGTTAAACTTAGAATTACCATATGCTGTAGAAATTCTACTCCTAGGTGTATATCCAAAAAAAATTTAAAACAGAGACTCAAAAAGATGCTAGCACACTCATGTTCACAGTGGCATTATCCTCAATAACAAAAAGTTGGAAACAATCTAACTGTCCAACAGCAAATCAGTAGATAAAAAAAAAAAATGTGCTATACACCATAATAAACCAAATAACAACATTTTGGTCAACAACAGAACACATTCATGACGACAGTTTTATAAGATTATAATGGAGCTAAAACATTCCTATTGCCTCATGACATTGTAGCTGTCTGCCCTAATGTCTACAGAGCAATGCATTACTTGCTTGCATGTGGTGATATTGGTGTGACTAAACCTACTGTACTGTTAGATGTAGAAAAGTAAAGCACATACAGAATTGATCCTGTAGCCTGATGGATAAGGGAACCAAGTCTCACATTGCTGATGGTAGCTCAAATACTGGCTCCAACAACTTGAAAAGCATACACGCATGTGTGTAACCATGATTAAAATCCCAAAGGATGGAGAAGTGGAGCAGAAAATGTTGTGGCATGACCATACCCCTGGGGGGGAGGGCTTTCTCTCCCACTCACTCTCTCTCTCTAAGTGCATGCATCCTCTGGTAATTAAAAAACAATATAGCAGGCAGGAGGCGGCATGGTAGTTAAGGTGATGGACTCCCAAGTAGTCAACCACAGTTAGAGTCCCAGACCCAGTGGCCTGAAACTCACGCTGGACACATGCGTATGCGTGTCCAAAATCCCAAGAGGAGACTGAAGAAGATGGGATTGTGGCATGGCCATTTACCTGGGGGGTGATTTCTCGCTTTTTGTCTCTCTAGCTCTGTCTCTCTGGCAAGTACATGCATCTTATAATACCAAAAAATCTCTCTCTAAAAAAATAAAAAGAAGGAGGAGGAGGAAAGAAATCCATTTCAGTAATATCTGATATATGTCAGCCACCATTCTGGGCTCTGGGTTATAGCAATTAACAAAACATAACGAAAACCTTGGCACTCACGAACCTTAAACATTCTGGGAAGACAGAGGTCATAAGCTAGTATGTCAGCTGGTCAAAAAAATGTTCAGGAAAAAAAACCAAAATGAGTGGCTAAGGAATAAGTGGTTCAGTTTTTATAAGAAAAAAATGTTGAAAGGAAGATACTGCAGAGCAATACAAAAGACACAGTAGTTAATGTGAAAAGGACAGGTGAGACTGGAAGGGCAACTGAATTACTCGGTCTAAAAAACAACCTAAAACGAAAACAGTTAAGGAAGTAGAAGGTAGACTGGTAGACAGAATTCGGCCTTTCAAAAAAAAAAAAAAAAAATTTAGCTCAGTGCAATTCTTGGATATATAATCGTGCTGTATAAAGAGTAGTTTCGGGGCCAGCAGGTGGCGTGGTGGCTAAGGCACTGAACTCTCACAAAGTAGACCACTGTTTGAGTTCCAGATCTGGCAGCTTGCTTTCTCACTTTCCCTCTCCATCTCTCTCTCTCTGGTGAATTCAAGTGCCCAATAGCAAATCAAAATAACAGTAATACTGGGTTGTCAGAAAAGTTGTGATGTATTTTTCTGTTTTTCTATGCAAAAATGTGTCATGAGTTTTCCAATGACCTGATAGTAAATAAAAATTAAATAATTTTTTTTTCTTTTTTTGGAGAGGTTTTTTGCTATAGGGCACGTGCACTCGCCAGAAAGACAGAGAGAGACAGAAAGCGAGAAATCACCCCCCAGGGGGGATGGCCACACTGCAATCCCTTCTCCTCTGTTCTCCTCTTGGGATCTTGGGCACGCACGCACACGAGCCCGGCGTGAGTTTAAGCCACCGGGTCTGGGACTCGAATCGCAGTCTACTACATGGGGGTCCAGTGACATAGCCATTACGCTAACTGCCGGTCCCAAAAATTAAGTAATTCTTAAATAAAATGAAATAACAGTTATGCCAGTCCCCATAACTGGTCAATGAGACAGCAAGAGAGGAAGATGATGCAAGAGATGTAACCTAGAAAAAAAGACTATATTAAAAAATATTTTAAAATCTAATGATGAATAAATAAAATTAAATAAAATAATAATTTTTTTTTTGTAAAAGGGGCAGCAGGTGGTGTGGTGATTAAGGCGCTGAACACTCCTACATGGTTCGAGTCCCAGACCTGGTGGCTTCCTTTATCACTTTCCCTCTCTATCTCTGTGTGTCTCTTTCTGGTCAAATTAAAATAAATAATGAATAAATAAAATTAACTAAAACAATAAAAAAATGTAACCTATTGGGAACCAGCAGTTAGCGTAATGGCTATGTCACTGGACTCCCACGTAGTCGACCACGGTTCGCGTCCCAGACCCGGTGGCTTAAAACTCACGCCAGGCACGTGTGCTTGCGTGCCCAAGATCCCGAGAGGAAAATGGAGGAGAAGGGATTGCGGCGTGACCATCCCCTCTGGGGGGTGATTTCTCGCTTTCTGTCTCTATGTCTCTGTCTGTCTGGCAAGCACACGCGCCCTATAGCGAAAACCTCTCCCCCCCCCAAAAAAAGTAACCTATTATATTTAAATCTAATTAAAACTCCCAAAAACTCATGTAGAAGAATACCCCAAAAGTCAGTACAATAATCACAGCACACAACATCAACCTGCTATTAAAGAACCTGAAAAACTGCCATTATATAGTACAATAATTACATTATTTCTGCTTGGAACTACACACACACACACACAAACACACACACACACACACCGTGAAAAAAAAAAAAAGAAAGAAACAAAAAAACCTAGGAGCCATAAAAACTGAAATCAGAAATGTGACAAGTTAAGACTACTAGTGCTAAGTCACAAACCTAGAAAATCAAGACATACTGGGCTCACTAGGTACAGCAGATAATCTGAAAACAAGTAATAAAAATAAGTGATACTGTAAGGCTGGACAAAAACTCCTGTAATTTTCATTTGTGATTTGGAAACAGTCCCTCACTGTAACTGCAAAAAAGGGCAACACTGACAAAATGCTGTGCATCAAAGGGTGAACTTATTAAACTTCACCTACAGTAGGAAAAAGGACAAAGCCCCAAATGTGTTTCCTTTTGTCACTTTATAGTCTGACTTCATGCCTTAAGCACAAAGACTTCCCTTAGAATCTGATGAAAGCTGAGGTGATGATTCTTTAAGAAATATACACATAAGCTCACTGAAGTCCAGGTAGACAGACAATGATTTCTACAAAAAAAAAAAAAAAGCAAGCATTTAGTGCTCAGATCTTAAATTCCTGGGTCAAGCATTCAAAAAAAGAGGGCTTTCATGGTTCTTTGTAAAGAAAGTCTTTCCAGATTCTATTGAAAAGGTTTTTCATTGACATGAGTGAGAAGCTTCCCAGTAACTCAAGATGAATTACTGGGTGTGTTATGTTGAAGGTGTTAAAATTGCCACACTCTCTACTCCAACATATAGTTGGGCCATAACATTTAAACATTTAAATTCTAAAGGAAGCTAGCCAAACAGAAAGATGGTGGAATAGAATTTTCCAGTACTCATTCTCTCAAAGAAACGTCGACTTGAACAGCTATTTAAACATGAAAATACCTACAAAACTGCTAGGGTGTCCAGGTGAGAAATTATCGCACTTGCATGGAATGCAGAATAACAAGACACACTGAGACACACTTGTAAAATAAAACGGTTTCACATTATCCACATTATCCCTCCCCAAAGTCCAGGCCGCATGAAGTAATCAACCACCTTTACTGTGGATCCCAATGCCAGACCTCTACTCTTGGACTAAGGTTCCAGGCTAGTACCCATTGACTTCAGGCTCCAGGACCTCACTAACAAGAGGACAGCACCCACTGACTTTGGCTCAAGTTCTGCTCCATGACAGGTTAGCTCCTGTGAACTCAAGGCTCCCAGCTGGCCTCACAAACCAAAGCTCCATGTCTGCCCTTGAGGACTCAGCTGCCATGCCAGCTTCCAGAGAGCTGGAGACCCCACCACCAGGCTAGCCCCTGTGGCTCCAAATCAACCCACAGATTCATACACCAGGTTAGCACCCAAATATCCAGGCTCAAACCCGACCCCTGAGGAACAGACCAATACCTATGGACCCAGTCCAGGCTACCCAAGGAGCAAGCCTGCCCGCAAAGCCAACCAGGAAGCCTGATCAGAATCTCCACATAGTCCCACATGATCTAGCAGTTAGGATTCCTGGTCTTCATCCAGGCGCCCCGGGGTTCAACTTCTGGTGTAGGAATGGAGGTCCCTTGGGACCAGCAGTTGGCATTAATGGCTATGTCGCTGGACTCCCATGTAGTAGATTGCGGTTCAAGTCCCGGACCCAGTGACTTAAACTCACACCGGGCATGTGTGCGTGCATGCCCAAGATCCCAAGAGGAGAATGGAGGAGAAGGGATTGTGGCACGGCCAACCCCCCTGGGGGGGGGGTGATTTCTCGCTTTCTGTCTCTCTGTCTCTGTCTTTCTGGTGAGCGCATGAGTCCTATGGCAAAAAAACTCTTCCCGCCCCCCCCCAAAAAAAGAATTTCCGCATAGACTGGTGAAGGGCAGCTTCCAAAACTAGTCTGTAAAGATTGGAAGAGGTGCCTTCAAGAGTGCAGATGCCAAAGCAGGGCCAAAAGAATCATGAAGAATCACAGGGAAAAAAAAAAAAAAAAAAGAATCACAGAAACATGGTACTACCAAAAGAACAAAATAAAGCCTCAGTAATTTACCCTTAAAAAATGGCCTTACAAATTACCTTAACAATTAAAAACAGGTCCAACAGTAGTAGTGCAAGTTGCTAAGCTGCTATGCTCCATTGACTGGGACCACAGATTTCATTGCTGGTTCAATTTAAAGGCTGGGTATGGGGATATAAAACTTGGGAAGGCTGAGGCAGGGGGATTATGAGTTTGAGGTTGACCTGGACAATACAGTGAGGTTTTGTCTGAAATAAGATCTGGTACACTGGTGTATGTTTTAGTCCCATCTGGGAGGCTGTGGCAAGAAGCTTACAATGGTGAAGTCATGTCTTTAAATGAATAAATAATACAAATAATCATCTTTTAAAAACTCAGTGAGCTACAAAAGAACACAACCAACTGAATGCAGTCAAAAAAGCAATACGTGAAGCCAGTGACATACTGGTTAGGGAGGCTGGTTCCCACATGGCTAACCACACAGTTCAAGTCTCTCACTCAGTGACTTGGAAAAAAGCACTCTGGTCACAAGGGCATGTGTGCATAAAATCCCAAGAGAAGAATGGAGGAGTAGGAATTGTGGCATGGTCATCCGCCAGGGGGGAGGGGAGGGGGATACTTTCTCACTTTCCCTCTCTCTCTCTGTCTCTCATTAGCAAATGCATGCATCCTATCACAAACTAAAAAAATTAAAAATTAGGAAAAAAGAGAAATGAAGATTTTCCACTGATAATTTTGCCTCCAGCCCACAAACTCAAGTGGAGAGGCAAGGGGCAGGCCTTCGGAAGAAGAGATCTCCATGGCTCCTGAGAACTAGTGATTTCAGAGAAAAAAGAGAAATGAAGATTTTCCACTGATAATTTTGCCTCCAGCCCACAAACTCAAGTGGTAGGAAGCCCCTCTAGCCTTCTCTCTGTCTCTGTCTCTCTGCCTCTGTCTCTGTCTTCTCATTTTTTTTGTAATTCTTCCTATTTAAAATTTTGTAAGTACTTTCTGGGCTTTCAGCCCCTCCATTATCTTGTTAATAATCCCCTCTCCCCCTCACACCCAAGAGAGGCAAGGGGCAGGCTTTCAGAAGATTTCTCCATGGCTCCTGAGAACTAGTGATTTCAGGGGAAAAAGAGAAATGAAGATTTTTCCACTGATAATTCAGCCTCCAGCCCACAAACTCAAGTGGTAGGAAGCCCCTATTTTTTGCTTTTTAAAAAAAATACTAATTTTGTTTGCTGTTTTTTTTTTCCTCCCTTTTTTCCATTTCTTTGTTGTTGTTGTTGTTCTTTGTTTCCTTTCCTTTTTCTGCTATCTCTTTTGTCGGTTCCTCAATCTCCATTCACTGTGTTTCTAGATGGATCTAAGAGAACTATAGCCAAATATCCAAATACTATTAGGGTTAACAATTTCCACAATATCTACTTAATCTGCTGCACAAAGGGATCAAAACATAACGGCAAAGAGATTCCAGATCACCTCTTTCTGCACGCTCCTGAACACTCAGATTGAACTTCAAGAATTAGGAAGAAACACTCCATCCATCAGATGACTAGAAATCACCACAGGGCCACAAAAAATATGGGAAAGCAAGAAAATACCTCTACTCCAAGGGAAAAGAATAACTCCTCTTCATCCACAGACAGTTCAATGGAAATCATGGAAATGTCTGATATAGAATTTAGAACAATCATAATGGCAAAGCTAACAGAGATGGAAGAGAAGAGAGGCAATGAACTGCAGAACAGAAAGGAGAAAGGAGCTGATGAGTGCCAGGAGGTGAGGAAATTCTTGCAAGACCTAAAAGAAGAATAATGCACTTTAAAGAAGAATCAAATGGACCTTAAGAGATGAAGGCTATAATACAGGAAGTCAAAATCTCCCTTGAAAGTATTAAAAGCAGACTAGATCATACAGAAAATAGAATCTCAGGCTTAGAAGAAAAAATTGCTAGAAAAATGGCCTAGAAAAATCCACCACAAAGACTGAGAAAATGGCCCCCAAAATGAGAATAATATACGAGAAATACCAGATACCATCAAACGTCCAAACATCTGGATAATTGATATCCCAGAAGGCACAGAGACTCATAAGGGCATTGATAATCTGTTCCATGAACTCTTGCAAGAAAACTTTCCAAACCTAGAGAGGCATTCAAAGATCCAGTCCCAAGAAATACAAAGGACCCCAAATAGAATCAACCCAAGAAGATCTTCTCCAAGACGCATTATAGCCAGATTGGCCAAAATCACAGACAAAGATAAGATACTAAGATTGACAAGAGAGAAATGAAAAATAACCTACAAAGGATATCCCATCAGGGTAACAGCAGACCTCTCATTAGAAACAAAATCTACTACCAGTGATTTTCAAGAACACTATTTATTATTATTAACTATAGTCACCATGTTGTAAATGTAGAGTTTTTTACAAGAACAGTTAAGTTGCTATCACCTGTAAATAGACTTTTATAACTACAAGTTTTTTTAAGTAAGTTTCATGGCAACCACAAAGCAAAAACCTGCAGTAGAAACACAAAAGATAAACAGAAAAGAATCAAAGTATACAACTACAAATAAACATTAAATCACAAAGAAAAGCAGAAAAGGAAAAAAGGAATGAAGAAAATACAGAAAAATTAACTCAAAAAAATTAACACAGAATGAACTTAATTACCAATAACTACTTTAAATGAAAATGCAATAAACAATCCAATGAAGATAGAGAGTGAATGGATAACAATCCAACTATATGTTGCCTGTAAGAGATTCAAGTTTAGATTTAAGAACACATATAGCCTGGAAGTGAAGGGATGGAAACATGTATTTTGTATAAATGGAAACCAAAAAAGAAGATATTTATACTTACACCAGACAAAATAGACTTCAGTCAAAAACAGAAATGGTCTTTATATAATGTAACAGGGCAAATTCAACAAGAGAATATAAAAATAACAAACATGTATGCATCCAACATCAGAGCACATTAATATATAAACCAAGTACAACAGACCTAAAGGAAGAAACAGGTGACTATCCAGCAAAAGGATTTTGATACACAACTTTCAACAATGGGTAGACCATTCAAATCAATAAGGAAAAAATGGACCTGAACTATACTCTAAACCAGATGGACCTTAGAGATACATACAGGACATTTCATCCAATAGCAGCAAAATACTCATTTTTCTTAAAGAGCACAGACTATTCTTTAGGATACATTATATATTAGGTCACAAAACAAATCTCAATAAATTTAAGAACACTTAAGTCTTTTCTTTTTTAAGAGCTATTTTTGCTATAGAGTACATACACTCACGGAGAAACAGAAAGCAAGAAATCACCCACCAGGGGGGATGGCCACGACATAATCCCTTTCCTCCATTCTTCTTTTGGGATCTTAGGAATGCACACACACACACCTGGCATGAGTTTTAAGCCACCAGGTCTGGGAATTGAACTGCAGTTGACTACATGGGAGTCTGGCGACAACCATTATGCCATCTGCTGGTCCCAAGAACGTTTAAGTCTTTTTAGGGATCTTTTCTGACCACAATGGTATAAAACTAGAAACCAATAATCGTAGAAAAATTTACAAACTCACAAATAAGTGGATATTAAACAATCCAATTCAAAACAACCAACGAGTTAAAGACATCAAATTCAGTAAACTTGCAGGATACAAAATCAACAGACAAAAATCAGTAGCATTTCTACACATTAACAAAATATAAAAAAGCACAAATCAACAAATCAAGAAATTTACATCTAGCCAACTATCCTTCAAGTACAATCACTTTTTTCTTTTTTGTTAACATTCAAACATGGAAAATTTCAGGTAATTTTTTACCCATGTCCCCTCGAGAAAATATTAAAGGATGAGCTTTATCCATTTGTGTAGGGGTTGAATCAGTTCTCCTTTTTGCGTACCTATGTTACTGGTAAGTTTTATACTTCCATGTGTTTTCACAATATTTATCTTCCTTTCATTTCTAGATATAGTATTACGTTAAATATTTCTTGAAGAGCCAGTTTAGTGTCCCAGGATTTTAAATATCAACCCATTTTCTCCTGGCCTGTAAGGTTCTGCAAAGAAATCTGAAGTTAGTCTGATAGTGTATCCTTTGTAAGTAACTTGACAGTTTTCTCTAACCATTTTTAGAACTTTATATTTACAAAATGACTTTTGACATTTGACAATAATGTGCCTTGAAGAGGATCTTCTTACATTGAATCTTTTTTTCTTTTCTTTTTTCTTTTTTTTTTTAGAGAGAGGTTTGTGTTATAGGGCATGTGTGCTTGCAAGAGAGAGAGACAGAGAGAAAGCAAGAAATCACCCCCCGGGGGGATGGCCACGCTGCAATCCCTTCTCCTCCATTCTCCTCTCAGGATCTTGGGCACGCACATATATGTGCCCAGCATGAGTTTAAGCCACCAGGTCTGGGACTTGAACCACGGTTGCCTACATGAGAGTCCAGCGATATAACCATTACACTAACTGCTGGTCCCACATTGAATCTATTTAATATCCTCTGAATTTCTTGGGTCTCGATACCTGTATCTCTCTTCAGACTGGGAAGTTTTAGCTACTATAGTATTATCCAGTATGCTGTGAAAAAATTTTGTATGCTTTTCCTGTCTCTTTGCCTTCTGGGATACCCTTTATACTCATTCAGTCACTTAATGGTGTCCAAAATTTCCAGTATGTTAACTTCAATGGAGATTTTTTTTCCTCTTTTTTTGGGGGGGACAGTTTGAGCTATTCCAAACTTCTGTCCTTAAGTTAAGAGAACCTTCTGCATGTTCTAACCTGTTGTTGCTCTCTACAGAATTACTTGTTTATTTTTTGTTACTAGAAGACATGTGCACTTAACCAGAGACAAAGAGAGGGAGAAAGCAACCTCCAAAGGGGTATGGTCATGCTGCAACCCTTCTCCAATTCTCGTTCTTGTTGGGATTTGGGGCATGCACACACACACATACCCAGTGAGTTCAGGCCTCCAGGGCTGGGATCTGAACAGCAGTCATTCTTCATTTGGGATCCAGCTCCCTTAACCATTAGGTCACAAGGCTGGCCCTTGAAGGAATTTTTTTTTTTTTTTTTTTTGGCCTGAATTGTTTTCTTCAACTCCAAGCTTTCTGTTTGGTTCATTTTTACTATGTCTTTATTGCATGTTCCTTCACATAATGAATTGTTTTGTTTTTCTTATCTCCTGGAATTGTGTGTCTGTATTCTCTTCCACTTCATTGAGTTTAGTTTGATTTTTTTTTTTAATTTAGTTTTGCTGGAGAGCACATGTGTTCATTGGAGAGACAGAGAGAGGGAAAGCTAGAAAACACCCCTATGGAATATGGTTACACTGCAATCCCTTCTTCTCCATTTCTCTCCTCTTTCAGGATTTTGCACATATGCACATACATGCTTGGCTTGTTTCTCAAGCCATGGGATTCAAGACTCAAACCACATACTGGGCCGTGTGGTAGTTTAGCTGCCTGAACTACCACTACCACACCATGGGCTGGCCCATTATCAATATTTTTAAATCAATTCCCAACATTCCTATAATTTCCTATATTTGTTTGTTGTTCATGGGAATTAATGCATTCCTTTGGAGGAGAACTAGTTCCTTGTTTTTATTTTATTTTTTTTCATTATTTCTTGCATCGCTACCTTAATATTTAGGTGTCTGGTGGAATACTCATTTCTTCCCATAAAAGAGTAGATTCCAATGATACCTGCTGTCTTGTGGGTGGTTGCCTGAGTTGTGTGGATCCTTCTACTGCAAAGTAGTCAGTGGAGATAAAAGCTGAAAGTATTATCATATTCTCTGTCTTAAATGGGTTGCATAGATTGCACAACTGAAACCATCCAATATTTGAGTTTTCTTTGTCAAAATATTCTTTTATCAAAGATTCAATATCTTTCAAAAAAAAGATTCAATATCTTTCATATATTTTCACCTAATTTCCTATTTCATTTTTTAACTATGCATTTCAACAAATTTTTATAAGTAAAATGGTTCATAAAATTCCTAAAGCACCCCTCTTCCATTACATATATGTTTTCTCCATTTTTCAATTCACCAGTCTTGCCAGAGAGATATCCTTTTTATCAATCTTTTCAAAAAACGACTTTGGGCTTTACTGATTTTTTTCCTAGTCTTTGTCTGTTTTCTATTTAATTAGCTTCTGCTATTATCTTTCATACTACTTTTCTTCTCACATTTTTTTTGGGTTTAATTTGCTCTACCAGCTGAAAGCAATATCCTGTCTTAAGTAGGCTGCACAAAAGAAAGATATGAGTGCTGGTTCAGGAGATGTAATTCAGGAGATTGCTAGCTGTTTATATTACCATTTGTGTGTGCCACCTGAGATGGAGGAAGCTGTCCGCTCCAGCACCCGAGCCTCTCCACAACCCTGGCACCTCCCACTGGCAGTTAATTCTAGGAAGGCGAGGCAGGGGCTTTCTTTGGTGTGGGTAAGGGCTCTGGGCTGGTATTCGCAGTTCTAAAAGGTGGACAGGGGCACTGGTCTGCCCACTGGAGTACAGGCAGATGGACAGGGGCTCTGAGCATCTTTGCTGCTGCCACATGGGCAAGCGCACTTGTCAAATTTTTGTGATGCAGGTAGGTTGGTGGGGGCTCTGGGAGGGCATCTTTGTTTTCTTTTCTTCAATAATAAATTGATCTTAGGTTATTGTAAGTTTTTAATTTTATAAACTCTTTATATTTTTTAACCTTTTGACTATTTTAAAATAACACCTAGCTTTGGGATTAGCAGAAAGTATAATGGTTACATTGCTGGACTCCTACGTAGTTAGCTGCAGTTCAAGTCCCAGACACGGCAACTTAAAACTCACACCAGGCGCATGTGCGTGCCTGCCCAAGACCATGAGAGGAGAGTAGAGGAGAAGGGACTGCAGCATGGCCATCCCCCTGGGGGGTGGGGGGGGTGATTCCTCGCTTTCTGTCTTTCTGTCTCTCTGTCTCTCTAGTGAGCACAAGCACCCTATAACAAAAATCTCTCTGAAATATAAATATTTAGCTTTACAACATAAACACATTGTACAGATGCATAAAAATATCTTCTTTCTTTATATACTTATTATATGACTTTCCTTCTTTTTAATATTTTTTTTTTTTTTACTCTTTAAACTTTCTGGTTAAAAACTAAGGTGCAAACACACACATCAGATTGGAACTACACAGAGTTAGGATCATCAACATCACTGTCTTCTATTTCCACATCTTGTCCCACCTGAAGGGCCATGATGAACAAAGTAAAAAGGGAATATAAAGCACAAGAGAAAATTATTCAATCAAAAGATGCAGTAAACACAAGATGTATGTAACAAGATATATGTATGCCAGCTTAAAAGCATATGGTTTTGCAATAAGCTTTTTTTATAAGTAGGAGTATATTCTAACAAAAATTATAGCATAGTAAATACATAAACCAATAACAGTTGTTCAATATCAAGTATTATGTACCCTTTGTAATTGTTCATTTTTCTGTTTTTTGTTTTTGTTTTTTTTGTTTTTAGAGGTTTTGCTGTAGGGCGCATGCGCTCACCAGAAAGACAGAGAGAGACAAGAGACAGAAAGTGAGAACTCACCCCCCCGGGGGGGGGGGAATGGCCATGCTGTAATCCCTTCTCCTCCATTCTCCTCTTGGGATCTTGGGGCGTGAGTTTAAGTCACCAGGTCCAGGACTCGAACTGCAGTCGACCACATGGGAGTCCAGCGATATAGCCATTATGCCAACTGTTGGTCCCAGTACCCTCTGTAACTGTACTTGCCATACTTTTATATAACTGACAGTGTAGTAGGTTGAGTGATGTAATGCACTATGACATTAGGACAGACAGTATGATGTCACTAGACAACGTGTCATTAGGACAGAAAGCTACTCTGTCATTAAGAAATAGGAATTTGTCAGCTCCATTATAGTCTTACAGAATTACCCTTATATATGTGGGGTCTGTAGTTGGCTAAAACATGATTATGCAGCATATGACTGTATATATCATTTTACTTATCCACTAATCTATTATGCATATTTATTGCTTCTACCTTTTGGCTATTGTAGATAATGTCTCTATGAATATTTCCTTGAGTCTTTCTTTTTAATTTTCTGGATATACACCTAGGAGTAGAATTCCTACAGCATATGGTAATTCTATGTTTAACTTTTTGAGGAACTGCCAAACTATTTTCCATAGCAGCTGCACCATTTTACATTATCACCAGCAATGAATAGAGTTTCCAATTTCTCCAAGTCTTTGCCAATGCTTACTATTGTGTGTGTGTGTGTGTGTGTGTGTGTGTTTTCTGAAGAAAATAATAGCCATTGTAGTGGGTGTAAAGTGGCATCTTGTTTTGATTTGAATTTCTCTGATGACTTGATGTTAGACAATTTTTTGTGTGCATACTGTTGATTTGTATAACTTCTTGATGAAACATATTAAAGTCCTTTGCCCATATCTAAACTAACTTTTATTTTGAGATGTAGGACTTTTTTATATTCCATGCATTAAAGCTTTCTAACATATAAGATTTGCAGGTATTTTCTACCATTTTCACTCTCTTAATAGAGTCCCTTAATACACAAAAGTTTTTAATTTTGATGAAGTCCAAGTCATCAATTTTCTTTTGTTGGTGCTTTTGGTGTCACATCTGAGAAACTATGACTAAATCTAATGCCATGACTATTTGCCCCTATGTTTTCTTCTAAATATCTTATGAATTCAGCTCATAGATTTAAGTCTTCAATCTATTTTGAGTTAATTTTTTGTATGGTGGTAGCTAAAGTCCAACTTTATTCTTTTGCATGAGACTATTCAGTTTTCCTAGTACCATGGCATCAGTTCCCAGTTTGTCCTTTCTCCATTTAACAAATTTGGCATGCTTGTTAAAAATTATTTACTGTATGTATCAATAGGTTTATTTCCAGCTTTTATCCAGTTTTCTCTCTATTCTCCTTTAAGGACTGCAAGTATCCATATATTAATTTCATTTTGTCCCATAGATTTCAGAAGGTCTGTTCAGTTTTATCATCATCCAGTGTTCTTCGTGGTTTTATACATACACATACACACACACACACACACACACACAAATACTTAGAGATTTTTGCTAGAGGACACATGTGCTCACCAGAATCAAACAGAAAGTGATAAATCACTCCCTGGAGGAGATGGCCACACCACAATCCCTTCTCCTCCATTCTCCTCTCAGGATTTCGGACATGCATGTACGCACACCTGGCATGAGTTTCAAACTGCTGGGTCCGGGACCTCAAATGGGGTCAGGTGGGAGTTCAGCTCTGTAACCACTATGCCACCTGCTGGTCCCTGTGGTTCAATATATTAAATTCTATGGACTTGTCTATAAATTTTCCCATACTCCTTACTGCTATTTCCTATCTACAACTAAATCCATCAAGTGAATTATTCATCTGACACTTCACTTTTTGGTTCTAAAATTCCCATGTGTTGAGGACTGGACAGTCACACAGTGGTAATACTATACTCTTTGAGGGTGAAAGACATGGGAAAGATCCCAGATTCAGTTCTGCAGGACCCCCTTCCCCAAACACACTGGGTGGGTACGCACATGTCTGTGACCTGGGACTGACTGAAGCTAGGGGTGGATCATGATACAAAGACCTTGTTGGAGTATGTGTCTTTCCTTCTTTTGTTCTCTCTTTCTCTCTCTTAGAAGAGAGAAGGAAACTTTAAAAAATAAAATTCCCATGTGGCTCTTTTCGAATTCTACTTCTCTGCTAGAAGTTCACTTATGTTCATACTTACTGCCTACCTTTCCTAAAACCTTCAACATATGTATCATAATTATTTTAAAGTCCCTATTTGCTAATTCTAGTACCTAAGACATTTGTGAGGCTGCTTCTATGGACTATTTTCACCTCTGATTAGGAATCACTTTATCTTCTTTCACTATGTTATCTTATGATTTTTTAAAAATGTATACCAGACAGAAAAGGCCATGCCTTTTCCTGTATCAAACCACTAGGCTTGCAGGTTAAGTCAATCTTTTAAGTGCTTAAGATGGGTCTGGTCTTTCTTCCAGCTTAAATTTAATTTAGTTTACCACTGTTTCAAATGTTTTAGATGCAGGATTAGAACATTTTCTTCATCAAGGTTAAGAATCTGAACAGTAGCAAGATTCTGAACATCTCTACAGCTTTCAAGTTCAGATGCATTAAAAGAGATCTCTGTTTCACAAGACAAAGGAGATCTTGATCTATCCCACTCTCTGTCTCTTAAAACTAAGGTGTCAGCCTTTTAGGCCTCCAGTTTTCTGTACCTCAGAAAATAATTCTTTACCCCCATTTATGCTGCTCCCAGTGTTCAAGAGGCTGCTACTATGTACTTGGAAAAGTCCTCACACACCTCAGGGTCTCTCTCAGGTATCCTGCCCTGTCCCTTCTCTGGCACATCACAGCCATGCCTTAATAAAGATCCTGTAAATCTCAGGGGGTTCCTCACAATCCCTCTGCCCTGCCTCCATTCTTTTGTGTTGTTTTGTTTTGTTTTGGGTTTTTTTTTTTTCTTTTTGGAGAGGTTTTTGCTAAAGGGCACATGCACTCGCCACAAAGACAGAGAGACAGAAAGTGAGAAACCACCCCTGAGTGGAGATGGCCACGGTGCAATCCTTTACTCCTCCATTCTCCTCTCAGGATCTTGGGCACACATGCACACGTGCCCGGTGTGAGTTTAAGTCACCGGGTCTGGGACTTGAACCGTGATCGACGACGCTGGAGTTCAGCGACCTAGCCATTACGCTAACTCTGGCCCCTTCTGCCTCCATTTTTTAGTATACTTCCAATCCACACCCAGTGAGGGCTTAATGAAAAACAATTGGCAGGTTAATGCAAACTCACTGTCTCTGGGGTGGTCCTAGAGATTCTGATCAATTAAAAAGTTCAGCTGGCTTCTCCCTACTCTGTGGCTGATTCTCAACTCCTGCTATTCTCCCTGAGATAAAATTAGCCAGCACAGATCTTTTTTGCCCTATGAAATATTTGTGCATTTCATTTAATTTAGTATATTCAGCAATACTCCTTAGCAATGAAAAAGAATATTGCATATATTGATGAATATATATGGATGAATCTCAAAATAATTATGCTGAAAGAAGTCAGATCAAAAATTAGATACAAGTTGTATAATCCATTTATGTAGAATTCTAAGAAATACAACACAACAAATTTATAGTGACACAAATCAGAGCAGAATTTGCTAAGAATGGCTGGCAGAAGCACAAGAAAAGGGTAACAAAGGGAACTAGAAAACTTTGAAGGTAGTATAATTGCTATGTTCATTATCTTGACTGTGCTGATGGTTTCACAGGTATATACATATGTTAAAATATATCAAATGATATACTCAAAATATATAGTTTACTGTATGTCAATTATACTTCAATAAAGGCTTTATTTTGTTTTAGTTTTTGCCATAGGGCATGTGCACTCGCTGATGAGAGACAGAGTCAGTGAGAAGGAAACTAAGAAATCAACTTCCAGGAGGATGGCCTCACGGCGATCCCTTCTTCTCCATTCTCCTCCTGGGACTGTGGGCACACATGCAACATGCACACATGCACAATGTGATTTTTCAAGTCATTAGGTCAGGTTTTAAATCACAATCAGACATGTGGGAATCAAGCACCCCAACCACCACACCACCTGCTGGCCCCAGTAAAGGTATTTTTTAAAACAATCAGAATAGTATAGATATAGATACTAAAGGAAGAATGGTGGACAAGAACAACAAAATATATAACAGATAAGAAGTATTCATGACTTTTGCAGTGCAGCAATAAAAGTTAAAAGCATTTCACCATTCATTTAAAACCATACTGAAATCTCTTTGAAGAAGGACTACGAAGTCTAACTACAAAAATAGAAAAGAAATGACAGGACAATGGGAGAAAAAGTGACTAAAATTAACACAACTCAAGAAAAGAAAAAAGAAACAATAACATAAGTGAAGACAAAACTGCAATAGGGGAACCAGATGGTGATATGAAGGTCAAAGTGGCTGAGTCTCACATGGCTGACTTCATTGCTCAAGTCCCAGACCCAGCAGCTTTGAAAATCACACCAGGTACATGTGTATGCATGCCCAAAATCACAAGAAAAGAATGGAGCAGAAGGGATTACAGTGTGGTCACCTTCAGGGAGTGATTTCAATTTCTCTCTCTCTCTCTCTCTGAAGTACATGTGCCCGATAGCAAAAACAAACAAAACAAAACAAAACAAACTGCCAAGAGAAAATTAACTCAATATGTAAACTACGCAATAAAAGATAGGATAGAAATTTAAAAGTGAACACAACACATAAATTAAAATATAATGTGGGGACAAGCAGTTGGCATAATGGCTATGTCGCTGGACTCCCATGTAGTCAACCACAGTTCGAGTCCTGGACCTAGTGGCTGAAATGCACACTGGGTGTGCATGCCCAAGATCCTGAGAGGAGAATGGAGAAGGGATTGTGGTGTGGCCATCCCCCCAGGGGGTGATTTCCTGCTTTCTGTCTCTCTCTTTCTAGCAAGTGCAAGCACCCTATAGCAAAAAACTTCTCCAAAAAGATAGATAGATAGATAGATAGATAGATAGATAGATAGATAGATAGATAGATAATGTGTAGCAGCATCAGGCTAAGGCCCACATAACAACAATTAGAAAAAGCAGCAGTTAGTGCTCACTTCGGCAGCACGTATACTAAAATTGGAATGATACAGAGAAGATTAGCATGGCCCCTGCGCACAGACGACACGAATCAAGGATGACACGCAAATTCGTGAAGTGTCCCATATTTTTGAGATACCACCTAACCCCAGTCAGAATAGCTAAGATTAAAAAAAAAAAAAAAAAAAAAAAAAAAAATACATGTGGCGGGGGGGGGGGAACTTTCTTACACTGCTGGTGGGAATGTAAATTGGTCTAGCCACCGTGGAGAACAATTTGGAGATTTTTCAAAAATCTACAAATAGGTCTACCGTATGATCCAGCAATACCATTCCTTGGTATCTACCCAAAGGTCAGAAGAATTCTTAATCAGAAAAGTGCTTGCACATCAATGTTTATTGAGGCACTATTCACAATCGCTAAGACATGGAATCAACCCAAATGTCCACAGATGAATGGATTGAAAAACTGTGACACATATACTTTATGGAATACTATTCAGTCATTAAAACAACAACAACACCCTGACTTTCAACAGAAAGTGGAATATGGAAGATTTACTGCTGAGTAAAGCAAGCCAGGCTATGAAGGAGAGATACTGAATGTCCCCACTCAATATATACCGAGTGTCTGCACCCTATGACTGAAACTGATTGACTAAAGGATATAGAAACACAGTAAATCTGTGAATATCAGATATAGTGTGTGTGAAAGAGTAGAATCTGAGGAAGGACATTTAGAGGAAAAATAGAGAGGCAAAGCATTAATGGGACAAAGAAATGTGGTATTATCTGTTGAAGATAATTTTATAGTTTTATCAACTGGACTAGGGAGAAATGTTCACATGTTGAAATATTCACTTTGTAAGCTAAATAACATGATTGAATGTATAAAAGAAAATGAAATAAAAAATAATAATAAAATGGAAAAAAAAGAAAAGAAAAAGCAGCAATTAAGCTCTATGCATAGGGAGCCAGAGACACAATACCAACTATGGTTAGATTCCTCCTCCCGGCAGCCTGAAAAGTATGCTGGGCACAAGTTCATGTAAGCCAAAAATCCTGACAAAATGGAGAAATGAAAGAGAAAGGATTTCAGTGTGACTACATTCCATCGTGGGATGCTTTCTCTCTCTTGCTTGTGCACATGCATGCTCTCTCTTTCTCATTTTCCCCCTGTTTCTCTCTCCAGTGAGCACACATGCCCTCTGGCAAAGGAGGGGAGGAGAGGGGAAAGGGAGGGAAGAAGAAAAGCAAGCAAGCAAGCAAGCAAACAAGCAAGCACTCATAACTCAGTCTTACTAAAACCAATACAAAGATGTGACCACCATAATCCCTGATGGGATTTAAATGATTAGTCTCTTATCCAGTTTACTTAATATAAGAAAAGGGAAACATTTTTTGGTAGAAGATTATATCTGGAGCCCCTACTGTTCTTTTGTACACTATATCCAGCATACAAAATCTTACTAGATATGTAAGGGAGTAGAAAACACGAACAATAATAAAGTGGAAATTTTAGACAACAGAAGAAGATCCATAGATGATTCAGATACTATAATTACTAAGAGGATTTAAAAAACACCACCAAAACTATGATTATATGGCAAAGAAAATTAGAGCCAGGCCAGTAACACAGCTAAGCTTGTGCATAGGAAGTCAGATCCCACAAGGCTGACTGCCGTTAGAATCCCCATCCCAGGGCTTGAAAAACATGCCAGGTACAAGAGCATGTATGCCAAAAATCCTGTCAGAATGGAGAAAAGGAAGAAAAAGAATTGCAGTGTGACCACACCCATTGTGGAATGTGTTCTATCTCTCCCTTTCTCTCTCTTGCACGTGTACATGTGTGCTCTCTTGCTCTCTCTGGTGAGTGCATGTGCCCTCTGGCAATTAAGAAAAGAAAATTGAGAGAAAACAGAAAAAATGGATGACAGGTTGTAGAATTTCAACAGAGGACTTACTCCATTAAAAAGAATATAATGGATATTCTAACAATAAAGCTCTTAAATAACTGAAATTAAGAATTCAATGGATGTTTAACAATAAATTAGACACAGTGGAACACAAAATGAATGAGCCTGAAGACAAATCAATAGAAAATACCTAAACTGGATGAGTAAAAAAACAGATGAGAGTATAACAAACTGGTGGAACTTAATTAAAATGTCTAAAAAACTTACCACTGGAATCCTTAAAAAAAAAAAAGAGAGAGAGAGAATAGAAAAGATACAATATTCACAAAAACAATGTCAGGCATTTTTCCAAAATTAATTAAAAACATTAGCTACTAAATTTGAAGTATATTACAGAGAAAATTATAGCTAGAGAAGATAGGAAAAGGAATCCAATACATGCATAACAAAAATTCCTACACAAACTTAAAACAAAGGAAGATCCGATTCAGAAATACAATTATAGAGATAAAATTCAGAAAGGTTTTTATATATGAGGGAGAAAAAAACTTTAAGATATTCCTTGTGCTAAGAAACATTGATACAGAACGCTCAATTCAAGATATGGCCTAGAAAATTTAATAGAATTTTAAAATTAAAGAGGTCAGCTTGGTGGCAGAGTGGTAAAACATTGCTCATGCAAAGTTGAATCCATATAGAAGAAAGCTAGTTTGTTTCCCTGATCAAACTGTACATGTCAACCTACACACTCATGATGCTGGCTGGTTGGGAAGACTGGGGGTATTGTGACATGAGAAACTGTTGAGGGTATGTCTTCC
>NW_006206856.1:2511807-2544701 GCF_000334495.1 Tupaia belangeri chinensis
CTCATTCTCTTATTCTCATGAAGGAAATAATTTAAGTAAAAATAGCAAAGAAAGAAAAAAGTTAAAAACATGCTAGTCTCACTTCTCCATAGCAAGTCAACACTGAAAGACAGTAGAGAAACAATTTAAAGATATCAAAACAAAGTATAAACAAAAGTGTTTTTAGATATAAAGTATAAAATCTACAAACAGTTCTGAACATCCAAAACTCAGCCAACTATCTTGTCCATGATCCCTTCCTAAGAAAACTAGTAGAACAGGGCTCCTCAACCCCAGGTGCCAGTCTGGCCACACAGCAGGAGGTCAATTGCAGGCAAGCCAGTGAAGCTTCATTTGTATTTAGAACCATTCACATTATTGCCTGCGCTCCACCTCCTGTCTAATCAGTGGCAGCATTAGGTTCTCATAGGAGCATGAACCCTACTGTGAACTGTATCTGAGGGATATAGGTTGCAAGCTCCTTACGAGGATCTAACACCTGATGACTTGCAGTGGAGCTGAGGTAGTGACACTAGTACTGGGGAGCAGCTGCAAATACTACATGGTAAGTTGGATAATGAATTCATTATATATTACAATGCAATGAAGTGCACAATAAATGTAATGCACTTGAATCATCCTGAAACCATTGCACTCCAACTCTGGTCCATTGAAAAAAGTGTCTTTTATGAAACTGGTCCCTGGTCCTAAATGGTTGGGGACCACTGTACTAGAGGATAAAGCCAAAGGAAACTTCACAAAAGGAACTGCCAATGAACACTAAATAAATTTAACAGCAGAGGGACCAGCAGGTAGTATAGAGGCTAAGGTGATTGGATTCCCACATGGCTGACCACAGTTCAAGTCCTGGCGTGTATGCATGCATGCCCAAAATCCTGAGAGGAGAATGGAGAAGTGATTGCAATGTGGCCATCCCCCTGAGGGGTGATTTCTCACATTCCTTCTCTTTCTCCCTATGGGGGTTGAAATTGTAGCTTCCTATGGGGGTTGAAATTGTAGGAAAAACAATGTATCCTATGGGGAAAAAAAATGTGGAAAAAATAGAAATAAAGTACAACTTTATCTTGGTGCAACAGTTTTTGATAGTAGCATTTTGAAATTCATTGTGTTTTCATGATACCCATATTCCATGAATTTTTTAAAGACTCCTTTTATGAGGATGCCAATTTCTCTGTCCTAGCCGAAACTTATTTTCTGTCTTTCTGACTAGCCATTGCTGGAGGGTGAGAAGGGATATACCTCCCTGTGATTTTTATTTCATGACTAATGAAGTCTTAAGAGAGAGACATTTTGTTTTTGTTTTAGTGAGGTTAATTTGTAGTGTAGGTAACGGGATGAAGAAAACAGCATTATGCAGGGCTGGCAGGAGGTGTGTTGGTTAAAGGCGCTGGAATCCTGGAATCCCACATGGCCTATCATGGTTCAAGTCCCAGACCTGGTGACTTGTTCTCTCTTTCTCTCTCTGGTTAAAATTGAAAAATAATGATAATAAATAATTCTCAAAAAAAATAAACTAGCATTATGGAGCCTATTTAAAGTTTATGTAGAAAGATATTCATATCCAATTCATTAAAAACTTACTGAGCACTTATTTTGTGTTAGACATGATGGCTGAGCTCTTTTTCAAAAATTCAGTCACACTTAGTATTTCAAGTACAGTAACTCTAGTATGTCTTAGAACAGTGGCACAGAAAAAGTATTACTGTCTACAGTTTGATAAATAATATTCTCTATTTCAGTTACATATACTGAGCTTTAGATGCAGATACCCTATTCTCTACTCTCTGTTTCTCCATCTGCATGTTCTCACAGGCTCCTCAACTACAAGTCTAGATAGAACCAATGATCTTCCAGTTCTTCTGATCTGTCTTGTTTTAGCACTATAACCTCAATAAGCAATATCATCCAGATAAAGCTAGACTTTTATCAGTCCATATTCAGTGAGCCAACAAGTATTAATGATTCCAAATACATCTCGAAGTAAGGGTAGCAGGTAACCATTATCTTTTTCTTAGACTATAAGATTAGTTTCTTTTTTTTTTTTTAATCTCCCTGTATTTTCTTCTCTACTCCCTCTCCTATACTGAACTTTCCAAATGATTTTACTAAAAACAAACCAAATCTTGGCACATGCTTACTTAACATTATCTGAATTACTTCTGTTAGGGAATTTCTTAAAATGATATAAAAGCCCATTGGACCTCTGCTTCCTGCTCTCTCTCCAACCATGTCCTCTGTCACTAGGATACTACCCAGCCATATTGAATCTTTGGGTTCAAAGTGTGATATGTTCCTTCTAATCTCTGGGTCTTAAAGATCTGATCCTGGTTTATGTCCCAACCTTCCTAACCTTCCTTCTCCCCAACTACATTATCCGACCAATTGACTACCTTTTAGTTCCTAATAGAGTTATGCTTTCAAATGTCTCTTGGATCTTTGCACATACTATTCTAACATTTTACCTTCATCAATTGTTTTCAAGTTTATTAATTTAAAGGGAAAGACACACATGCACACAAACACACATACCATTTACAGGGTCTTGTCATACCAAGATCCTCCCTACCATCTCTAAGCCAGCCAGGATCATTAGTGTGCACAAGCACTTTTTAACCCATTTTTGTCTTACTTCTATTCATTCTTCAATTTGCATTTCTTCAAGAAGGTTTTCTCTGACCCTTAGGTTTGACCCTCCTGCTAGATGCACGCACTGCATCTTTTATGTACTTCAGTGTAGCACGCAATACATGTTACAGGTGTTACTTATTTTTCTTCTCAACTGCTCTGTGAGCTCTAAAAGGCAGCATCTGAGTCTGCCTCATTCACTACTGTATCTCCAACACCTGGCATCTTGCCAGACACACACAAAACGCTCAGTGCATACTTACTGAGTGTTGACTAATAAACAGCATAATTAACTTTGCTTGGGTAGGTCGATAAATGTTTTGGAGACAAAGAAATGTATGGTTTGGGGGGCTTGAAAAATGATTACAAGTTTTCAGAAGACTACAGTAAGTGTGAGGATAGTGAGAGGAAGGGCATTCTGGAAAGACAGAACACAATCTGCAAAGGCACAGGGTATGAAAAAGTATGGGGCATTAAGCAGCTGACAGTTCCTGGTTCCAACTAGGTAGGGCATGAATTTAAGGAACTGCTGAGATAAGGCTAGAGGATTAAAGAAGAGACCAGACAGATCATGGGAGGCCTGACAGGTCATATTCATCTTGTTGACACTGGGAACCATTCATGTCAAAGAGGAATTTTAACGTTTATTAAACTTTTATCATATTGTGGGTCTTCTTCCTTGAAGTATATCATCTCATTTAATGCTTACAATAATCACTCTGTCAACTGAGTTTCATCTGTGCTTAGTGAAAGTGGTTATCTCATTTATCCTGATAAAGTCAGTGTTTATAATAATATTCTAAGCAGGATTACCATTCTTTGAAGTCAGTTTCTGTGTATTATGGTTCTTTGTATCCCACAGAGAATTTAGGTCATTTTTGGTATACTTTTATCTATAGTTCCAGTTTTGATACAGTCTTATCAGTGTCTCTTTTAAAATGCCCCCACAGAATACCAGATATATCTTGATCATTTATTTCAGAGTACAGCACAGCTTTTAGCTATCTGTCTTCATTACTCTCGGCTTTGTTAATAAATTTGACAATGACATTAATATTTTGGGAAGTAGCTATTTCATATTATTTATGTTAAGTCACCAAAGATAATCAAGCTTTTTACATGAACTCCTTTTAAGATATTCTGTACGTGTTTAGACAATCTTTTGGAGCCTAAATAAGAAATTTTAATATTTATTCCTGTTAAACTATACTCCGTTAATTTAAGCTCCTAATCCTTTTTTCTATTCAGATCTCACTTAATTTATATGTTGGGACAGCTAATAGCCACATGGCCTAAAAATCCCCAAGATATAAACAGCTATACACTACTGTGCTGTTTTCCTTACCAACTCAGTCCTCTGCTCTCTCCAGTTGGTCTTTATGTATTTCAGAGTTTATGTATATATGGCATAAGCAGAAATTAATGTATAGTCTTACTTTTCATTTTTCTGCACTACAAGTATCATATTATATTCACTGTTTAGTAATCCCCCTAGTCGACATTTCTTAGAGATCTTTCTATACAGTCCATAAAGAGCTTCCTTATTTTAAAAATCTCTATATAGTTTGGCATAGCTGAGGTAGCCCATGCTAGATACTGCTTCCTTTTTTTTTTTTTTTTTTTTTTTGAGAGATTTTCACTGTAGGGCGCGTGCGCTCGCCAGACAGACAGAGAGAGACATAGAGACAGAAAGCGAGAAATCACCCCCCAGGGGGGATGGTCACGCCGCAATCCCTTCTCCTCCATTCTCCTCTCGGGATCTTGGGCACGCACGCACACGCGCCCGGCGTGAGTTTTAAGCCACCGGGTCCGGGACACGAACCGCGGTCGACTACGTGGGAGTCCAGTGACATAGCCATTACGCTAACTGCTGGTTCCCTAGATACTGCTTCCTGACAGTATGAGGACACATGGGAAGCAAAGGTTCAAGCCCAGCCTAACCTAAAAGCCAGGTGCCATGACATATTTCTACAGTCCTAACTACTAAGGAGGCTGAAGCAGGTGAATTATGACATAGTAGGACCCTGTCCTTAAAAAATAAATAGGGACCAGCAGTTGGCGTAATGGCTATGTCGCTGGACTCCCATGTAGTTGACTGCGGTTCGAGTCCCAGACCCGATGGCTTAAACTCACACCAGGCATGTGTGTGTGCATGCCCAAGATCCTGAGAGGAGAATGGAGGAAATTGCCCTGGGGCAGCAATTTCTCGCTTTCTGTCTCTGTTTCTCTGTCTTTTTGGCGAGTGCATGCACCTATAGCAAAAACCTCTTATTCACTCATTCATTAATAAATAAATACGAGTACAGTGGACAATTACATGCCACAAACTAGAGAACCTAAATGAAATGGAAAAATTCCTAAACACATAAATCCTACCAAGATTGAATCACAAAGGAATAGAAAATCTGGATAGACCCATAACTAGTAAGGAGACTGAAAACATTTTTTAAAAAACCCTGGATCTTATTATTTCAATGGTGAATTATAGCAAACATTTAAAGATTAACACGGATCTTTCTCAAACTCTTCCCCCCAAAAAAGAAACACTTCCTCATTCTGAGTCAGCATTGTACTTACTAATGCCAAAGCCAGACAAAGACACTGCAAACTACAAATCAATATCCTTCATGAGCACTGCAAGTACACTTGCTAAGGATTTCTGCACCAAACAGAATTCAGGAGCATATGAAATGGATTACAGACCATGACCAAGTAGAATTTATTCCTAAAATATAAGGATGGTTCAAGATCCATCAAAGCGATTAACATAATATAATCACATGAATAGAATAAAACTAAAAAAAAAAAAAGACCATCTCAACTGAGGCAGAAAAAAGTATCTGACAAAATTTAATACCCTTTCATGATTAAAAAATAACAATAATGCAACAAATAAAGAACACAAGGAAACTACCTCGTAATAATAAAAGTGCTATCTGAAAAACTCAGAGCTAACACATTTAATGGTAAAATTAGAATTTTTTCAGGACCAGCAGTTGGCATAATGGCTATGTCGCTGGACTCCCATGTAATCGACCATGGTTCGAGTTCCAAACCCAGTGGCTTAAACTCACGCCAGGCATGTGTGTGTGCATGCCCAAGATCCCAAGAGAAGAATGGAGGAGAAGGGATTGCAGCGTGGCCATCCCCCCCTGGGGTGATTTCTCACTTTCCATCTCTGTGTCTCTCTGGTCAGCACACGTGCCCTATAGCAGAAACCTCTCCAAAAAAAAAAAAATTTTACCAAGATCAGGAACAGAAGAATGCCCACTTTTCTAGTTCTATTCAATTTAGTACCACAAGTCTAGCCAGAACTAGGCAAGAAAAAGTATCCAAATTGGTAAAGAAGAATTAAAATTAGGAGCTCCAAGAAAACTGAACACACTGAAATAACTGAAGGGTGACCAACTGGAGAGCTCTACCCTTTTTCCCTACTTGGTCCTATGCTTCTCTACATCTATGCTTGTATCCTTTAGCTTTTTAATGGATCATTTTTCTTTTCATTTTTTAGTTCTTTTTTTTTTTTTGGAGAGATTTTTGCTATAGGGCACGTGCGCTCACCAGAAAGACAGAAAGCGAGAAATCACCCCCCAGGGGGGGATGGCCACGCCGCAATCCCTTCTCCATTTTCCTCTCGAGATCTTGGGCACACATGCACACAAGCCCGGGGTGAGTTTAAGCCACCAGGTCCTGACCATGAACCGCGGTCGACTACGTGGGAGTCCAGCGACATAGCCATTACGCTAACTGCTGGTCCCTTTAATGGATCATTTTTCTTTTTCCTGAAATATAATCTTTTTTTTTGTAATCATCTCTTCATCTCTGCATTTTTTATTGGCCTATTGCTTCCCAAAGGTACCCTGTTTCTGCTGTCTCAACGCCTCCAAATCTTGGTATCGTTGGTCTCAGACAGCACCTTACTGTCCATCATCCTGTGGGTGGTGGTCTTTTGGATGGTCTGCATGGAATTACTGCCATCCAGGGCATCACTCAGAATGAAGTCCTTGCCATCTTCCAGCAGGCAACGGTAGGTGGCAATCTCAGCCTCCAGCTTGACCTTGATGTTTAGCAGGGCCTCATACTCCTGGGCCTGGCGCGACCCCTCTGCACAGGTCTGTGCCAGCTGATTCCAGGTGCAGCAGGACTCCACTGAGCTGCTCCATCTGCATGGCATAGCAGGTCTCCACCTCCCTCAGGCTGTTCTCCAAGCTGACCTTCAAATTTCTCATGGAGTTCAGGTCAATCTCCAAGGACTGGGCCATGCGTCTCAGCTCCGTGAGTGTTGATTCTGCAACTCCAACCTCAGCAGACTGAGTGTGACCACTGTGATGCTCTACTCAATCTGCTGGGACCAGTATTTGTCCAGCTCCTCTCGGTTCTTCTGAGCCAGCTTGTTATATTGGGCCCGGATATCTGCCATGATCTTGCTGAGGTCTTGACATCTGGGAGCATTCACTTCCACAGTCAACCCAGAGCTGGCAGTCTGGGCTTGTAGGCCATTTACTTCCTCCTCTTGGTTCTTCTTCATGAAGAGCAGCTCCTCCTGGAGAGCCTTGATCTCTGTCCTTAGCTGCAGCCAAGTGACATTGGTGTCATAAATGAATCTTGCGGAGTCTGTGGATGTCACTCTCCACAGACTTGACACATGGCCAGCTCTGTCTCATACTTGACTCTAAAGTCATCAGCAGCAAGACGGGTATTGTCTATCTGAGGATGATGCAGACATTGTCCACAGAGTTTGCAAAGATCTGTGCCTTTAGCTACTTGATGGTCTTGAATTAATGCCTCCAGGCTCTGACCTGGGACCCCTTTTTCTCCAGGTGTTCTCAAATTTTGCTCTCCAGCCTCCATTTATCAGTCTCCAGGTTCCTCACTCTGTCCAGGTAGGAGTCCGGGCAATCATTCAGGTCTTGCATGGTCTCCTTCTCACCCTGGATGCTCCCCATTCCCACCAAACCCCGAGGCCCCCAGCCTCCTGGGAGGGTGCGGGTGCAGGAAATGGAGATCCAGGAGCCTGAGCCACCAGTGCCTGCATAGACACTGGCAGTGCTGCTTGCTGGCCAGACCTGGTGGCTGGGCACCCGGACTGAGCCAGGGACCAGTAGTTGGTGTTGAAGGTGGTGGAGCGGGTGGTGAAGCGCATGCGAGCCGAGAAAGCAAGCAAGACGCCAGGAATCTGGTACAAGCCATGGAGGATGCCAGGTCCAGCCCTGAACTATAATCTTTCAAACTTTAATGGGGGTGGGGGGGCCCAGCATGTGGTGTGGTGGTTAAGGACACTGGACTCCCACATGGCCAGTTGTGGTTCAAGTTCTGGAACCTGGCGGCTTGCTTTTTCACTTTCCCTCTCTCTCACTCTTTTAATCTAGTCAAATTAAAATAAATAAAGTTAAATAATTCTTTAAAAAAATCTTTAATGGGGAACTGAGGTAGTAGGTACCTAAGAATGTCACTAAGATCATATATATTTTCATTTTATATATAAATATTTTAGCAAATATACATATTTTGGGGGGAGAAGTTTTTGTTATAGGGTTTTTGTTAAAGATAGACAGACAGAAAGCGAGAAATCAGCCTCAGGGGGGATGACCACACTTCAATCCCTTCTCCAACATTCTCCTGTCAGGATCTTGGGCACGCACACACAAACACACGACGGTAGTAAATATATTTTTTAAAAAGTGAAATTATTTATGGAGACAGAAATTCCGGAGACAAATATGTTCATAGTGACAAAGCTAACAGAGATGCAAGAAAATAGAGACATCAAACTCCAGAAGATGCAGGAGAAAAGAAACACAGGAGGTGAGGAAGTTCTTGCATGTTCTGAAAGAGGAGATACGCATCATAAGAAAGAATCAAACAAAATTGTTACAGAAGAAGGCTTTCATACAGGAAATCAAAAATTCCCTTGAAAATATCAAAAGTAGATTACATCATGCAGAAGATCAAATCTTAGATGTAGAAGATAGAACCTCTGACCTAGAAAATCTCACCAAAAAGACTGAGAAAATAACAACAACAAAAAAATGAGAATAACATATGAGTAATACTAGATACCGGAACCACCAGTTGGCGTAATGGCTATGTCGCTGGACTCCCATGTAGTCAACCATGGTTCAAATCCTGGACCCAGTGGCTTAAACTCACATTGGGCATGTGTGCGTGCGTGCCCAGGATCCCAAGAGGAGAATGGAGGAGAAGGGATTGTGGCGTGGCCATCCCCCCCGGGGGGGGGGTGATTTCTCACTTTCTGTCTCTCTGTTGTTCTCTGTCTTTCTGGTGAGCGCATGCGCCCTACAGCAATGCATACATGCATACATACATACATAAATACTAGATACCATTAAATGCCCAAACATCCAGATCATTGGTATCCCAGAAGGTGAAGAAATTAACAAGGGCATTGATAATCTATTCCATGAAATTCTGGGAAAAAACTTTCCAAACCTGAAGAGGCACTCAAATATCCAGACCCAAGAAATACAAATAACCCCACATAGAATCAACCCAAGAAGTTCTTCCCCAAGGCCCATCATAGCCACACTGACCAAAACCACAGGCAGAGCCAAGATACTAAAGTGGCAAGTTACTTTTGAAGGATATCCCATAAAGCTAATGTCGGATCTCTCCTTGGAAACAATGTGAGCAAGGAAAGAATGGGAAAATATATTCAAAGTGTTAAGTGAAAAACAATTTCAACCAAGAACAGGATACCCAGCAACATTATCTTTCATATGAGAAGACAAAAACATTCTCAGATAAACAAAACCTGAAAGAATTTACCAACACCAGACCACCTCTCCAAGAAGTCCTGAAGGGAGTGCTACACCAGGAAAACTAAAATTGGACACACAGAAATAACAGTACAAGAAACAACTAAGAGGGAACCAGCAGTTAGCGTAATGGCTATGTCGCTGGACTCCCACATAGTCGACCGTGGTTCGCGTCCCGGACCCGGTGGCTTAAAACTCACGCTGGGCACGTGTGCATGCATGCCCAGGATCCCGAGAGGAGAATGGAGGAGAAGGGATTGTGGCGTGGCCATCCCCTCTGGGGGGTGATTTCTCGCTTTCTGTCTCTATGTCTCTCTCTGTCTGTCTGGCAAGTGCACGCGCCCTATAGCGAACCCCCCCCCCGCCAAAAAAGAAACAACTAAGAGAATGCCCAGCCGGGGACTAGCAGGTGGCATGGTGGTTAAGGCGCTGGACACTCCCAAATAGCCGACCACGGCTCAAGTCCTGGACTTGGTGGCTTGCTTTCTCATTTTCTCTCTCTTTCTCTGTCTCTCTCTGGTCAAATTAAAATAAATGAATGAATAGATAAAAATAAATAATTATTTAAAAAGAACAGCCTAATGGTAGGGACAAGTCCTGAGTTGAATGTTAACTTCCAGAGTTTAAATGGAAAGATCAGACCACAGTAACACTGCAAAATTAATAAAAGAGAGATTAATTACATGATTCTGAACTAGTGAAATAGAATTTTTTTTCTTTAGACTAAAACATTACTGATTTTCTTCAATGCTTTGATTTCCATATTTAAGGATTTTTGTCTTCTCTTGAACTGTTGATAGGTTAATCTACCTACTATTTGAACTGAATCCTAACCTTTTTCCTGGCTTTAAGTTTTAAGCAAATTTCTCATAATATTTTTTGATTTTGATCTATTAAAACTAACACTTTTTTAATTTAAAAATACCTAGTAATACCTATTTAATGACTGCAGTAAGCTATATAGCCCCAATGAGGTGCTACTTTATAGTATGCTCACTTTACTCACTGAGGTTTACGCCTAAAGTCAGATATGCATTCATGAATATGTATATATCAGCTGTGCTTGCTATTGAAAGTCTTTAAATTAAGATATTTAGTGAATCGATAAAATATGGGGAAAAAAAGGACATGGAAAACAACTGTACATACCAGAGACAGTGTGGGAGAAGGGGGGGAATTCGCATAGGGTGAGAGGTAGGGAATCAAGGGAGAGAAAGGCAAAATATTTAAGAAACAAGAAATAGAAAATTATTTGTTGATAATAACATGTAATGGTTATATCCTTGATTGAGCCAATATACCATGTATACTGGATGGAAAATCTCATTTTGTATACTGTATTGATTTATACTGAATGACTGTAAATTAATTAGATAATTAATTTTTTTAAAGATTACCTCTACACATTCATATGCAGATGACCAAATGTGACACTAAAATCTCAAGGAAAATTAAAAAAAAAAAAAAAAAGAGAGTCTGTGCAAGACCAGCAGATGGCATACTGGTTACTGGACTCCCATGTAATCAACTGCAATCTGAGTACCAGACCCAGGGACTTAAAGTGCATGCCAGGCGCATGTGTGTGCATGCCCAAAATCTCAAGAGGAGACTGGAGGAGAAGGAATTGCAGTGTGGCAATCTCCCTGGAGGGGTGATTTCTCACTTTCTGTCTCTCCAGTGAGTGCACATGCCCTATTGCAAAAATCTGTTTAAAAAAAATAAATAAAAGTGTGCAAGGGGCTAGCAGGTGGCATCATGGTTAAGGCACTAGACTCCCACATGGTTGATTGCAGTTTGAGTCCCAGACCTGGTGATTTGCTTTCTCTCTCTCTCTGGTTAAATTTTAAGAAGACTAATAATAATAATAATAATAATAATAATAATAAATAAAAATTATTTTTTAAATCTGTACAAAAGAAAAGTTAAAATAAAAAAATTCAGCAAAGTCAGCAAGATAAAAAGATCACAAAAAAATCAACTGTATATCTAGACATTAACATGAATAATCCTAAAAAGAAATTAAGAAAAAAATCCATTTATAATAGCATCAAAATTAATAAAATACTTGGGAATTGGCTTAACCAAAGAGGAAACAGGCTTGTACATGAGAACTACAAAACATTACCAGAAGAAAATGAAGACAAATAAATGGAATCTCATTCTTGTGGATTTTAAAACCTAATACATGATAAAATTGCCCAAAGCAATCTACATATTCAAGACAATCCCTAGCAAAATCCTAGCAACATTCTCTGTGAAAGGAGAAAAATCCATCCTAAAATGCAAATGAAATCTCAAAGCACCTCAAACAATTAAAGCAATCTTAAAAAATAAGAACAAAAATGGAAGAATCAACTTCCTATTTTTAAAATTTACTATAGGCTCAGTAGTACATGCTGGTGGATACTGGTACTCAGCAGACTGAACCCACTTGGGGGACTAGCATTCGATTCCCAGCCAATCCTAAAAAAGCTGGGCAAAGTGGTACACAGCTACTCAGTAGGTTGAGGCAAGAAGATGAGGACATAGACAGTGTCTTCAAAAAAAATTTTTTTAATTAAAAAATTTACTACAATGTTAGAGTAATCAAAACAGTGTGGTACCGGCATAAAAGACATATAGACCAATGATATAAAATAGAAGCTGAGAGGGGCCAGCAGGTGGTGTGGTGATTAAGGTGCTGGATTCCCACATGGCCTACTGCAGTTTGAGCCCTAGCACAAAACTCACAACAAATAAATAAACAGTAGTAAATAAATAAATATTCAAAAAAAATAGAAAGTCAAGAAATATACCCATACATACATGGTCAAATTACTTTTGACAAGGATGTCAAGACCATTCAATGGGGAAAAGACAATCTCTCCAATAAATGGTAGTGGGAAAATTAGATATCCACATATGAAAGAATCAATTGGACCCTTACCCACCACTGTTAGGGTAGCTAGACAGTAAGACATGAGTGGGGAGAGGAGATCTAGAGGTCTGCTGGCATTGTCCATTGACTCACCCATGAACCCAAGCCCTAGACTGCTCCTATGTAGATGGGAACATCTTACTATTCAAGATAGGAGACAGCACAGAAAACCTTACATAACTTGGAGCATGTTCAATATTGAACTGAGGAATCTTGCATAAATTGAGAGGTTGTAATTTACGAGCGTGCTCAGTGCTGAGCTTGGCTGTCCATAAATGACCTTTAGCTCATGAACATATAATTTATTTGCAGTGTGGTTTTTGCCTTCTCCCCTACTAAGGTATTCATGGGGAAATTATTATACAATTATATAATTAATTATTATATAACAAGGCCCAACAAAGCATGTGCATTAATGAAAGGGGTGGTACCAGGAAAGGGAGTGGAAAACAAAAAGAAGAAAAAAGGAAAAAGGCAATCAAAACTACGCAGAAGGGCAAGTGCACCAGGAAGATCCAATAAAAGCACACAATGCAGAACCCCCAAGGCTGGGGCTCACTCTTGGCCGTGCCCCTTCTACCTCTCAGGGGTGAATTTTTTAAATCTGTACAAAAGAAAAGTTAAAATAAAAAAATTCAGCAAAGTCAGCAAGATAAAAAGATCACAAAAAAATCAACTGTATATCTAGACATTAACATGAATAATACTAAAAAGAAATTAAGAAAAAAATCCATTTATAATAGCATCAAAATTAATAAAATACTTGGGAATTGGCTTAACCAAAGAGGAAACAGGCTTGTACATGAGAACTACAAAACATTACCAGAAGAAAATGAAGACAAATAAATGGAATCTCATTCTTGTGGATTTTAAAACCTAATACATGATAAAATTGCCCAAAGCAATCTACATATTCAAGACAATCCCTAGCAAAATCCTAGCAACATTCTCTGTGAAAGGAGAAAAATCCATCCTAAAATGCAAATGAAATCTCAAAGCACCTCAAACAATTAAAGCAATCTTAAAAAATAAGAACAAAAATGGAAGAATCAACTTCCTATTTTTAAAATTTACTATAGGCTCAGTAGTACATGCTGGTGGATACTGGTACTCAGCAGACTGAACCCACTTGGGGGACTAGCATTCGATTCCCAGCCAATCCTAAAAAAGCTGGGCAAAGTGGTACACAGCTACTCAGTAGGTTGAGGCAAGAAGATGAGGACATAGACAGTGTCTTCAAAAAAAATTTTTTTAATTAAAAAATTTACTACAATGTTAGAGTAATCAAAACAGTGTGGTACCGGCATAAAAGACATATAGACCAATGATATAAAATAGAAGCTGAGAGGGGCCAGCAGGTGGTGTGGTGATTAAGGTGCTGGATTCCCACATGGCCTACTGCAGTTTGAGCCCTAGCACAAAACTCACAACAAATAAATAAACAGTAGTAAATAAATAAATATTCAAAAAAAATAGAAAGTCAAGAAATATACCCATACATACATGGTCAAATTACTTTTGACAAGGATGTCAAGACCATTCAATGGGGAAAAGACAATCTCTCCAATAAATGGTAGTGGGAAAATTAGATATCCACATATGAAAGAATCAATTGGACCCTTACCCACCACTGTTAGGGTAGCTAGACAGTAAGACATGAGTGGGGAGAGGAGATCTAGAGGTCTGCTGGCATTGTCCATTGACTCACCCATGAACCCAAGCCCTAGACTGCTCCTATGTAGATGGGAACATCTTACTATTCAAGATAGGAGACAGCACAGAAAACCTTACATAACTTGGAGCATGTTCAATATTGAACTGAGGAATCTTGCATAAATTGAGAGGTTGTAATTTACGAGCGTGCTCAGTGCTGAGCTTGGCTGTCCATAAATGACCTTTAGCTCATGAACATATAATTTATTTGCAGTGTGGTTTTTGCCTTCTCCCCTACTAAGGTATTCATGGGGAAATTATTATACAATTATATAATTAATTATTATATAACAAGGCCCAACAAAGCATGTGCATTAATGAAAGGGGTGGTACCAGGAAAGGGAGTGGAAAACAAAAAGAAGAAAAAAGGAAAAAGGCAATCAAAACTACGCAGAAGGGCAAGTGCACCAGGAAGATCCAATAAAAGCACACAATGCAGAACCCCCAAGGCTGGGGCTCACTCTTGGCCGTGCCCCTTCTACCTCTCAGGGGTGAACTTTCACTTTACTTTTGCTCTGGTTTGTACTTTTGTTCTTGCCTCCAGTGAGCATGTGTACTCTATAGCAAAGTAAAAATAAATAAATAGATGGGCTAAAAAATAAATGTAGAAAAAAATGTTGAAAAAATATGTTCTAATTGGCTGAAGGGCATATACACTTGCTGGAGTCAGAGAGAGAGAAAATGAGAAAGTATCCCCCCATAGGAGATAGTCACATCACACTTTCCTCTCCTCTATTTCTCCCTCCTTTTGGGATTTTAGACAGTCTCTCTCTCTCTCTCTCTCTCTCTCTCTCTCTCTCTCTCTCTCTCTCTCACACACACACACACACACACACACACACACAATGTTTTTCAAGTCACTCGGTCTAGGATTCAAACCACACAGTTGGTCATATGGGATCCAGCCATCTTAACCACCATGCATGCCACTGGCTGGCCCCAAGTTGAAATGTTTCAAGTAGGAATTCTTAAACGGAGTCCAAAGATAAGCAGGGGCCGGCAGGTGGCACACTGGTTAAGAGTGCTGGACTCCCATATACATGGCTGACAGCAGTTCAAGTCCTAGACCTAGCAGTTTGCTTTCTCACTTTCTCTCTCTTTTGCTCTCACTCCGTCCCTCTCTGGTCAAATTTATAAACAAAGTTAAATAAAATAATTATTTTAAAAATATATTAAAGATAGGCTTCAAGAAGTTCATAAACATTCTGTTATGCCTAGTAAATTTTATTTCTGCATATGCAGATTTTCCATAATGTTTATTAGTCTCACAAGGGCACTCATACCCATTCTCCCCGCCTCCCCCAAATATAGCACCACTAGATTGAAAGGTAAGTGATAACTGCCAATGATACATAATAAAATTTTTACTTAAGTTTTAAAGCAAGACTAAGATTTGGTTTCTAAGTCCATGCTCTGGAAAAGGGTAGATTTGTTCTGCTTAGTGGCCACAGAGAGATAGGCATCTTCCCACTAGAGCTAAATTGAAGACAGACTCAAAGCCAGAATGCCAGAGTTTAAATCTTAGCCTCACCACTAACAGCCTCTGTGACCTTTGGCAAGCTGCTTAACCATTCTGTGCCTCAATTTTCTTGTCTTTTTTTTTTTTTTAGAGAGAGATTTTTGCTATAGGACACATGTGCTCACCAGAGAGACAGAAGGCAAGAAATCACTCCCCAGGGGGATGGCCACACTGCAGTCCCTTCTTCTTCAGTCTCCTCTTGGGATTTTGGGCACGCATGCACACACACACCCAGCATGAATCCTAAGCCACCAGGTCTGGGACTCAAATCGTGGCCAACTATGTGAGAGTCCAGCAATGTCATCATTACACCATCTGCTGGTCCCTCAGTTTTCTCATCTTTTAAAAGGAATAATATGCCTCATAAAACTACATAAAGTGGGGCCAGCAGGTGGCGTGATGTTTAAGGGGCTAGATGCCCACATGACCAACCATTGTTTGAGTCTCAGATCTGGTGGCTTGAAAATCATACCAGGTTAATGGAACACAGAAATGGTTTATTACCGTTGATGATAACATGTATAGTATTCTCAACTGGATTGGTCTGAGAAGTATTTCATGGTGGGTAAATTCTCTTTACAAGCCAAATAATATATCATGATTGAATGTTTAAAAAATAATGAAAGGGGCCAGCAGTTGGAGTGATGGCTATGTCGCTGGACTCCCACATAGTTGACCGTGTTTCAAGCCCTGGACCCAGTAGATTAAACTCACGCCGGGCATGTGTGCGTGTGTGCCCAAGATACTGAGAGGAAGATGGAGGAGAAAGGATTGCAGTGTGGCCATCCCCCCAGGGGGTGATTTCTTGCTTTCTGTCTCTCTGTCTCTGTCTTTCTGACAAGTGCACACACCCTACAGCAAAAACCTCTCAAAAAAAAAAAAAGAATTATTTATTCATTTAATTCTATCATTATTATTGTTTAACTTGGCCAGAAAGAGAGAAAAAGGAAAAGCAAGAGAGCAAGCCACCAGGTCAGGGACTCAAACTGAGGTTGGTCATATGGGAGTTCAGCACCTTAACCACCATGCTACCTGCTGGCCCTGCCACTTTCATAATTTTTTAAAAGCCAAAAGGATTTTTTAAATTAAGTACATTATACTTGCCTATACCATGTATAAGCATATTGCAACTACAGACCTTCCATAATATCTCTAAAGCTGTACAGCAGTTTCTCCTTGGTTTAGCTTTCAATGGGTTCACTTACCTGCGGGTCAACTGCAGTACAAGAATATGAATTGGAGGGCCAGCAGGTGGCATGGTGCTAAAGGGCACTGGACTCCCGCACGGCCAACCATGGTTCAAGTCCCAGACCTGGTGGCTTGCTTTCTCACTTTCCCTTTCTCTGTCTCTCTCTGATCAAATGGAAAATCATAATAATAATAATAAATAAAATTGAATAAAATAATTCTTTTTTAAAAAGAACATGAAGTGGAAAATTCCAGAAATAAGCAATTCACAAGTTTTAAATTATGCATCATTCTTAGTAGCATGATAAAATCTGTGCAGACCTGCCCTATCCTGCCCAGGTCATGAGTTATCCCTTTGCATAACACATCCATACTGTATATTCCACCTACCCATTAGTCACTCAGCAGCCATCTTGGTTACTAGATTTACTATCACAGTATTTCAGTGCTCATGTTTAAGTAACCCTTATTTTACTTGATAATGGCAGGGCCAATGGTTAAGGTGCTGGGTTCTCACATGGCCAACCAGTTTGAGTCCCAGATCTGGGAACTTGAAAATCATGCTCGACACAAATCATGCTCAACGCTAGTGCATGCAGGGGATGATTTCTCACTTTCCTCCTCTCTGTCTGTCTCTTGTGAATGTATGCACCCTTTGGCAAAAACTTAAATAAAATAAATGATGATCCATAAGCTCAAGAGTAGTGATGCTGGCATACTGTTACAGGTGTTCTATTTTAATAGTTTCATTTTTTCCTCTGTGGCCAGCTGGTGGTGTAGTGGTTAAGGTGGTTGGATTCCACATGGTGGACTATGTGATTTGAGTCCTAGACCTGGCAGATTGAAAAATACAGAGAACAGCAGTTAGCATAATGGCTATGTCGCTGGACTCCCATGTAGTCGACCGCAGTTTGTGTCCCAGACCCAGTGGCTTGAAACTCACGCTGGGCGCGTGTGCGTGCGTGCCCAAGATCCCGAGAGAAGAATGGAAGAGAAGGGATTGCGATGTGGCCATCGCCCCTGGGGGGTAATTTCTCCCTTTCTGTCTCTCTCTGTCTGGTGAGCGCACGCGCTCTGTAGCGAAAATCTCTCCAAAAAAATAATAATAATAAAAATAAAATGGGTATGTGTACGTACGTGCCCAAAATCCCAAGAGGAGAAGGGATGGTGGCATGGCCAGCTCCCCGAGGTGGGATGGGGAGGCTGAGTTCTCACTCTCCCTCTCTTCTGCTTTGTCTCTCTCCAGTGAGCAGAGCATGTACCCAAAGGCAAAAACTTTTTTAAAAAGTTTTAAAGTTACAGTGAGGGTTAAAAACTTAATATATGTAAATTGCGGAGAACAGTGGCCAATACAATCTCTCTCCAGTGAGTGCACACCTTCTATAGCAAAAGAAAAAAAACCCTCCTGGAGCTAGCAGATGGCATAGTGGTTACATTGCTGGACTCCCACATGGTCAACTGTGGTTCAAGTCTTGAACCTGGAGGCTTGAAACTCACACCTGGTGCCTGTACATATGTGTCCAAGAACCCAGCAGGAGAATGGAGAAGGGACTGCGGCATGGCCATCCCCCACTGGGTGGGAGGGGGGGTGGGTTCTCACTTTTCCACCGTCTCTCCCTTGCTCTCACAGGTACGTATGTATAGGAAAAACCAGTATGTATGGGGTTATTTCAAAAAGATAATGGAAAATGGAATTAAAGTATAAGTTTATTTTAGTAGAAAGAAATTCTGAAATCACTGCAAAATTTTTTCATAACACACATTTCAAATTTATTTTTTGAAGACTCTTTGTACAGCTGCATCTCAAATGATGTTAGGGATGCAGTCCAATAAACCCTCTGTAAGTCAAAATGCATCTTTTTTTTTTCATTTATTTATTTTAATTTGACCAGAGAGAGAAAGAGTGAGAAAGCAAGCCACCAGGTCTGGGAGTTGAACCATGGTTGGTCATGTGGGAGTGTCCAGTGCCTTAACCACCACGTCACCTGCTGGTCCCCCAAAAATGCATCTAATATCATAATAAATCATTATAAAATTTTTAAAAATCTTAAGCTGAAACACTAAAAGTCAGGAAACATCTATCTTTAGGGTTCAGTACTACCAACTATTTCAGGCCTTTACTGAAGGTCTTTGAACATATCCCCTGCAGATAAGAAAGAACTACTGTAGTCATTTATATATAACTCTAGTAATATAAAAATATCACAGAATTCAACACTATGGTTTGCTTTCCTCTATGTGAAGTAAAAGAAATAACCATTGTTAAATCTTTTGATCAAACATTAGTCCTCACAACAGAATTCTGAGTCTCTAAGATCAAAAACAGTTACTTATGAATTATACTACTAAGTTTTAATTTTCCATTTCTAGATAAGAGCCCTTACATTAGAAACTTTTTGAAATGTATTTCAAACACAGGTAAAATGGAATTTTTAATAGCATGTGTAATTAATTAGGTAACCCAAATGAGTCCCAAATGAGTTTCAGTCATGGGGCAAAAGGAAGAACATGTAAAGTCTGACAAGAAAAAAACAAAGATTTCAAAAGGATAGTGTGCAGAGTGAAAAAGAGAGGAGGATAAGGACAGAGGCATGAAAGACAGATGGAAGAGAACAACAAGGTGTCAACCTGCCATCCTGGCCATAGACAACAAACCATTAAGGAGAAATGCAGGCAGAGCTGCAGGAGCAGTTTTCTCTCCAAGAAATTGAGACCGGGGAAAACAGTAGTACACACAATCAGTTCTAGCACTGTTTTAGGGTCCATCAGGCATCAAAAAAATCCCAGACAAAGCCAGTTGGGGGAATTCTCAGTAATTCTTTTTTTTAAAGTATAAGACTCGGAGGAAAAATGTTTTAACACACAGCCCAAAATTCTGTTTACAGAACTTATTTCTATCATTTACCTCACTGAAGTAAACTTTAAAAGAAAATGCAACCCAAGGTGTTAATTCCATCCACTGATGAAGTAATAAAATGTAGCTGTCATTTCCTTAATCAATAATCTTATTTCCAATTTATAATCTCCAAATACCACGTAGAAAAACATTCTCATTGGTATCAAAGTTAATAAGATCATTTATAAAGCAACAATGCCTACTACAGCAGTATTTTCTTACTGAAATTATACATAAACTCAGACCTCATGTGAGGAAAGATAAATATATTTACTTTACTGAAGAGACAAATAGAAGGCAGTTAAATGATTCACAATCATAGGTTTTCCATGTTAGGAGTGGTACTGCCAACTTCTGATAAATAAACTTTATTATCCTCTGTAGTATAATGTACTTTCCCTAAATCACTTCCGTTCCTCCATTTACCATACTAAAACACGTTTTTCCCTTGATCACAGTGTTTCAACAGCTCTCCACCTCCCACAGAATAAAGAGCAAATGTTTTACTCTGACATTCAAGGACCTTCATACTCTTAACCAAACCTATCTACCCAATCTTATCCCAATGCCACAGGACTTGGTACATTCACAGTCCTCCAAAAACACCTTGCACGAATCTCTTTTTCATATTGCACTGTTTCTTGCTCCCTGGGTCTTCTCTCCTTCTTCACTTGCAAAAGCCTACTCACTCAAGACAAAGTTCTAATTTCACTCTAAGGAATACTGTTTTTTGACCCAAGCCTCCGAACTCTAGGGCCATTCTACTTCCACCTGTTCTACCTGCCTGACGTGTACAACAGCTTTGTGTCTATGCTGTGTACATGCATCAGGCAGTCTTTGTCCTTACTATTCTGTGTGCTTGGTACCTCCACTTTCATGAAAACTGTCCCATTGTATGTAATTTCAGTAGTGCTATCAATCAAAACCCCCTCAACCACAAGTGAGTATGCAAAGCAGACTAGGACAAACCATTCATTCCCTAAATTTTCCCACCTGGAAATAGCTCCTTCTTATTCCATCTTGAGATAAAAGGATATAACTCCAGAGCTTCCAGGAGCTATATTCCAATAATGAAAGGAATAATTTAAAGAAGTTAATGAGTGCAACAAAGAGTTTAACACATAGATGAATTCCAAGATATAAATGGAGACATAAAGGTCTTTTCTTTTTCCTTCTTTTTGTAAATTAATTATAGATTTTTTAAAGAATTTTTATCTTTTTAAATTTGCTAACATTTTTTTTTAATTTGATCAAAGAGACACAGAGAGAGAAAGGGAAAGTAAGAAAGCAAGCCACCACGACCTGGACCCAAACCATGGTCAGTCATGTTGGAGTCTAGCGCCTTACCCACTACACTACCTGCCAGCCCCAACATACAGGTCTTGATGCCGTAAGGCCCTGACCCCAGTCTATGCTGAGGGCAAACCCATTCCTACCTTTTTGGATTTTTTTTAGGTTACATCAACCAGTAAATTCCCCCTTCTGCTTTAGTTGAGAGAGATTTCTACTAATTATAATTGAAAGAACCCTGTCAAACTCTCCAACCATATTATAAACTCAACAATAAAGATATGCTTGTTTCCTCGATTAAATCTTGGACATGGCTGGTATTCAATATGTATTTTGACTCTAGTGGTTTTATCCAAGATTCAATAACATGGGACAAAAAGCCCTATACAGAAATTAGGATCAGAATTTAAGATGCAAATAGCCAGTGTGATTTTGAGAAAATCACAATACAGTCATATGCCACATAATAAGGTTTCAATCAACAATGGACTGCACATATCATGATGGTCCTGTAAGTAGACTGCACCATATATATACACACAATTTTTACACACACACACATACATGCACATGCACACACATGATTTGAACTAATTTTTTAATTCATTTCTACCTGATTATTTTTCCAACACTAATCAAAGACAAACTTGTGTAGTTTTAAATTATTCTTTAAAATTATATAAATAAGATTTTTGTATCTTAACTACAAATAGTAACTAATCTTGTAAGAAAAAAATGAATCAAGGGGCCGGCAGGTGGTGTAGTGGTTAAGGCACTGGACTCCCACATGGATGACTGTGGTTTGAGTTCTGGACCTGGTGGCTTGCTTTCTCACTTTTTATCCCTCCCTCTCTCCCTCTCTCTCGCTCTCTCTCTCTCTCTCTCTCTTTTTCTCTCTCTCTCTCTCATCAAAATTTTAAAAATAATAATAAATTAAATCTTTATTTTTTAAAAAAAAAAGAAAGAACAAATTAATCAGGACTGGGGTTAAGGGCACAGAAGTACCAGCAAAATGGAGCATAAATACTGAGAAACAGAAGAGATAAAAGGCCTAGATTTGCAAAATGCACACATTACAAATACAAACAACATACATGGCAAGACCATGAATAAATGGGTAACTTGGGCTAAATGAAATGGAAGCTAATTTTGCTTGAAAAGAAAGAAAAAAAGGGGATCAGCAGTTAGTGTAATGGCTATGTCGCTGGACTCCCATGCAGTCGACCACGGTTCGCGTCCCAGACCTGGTGGCTTAAAACTCACACTGGGCACGTGTGCGTGCATGCCCAAGATCCCAAGAGGAGAACAGAGGAGAGGGGATTGCGGCGTGGTCATCTCCCTGGGGGGGGATTTCTCGTTTTCTGTCTCTCTGTCTCTCTTTGTCTGTCTGGCGAGCACACGCACTCTCTAGCAAAAACCTCTAAGAAAGAAAGAAAGAAAGAAAGAAAGAAAGAAAGAAAGAAAGAAAGAGAAAAAAGAATATGAAAACCCACAATTAGGATCATACTCAGTGGTGAAAGACTGAAAGTTTTCCCCTGATCAGGAACAAAACAAGGATGCCCACTTTCACTTAACATAATAGTGGACTTGCTAGCCATAGCACTTAGACAAGAAATAAAAGGCATCCAAGTTGGAAAGGAAGAAGATTCTCTCTTTTTACAAATGGTATGACATTTTATGTAGAAAATCTTAAAGAATCGAAAGAAAAAAAAAAAGTCGGCTAGAGCTAACAAATTCAGAAGTTATAGAATATAAACTCAACATGCAAAAATCAGTTGTATTTTTATATACTAGCAATGAACAATATTAAATGGAAACTATGGGCAATGGTAGCATAGCATTGTAAAATCCAATGACTCATGACGTTGACCCCATGAGAGGGTTCTGGGTTCACATCCAGAGAACTCCCTGAACACAGGCACCCATGTGTCCATGATCCAGAACTGGCTGAGGCTGGCAGTTTATGCAAAATGCACACATTTCAGAGAATCAGGATCCTGTTAGAATGCTGTCTGTCTATCTGTGTGTGTGTCTATCTGTCTGTCTCTCTCACTCCTGGAAGAAATAAGAGAAAAACCTTTTAAAAAATAAAATAAAGAAAAGGAAGAGAAAAATTCCATTAAGATAGCTTTTAAAAATTAAAATATTTAGGTCTAGCCTCTGTGACACAGCAGTAGTACAAGTTACAGGCCATATGGCTGACCATGGGTGCAGATCCAGGTTGCCTAAAAATGTGCCAGACACATGCCCAGGCACCCAAGATCCTGAGGAGCTGGAGAGCTGGGTAAAAGGGGTAGCAGCATAATAAGACTCTCTTAAGGGCATTCCCCTCCCATACATACACACTATCTCATTAAAAAAAATTAAATTAAAAAATATATATTTATGTATAAATTTACCAAAAAGGTTAAAAATATGTACATTGAAAATTACAAAACATTGAAGGAAATGAAAGACTCCACATGAATAAGAGACTTAACGCTGTTAAGATAACAATAATGCTCAAAACAATCTATTCAATGTAATTCCTCTCAAAATCCCAACAGTATTCTTTACATAAATAGAAAAATTCATCCTGAAATTCCAACAAAATCTCAAGGGTCCCCCCTAGTAACCAAAATGATCTTTTAAAATAAGAACAAAGTTGGAGAACTCACACTTCCCATTTTAAAATTTATTATAAAGCTACAGTAATAAAAACAGGGTACTGCCATAAACTATAGGGGCCTATGGAATAAACAAGACAAGCCCAGAAACAAGCCCTCTCATACATGGCCAAATGATTTACAACAATGGTGCCAAGACCATTCGAAGGAAATGTATACCTGTGCCCAAGATCCTGACAGGCAACTAGAGAGCTGGAAGAAGGGGATCGCATGGCACCCCACCAACCTCTCGTTTTCTCTCTCGTGCATGCACACATGCACATGCTCTCTCTCATGAAAGAAATAAAATGGCAAACTTAAAAAAAAAAAAAAAAAAAGGAGGAGGGAAGGTGGACACTGCAGTAAAACATGACACTTTGGAAAGCAATCCCACATGACGAGGTTGCTGGTTCAAGTCTGTAGACCTCCCTAAGTACTCCAAAGCACCATGTTCCCATGATACAAACTGGCTAAAGCTAAGAGTGGACAGCAGTGTCAGAAACCCTATTGAGAGGTGCTATATCTATCTTTCTCTCTGTCTCACTCATAGAGTAATTCATCTTTATGTGTGTGTGTGTGTGTGTGTGTGTGTGTGTTTGCATATATATATATATATTTGCATATATATATGCAAACCATACATCTGATTGGGGATTAACATCAGAATATGTACCTCAACAACCGAACAAAAGCAACTGACTAAAAAATTAGACAAAGGGCCTGAACATTTTTCCAGAGATACACAAATGACCAAAAAGCACATGAAAATATTCTCAGCATCAATAGTCATTAGGGAAATACAAATCAAAACCAAAATGAGGACCAGCCTCCTAGCACAGCAGTTAGGCACTGTACAGAGGAAGCCATAACCTCCACAGCCTACCTGAGTTTGAGTCCCAGCCCCAACAGCTTAAAAAACACACCAGGCAAGCATATGTATACCCAGGATACTCATGAGATTGAGAACTATAGGACAGCAATAAGACTATGCTCGAATTGGGGGGTGGGGAGGAACACCTGCTTTCTCTCCATCTCTTTCATGCATGCACATATGAACTCTGGCATAATATTTTTAATTAAACACACACACATGATACCACATCACTTCTATTTGGATAGTCAGTATCAAAATAATAAGTACTGACCCAGCTTCAGAGATGTACACTCCTAAGATGCTTTGCTCTGCTGGCTGGAACCACATGGGAAGCCTATATGCAATTATCAGTCCAACCTAAAAGCTAGGTACGGTGGCATGTACCTGTAATTCCAGCAACTGGAGGGGCTGAGGCAGGAGGACTGCAACCATGAAGCTGAGCCGAGTAACACAGTGAGACCATGCCTGGTGAAAAAATTTTAAAAGCCAGGTGTGGTGGCTTGGAGATTTTTCTAAGGTAAATATGGAATTACAGAATTCTAATACTAGGTATATACCCAAGAGAATTGAAAACAGAAATTCAACATATACCTGCACACAAAAGTTCACAGTTAGTTAGTAACAGTAACTAAGGGACCAGCAGTTGGCATAATGGCTATGTCGCTGGGCTTCCATGTAGTCGACTGTGGTTTGAGTCCCGGACCCAGTGGCTTAAACTCACGCTGGGCGTATGTGTATGCATGCGTGCCCAAGATCCCGAGAGGAGAATGGAGGAGAAGGGATTATGGCGTGGCGACAATTTCTCATTTTCTGTCTCTCTGTCTCTCTCTGTCTTTCTGGCAAGCGCACACACCCTATACCAAAAATCTCTCTAAAAAAAAAAAAAAAGTAACTAAATGATAATAAAGGTAACTAAATGGTAATAACAACCCAACAACAGACAAATGGATAAACAATATAATTGAGCCAAAAGAAGGAATAAAATTCTGAAACATGCTATAACCTTGAACCTAGAAAACATTATGCCAAGTGAAATAAGCCAACACAAAAAGACAACAGTCAAGTTCTTAGAGGTAGAAGTAGAACACAGACTACTAGTACCTGAGGAAAGGGAGGAATGGAAAGTTATTGCTCAATTGGTATAGCTTCTGTTTGGGATAATTAAAAGGTTCTGGAAATAGATAGTAGTGATAATTATAAACATTTTAAGTAGACTTACACAATAAAAAGTTAATTTTTAATTTTTAAAAAATCTTCAAAAATCCAAAAATATCAGGAACCAGCAGTTAGCATAATGGCTATGTCGCTGGACTCCCACGTAGTCGACTGCGGCTCCCCGCCCCGCCCCACGCGCCAACCCACACCGAGCGCGTGTGTGTGCGTGCCCAAGATCCCGAGAGGAGAATGGAGGAGAAGGGATTGCGACGTGGCCATCTCCCCTGGTGGGTGATTTCTTGCTTTCTGTCTCTCTGTCTCTCTCTGTCTGGCGAGCACACGCGCCCTGTAGTGAAAAATCTCTCTCTCAAAAAAAATTTTTTTTTAATAAATAAATAAATAAATCCAAAAATATCAAGGTAAAGAGTTAAGTTAACCAATTGAAACTAATCATTACACTATAAACCTAACATTAAAATGTGCTTCCGAGAAACCTGCTTCTGAGAAAGCAAATCAATAAAGATAATGAGTGCTTTGTGGGAAAACCACAGTATCATTACCTACAATCATATACCACTGGCTCATTAGGGCTTAAATATTTCAGTATGTTTAAATGTATCAAAAATTTTAGGGACCAGCTCTGTGGTGTTACTCAAGAGAAGATGGATCCCACATGGCAAAAGCAGTTTGAAACCTTGGCCTCATCTGCCTGACATACTCTAGACACATGTACAAGTGCCCAAGATGCAATGAACAAGAGAGAACAGGAGGAAGAAAATCGCAGTGTGGACAGACCCTGTGGCAGGTGCCTCTCTCTCTCTCTCTCTCTCTCTCTCTCTTCTTTGAGTATGTGTGTGTGCTCTCTCATGAATAAAGAAAAAAAATTAAAAACAAAACTTTTCTCTTTGGGATCAGCAGATCGTGTAATGGTTATGTTGCTGGACTCTCACATAGTTGACCACAGTTCAAGTCCCAGACCCAAGTGGCTTAAAACTCACACCGGGCACATGTGCATGCATGCCCAAAATCCTAAGAGGAGAATGGAGGAGAAGGGTTTGTGGTATGGCCATCCCTCCGGGGGGTGGTTTCTCGCTTTCTGTCTCTCTGTTTCTCTGTTGAGCGCACGTCCCCTATTGCAAAAATATCTCTTAAAAAAAAAAATTCTCTTCAAGAGGTTTCTCCACTCCATCAATAGTGCTCCAAGTACCCCTACATGCTCCATCCTATTCCTATCTTGAAAAGCAGAACAAAGCATCCTTCCTTTCCTGGTGACAAGACTGTTGTAGCAGTACCAGATGTCCTATCTATGTGCACCAACACAGAGGGAAAACTGCCCTCTTCATAGACCAATTCCACATCAGGCTCTATCACTCCCAGTACTGCATCTGTTCCAAAGACAGGCATTTCCACAGCATTCATCCTTGAAAGTCAGTCAGAACATTCTTTAAAAGGATTGAGTCAGGACCAGCAGATGGTATACTGGTTACATTACTGGACTACCACGTAGTTGAATGTGGTTTGAGTCCCGAATGCAGCAGCTTAAAACTCAGGCAGGGTGCGTGTGCACGCATGCCCAAAATGCCTAGAGGAGCATGGAGAAGGGATTGTGGCGTGGCCAGCCCCCTGTTGGGTGATTTCCCGCTTTCTGTCTGTCTCTCTCTCTCTGGCAAGCGTACATGCCCTATAACAAAAATCTCTCTTAAAAAAAAAAAAAAAGGATTGAGTCTATCACAAAGGCATTGAAATCTCATTCCAAAGGAGAGGGGAAAAAACCACTTTAGGTTTTCACACATTTTCAAGGTTTCCCTTAACCAAGTGCAATGTAGATCTTGTTTGTAAATGTATGGCTGAAGAAAGCAGCAGACAGCAGTGAGTGGCTAACAAACTGGAAAAGGAAAAGGATGATATCCCAAATTCCAATAGCGACAGGGAAAGAAATGTACAAACAGAAGGAATACCAAAACAAAGCAAAAGTACCACTTTAAGTCACTAAGGGTGAGTCAAAGAGTCCCAAATACGCCTCCCCACAAAATTCTCTGAGTATCACAGCCAGATGAGAAAAGAAATAAATAAATAAACAAGAGAACCACTCATTGGAATTAGTGATCTTCCTATGGATTTCAGTGCATTAACATCATAATTACTTGTTTCTATTAATAATGTCAAATCATCAGGAAGTTCAGTTAAACAAATGATGCCCAAGGAGTGGAACTGGCAACAAAGGACCCTTTACTTTTGTAATGCATCAGTATTTATTCCTCTCAAGCATGTTATCAATTTTGAAATTTGTGAAAATGTAAATCTGTAGAGGAAATAATACCCTATGCTGTTAAAAGTACAAAAAAACAAGTACTGCCACTGTTACGGAAAGCAACAGTTCATTTCGAGCAACCAACTGCTCAAAAGTAGGAAATTAGGTAAATGCATAGTATATCCATATTACAGAACAGCAGTCATCCTAATAGTGAATGTATCAACATTTCGGATATAAAAAAATAATCACAGTATTAGACTTAATATAAAATTAGATTGTAAGACAACAGAAAGAGTATAGTTCGAATTTTATTTATTTTTATTATTATTTTTTATTTTTAGAGATTTTTGAGGGAGGGTGTGTCCACTCACCAGAGAGACAGAAAGCAAGAAATCACCCTCCAGAGGGGATGACCACACCACAATCCCTCTCCTCCATTCTCCTCTCAGGACTTTGGGTACACATGCACACATACCTAGAGTGAGTTTAAAGCCACCAGGTCTAGGACTCGAACCACAGTCGAGTATGTGGGAGTCCAGTGACATAACCACAGTTACGGACTTACTTTAAATGTTTACTTAAATGTACAAGTATACCCAAACAAAACAAAACAAAACAAAAAAGACTGGAAACATACATTAATATGTTAAGAGGGATTATATCTGGGTAACAAAAAAATAAGGCAACACCTTTATTTTGTGTGTGCTTTTTTTTTTTTTTTAACAGTTATCGACATCTCTGTAATGAACACTTATGCAATCAAGGGGAAATGTGACAGAAAAATAAAAACCTCAAAATGTACCAACATACCAAATTCACAATACAGGGAAAACTAGAATATATCACATTTTAGGAAAAAAAAAAAAAACTAAGAAAAACAGTCAAAATCTCCCCTTATTAAGGCTTTTAAAAATTTTAACCTTCAGTTCTCTTGAAGAGTCATTCCTCCAAAGCACAGCATTCCCCAAAGACGTCAAATGAATGCAGTACTGTTGGGGTAAGTTCAAACTGCATTGCAATTACCTGCTGCAAGATTTCTGAATCATTGTTGTGAGAACTGTAAACTCTAGGTGAGATGGAATCACATTGGAATCCAAAAGCTCCCACCTAAAATCAGTCATCTGAACTCAGCTGTAGGCAGTAAACCTCCCTAACAGGCTCAGGAAATTTAGAAAGACCAAGAAAAAAACTGTATATTCATGATGTCACAAATGTCTAACAACCAAATATTATTATATTTACAGCCTCCCTGTTAAAAATACTGTAAGGGTTAACAAAACAAAAGAACTCTTCACTACATTGAACTTCCAACTCAGCATCATTTATTAATCACCCACTGTGTGCTAGATCCTGGTGACACCAACATAAAGACAAAGTTCCTTGTCCTCAAGAAGCCCAATTCTCTGAGGTAACATGCTGCAATTATGCAAGGTCTGAGAGGATAAATGCCACACTAGAGGTTGGTACCAAGTGTAACAGGAGCGAGAAGCAGAGCTTGTTTATATCAGGCAAAACTGGGGAAGGCATCAAAGAAAAGGTACTGGGTTTTTCAGCTAGCATTCCCCAGGCAGCAAGTTAGTCATGGCATTCTGGTTATATTATAACCTGAGCAAAGCAACAAAGGTAGGAAAGTTCTAGTAGGTTCTAGCGCTATTAACAGAAGATATCAGTCTGGTAATAAAAGACTTATTCGGCACACAGCCTGCAGGTCCAAAGGCCAGGGGTCACATTTAATGGGTGAAGGCCTTCCGGTTTCACCACAGCCTGTAGAGGGCAGGAGTGCATGCATTTGTGTCTGTGTGTCTCTGTCTCCAGCCTCATTCCCTCCCCCTTATAAACCCACCAGAAGTCAATCATGGGGGTCAAGCTATCATGTATTTATTTCTAATCTCCTACCAAAGGCCCCACCCTTCAATACCATAGTCAGATTTTCACTCTTAATCCTGTCTCAACCATATCGCAACACTTGGATTTTGGGGGGAACATTCAAACCATAGCAAAGCCTGTCTGGAAAAGGGCGAGTTGTCCAGAATACATAGAATACGGGGAACATGGATAGAATGTCAGAAACAAAACTCAAAAAAGTTTAGTGTCACCTTTCCTCCTACACATAAAGATGAAAATGGAGTTATTATCTGTTTATGCTCTTATTTCTTTGTCAATTCTTAAAACAAAGTCCAGGGCCTGCCCCATGACCTAGTGGTTAAGGGAGCTAGCCAGATTCTACATGGCTGACTTCAGTTCAAATCCAGCCCCAATGGCTAGAAAAGCACACCAGACACAAATGTCTGGGTGTTCAAAATCCCAACTGAATGGGAGAAAGGATTGCAGCATGGCCACATCCCATTAGAAGGGGTCATTTCTCTATCTCCCCTCTCCTCTCTCCCTCTCTCTCTAGTGAGCACATGCACCCTCTGGCAACTGGGGAAAAAATTAAGTCCACACAGACCTCTTAAAACCTCTGAGCAAGCATCTTTCTTCCTTGCTAAAACACCTTGGTTACAAACAACAGTCTGGCCAGGAGCCCACACTAACCCACGTGCCCAAGTTCTTGATGAGCTGGAAGGTTAGAGGAAGGGAACCACAGTGTGACAAAACCCTCTCAAGGGTGCCTGTCTCTCCTCCTGACCTTATGCAAGCACACACTGTCATGAACAAAAACTAATAAGCTTTAAAAAAGAAGGAATACAAAGATAAATATGGTACAATCCCTACTACTTTTTTTTTTTTTAAAGATTTTTGCCATAGGGTACATGTGCTGAAGAGAGACAAAAACAGAGACAGAGAAGAGGACAGTGAGAAGCACCCCCACCTCAACCCCCGCCAGGGGGATGGCCATGCTACACTTCCTTCTCCCCTTGAAATTTTGGGCACACAGATACATGCACATGGACTGCCAGCAGGTGACTTGGTGATTAAGGCACTGGACTCCCACATTGTTAACCACGGTTTGAGTCCTGGACCTCACAGCTTGCTTTCTTTCTCTCTCTCTCGCTCTCTCATTCTCACTCTCTGTCTCTCTCTGGTCAAATTTTTAAATAAATTAACTTTATTTATCTTAAGCAAAATAAAGCTCCTCAGTCTGGGACTTGAACTGTGGCTGGCCATGTGGGAGTCCAGAGCCTTAACCATCACACCATCAGCTGGCCCCAATCCCTACTTTTAACAGCTTACAGCCTAAAGCAATGTTTTTTAAACCATGGGCCAGATAATCAACCGAGTGAATTGCCACCAGTATTTTTTTTTAACAAAACACAAACAGAGCATAATAGAAAAAAAAAGTTTATAATTACTTAATTTTACTTATTCATTCATTTATTTTAATTTGACCAGAGACACACACAGAGAAAGAGAGAGAGAGGGAAAGTGAGAAAGCAAGCCACCAGGTCTGGGACTCAAACCATAGTCGGCCATGTGGGAGTCCAGAGCCTTAACCATCATACCACCAGCTGGCCCCAAACTCTACTTTTAAAACATTGCCTAAAGCAATGTTTTTTAAACCATGGGCCACAAAATCAACTGAGTGAATTGCCACCCGTATTTTTTTTTGGAGAGGTTTTTTGCTATAGGGCACGTGCGCTCGCCAGACAGAGAAAAAGAGACAGAAAGCGAGAAATCACCCCCCAGGGGGGATGGACATGTTGCATTCCCTTCTCCACCATTCTCCTCTCGGGATCTTGGGAACACATGCACACGCACCTGGCATGAGTTTTAAGCCACCGGGTCCGGGCCGTGAACTGCGGTCGACTACGTGGGAGTCCAGCGACATAGCCATTACACTAAATGCTGCTGGTCCCAGTATTTTTTTTTTTTAACAAAACCCAAACAGAACATAACAGAAAAAAAAATTTTATAATTACTTTATTTTACTTATTCACTCATTTATTTTAATTTAACCGGAGAGACACAAGGCAGGGGGGGGTGAGAAAGCAAGTCACCAGGTCTGGGACTCAAACAGCGGTCGACCATGTGGGAGTGTCCAGCTCCTTAACCACCATGCCACCTGTGGTCCCTCAGAAAAATTTTTCTAACAAAACACAAACAGAAAATAACTGCACAAAGTATAAGTACTCTTATCAACAAACTCTTGGGGCTGGTCCCACAGCACAGTGGTTAAGCCCAGGCATTAGAAGCCAGACCCCGTATGGTTAACTGAGGTTCAGATCTCAAACCCAGAAGCTTGAAAACTGCCAGGTGCATGTGCATGGATGCCCAAGATCCTGACAGGATGCAGAAATGGAGAGAAAAGACTGGTGCATGACTACATCCCATTTGGAGGTGCTATCTCTCAGATACTTGTTCTTAGTCTCTCTCTCCAGCATGTGCATATGCCCTCCGGCAATAAAAAAAAAGGGGGGGAGGGAACAAGGCAAGTCTAAGGCATGGTGGTTAAAGCAGCTGGATTCCACATGACTAATGGCATGGTTCAAGTCCCAGATCTGAAGGCTTGAAAAACACACCAGGCACATGTGCACGTGTGCCCCAAATCCCAAAAGAAGGGAGATGCAGAGAAGGGATTGCAATATGACTATTTCCCACAGGGGGTACTTCCTCACTCCTCCCTCCCCACACAAGTGCACATACCCAATGAAAAATTAAAAAAGAAGAAATTTTTAACTTTTTCATATGTATACATGTATATGAAACATGTATGTATATATACACAAATACAAAATAACTTTAAATATATTTCTAACTGTAGACCATAGTCAAAGGTTGAAAAGACATTAATGTGGGACCAGAAGGTGGTGTGGTGGTGAAGGCACTGGACACTCCCACATGGCCAACAACAGTTCTAGTCCTGGACTTGATGGCTTGCTTTCTCTCTCTCTCTCTCTCTCTCTCTCTCTCTCTCTCTGTGTGTGTGTGTGTGTCTGTCTGTCTGTCTGTCTGTCTGTCCAAATCAAAATAAATGAATGAATAAAATTAAATAATTTAAAAAAAGACATATATCTGATGTAAGAGTATAAAGTAAATAATACCACTATACAATACAAAGTATTATAGGATTTAACAGAATAAAAATACATTGATTAGGGAAA
>NW_006206856.1:2544980-2553971 GCF_000334495.1 Tupaia belangeri chinensis
GCGCACGCGCCCTATACCGAAAAACCCTCTCAAAAAAAAAAAAAACAGCAATATATGAGAGTAGTCTTGACATATAGAAAAGAATTCGAGAAAAGAAGATATGGGAGGAAGGCACCCTGTGTAGAAGGGACAATAGGAACAAAAATACAATGCAACAAATAAGTGTTTAATGTGCAGCAAATAGTCCTGGCACACAGCAGCATTACTATAAGTCAGTCCAGACAGAGGGACCTGGGAAAAGTTCAGTTGGCTAAAGTGTGAAGTACAGATGAGATGGAAAAAGCAAATTTAAGTCATAAGACGAAAGTACATTCAGAAGCAAAATAATAATTACTACACAGTCTTATAAAAATGTCCAATATAGAAATGAAGTTCCTCAAATATAGTTATCCAGTTTAAACTGAAAAGTGTGTAGAGCATGCCTCACCTTTCAAACCAGAGACATACACTAATGACAAATTCAAATTCCTTTCAGAGCAACTTGGTATCACACAGTAAACACTTAATAAAACTAGTTATTCCAACTAGTCTTAGCTTTGGAGCCTTAAACCACATTATCTCTAGCATAGGGTACAACAACTTTATTCATTACTGATGAGCTATAATGCAAGTTACATATATATGCACAGAAAAAGAGCTTATAAGAAATTATTGGGAGGGGTCATCAGGTGGTATGGTGGTTAAGGGTGCTGGACCCCCCACATGGCCAACCCAGTTTGAGTCTCAGACCTGGCTGCTTGCTTTTTCTCACTTTCCCTTTCTCTCTCTCTTTCAATCTGTCCCTCTCTGATCAATTTAAAATAAGTAAATAAATAAAGTTAATTAAAATAATTCTAAAAAAAAGTGATAGGTTATCACTAGTCTATTCAATAAGGGAGAATGTTCTAATTACACCATTTATTTTAATTTGACCAGAGAGAGAGACACAGAGAGAGGGGAGAAGGAAAGTGAAAAAGCAAGCCATCAGGTCCGGGACTTGAACTGTGGCCGGTCATTGGGAGTGTCCAGTGCCTTAACCATCACACTACATGCTGGCCCCCTAATTACAACTTTTAACAATAAAATGAGTGTCCCAAAAAGTGGTAAGGACACTGTCACTATATGTGTCTGGACAAAGACCAAAGGCACCTCAGTTGGAGGTAGGGTACAGAATCTGTGCTATCAAGCTCTTTATCATATTCTGATTCTTCCATTCATGTTAGTTCTCATGGACCAATGAGAGCTCATGAATGAGTTCTGAAGGGAGAAGAAACAGATGGAAATAGGAGGCTGAGATTTTGTAGAAACGCAGGAATCAGGAAGATTGTGAATGACATTTCCCAACACAATAATTATCTTTATTCAAGTATCCTAATGTGTGATATAGCAAATCAACTGCAAGTACTGGGGACATAACTAGGATAATTTGGTGATGTTTTTACGAAATTAAAAAGAAAGAAAGAAAAAATTTTTCAAAGCCTTTACATGGGAAAAAATTACTTTTCCATACAAAGTCTGTCAAGAGGGGGCATGCAAGAGATATGAGAGCATAATCATAAACAGGTAGCTCATTACAGTAAAAGCATAACACTGGAATTAAAACCTTAATATAGCATATCCAATAATGCTTACGTATGGGGAATAATAATTTCAGATAACTTTTATAATAAGAATAAAGACAGAGATTGGAAATTACAAACTATTAAAAATTACAAACTATTAAAAATTAAAACTTAGCACCAATGTAAAAATATGGTATGAATATAAAGTACTTTCAACCTCAATGACCACTCTTTTGAGACACTCAATGGATCTAAAAATGCTAGATAGAAAATGGTGCCATGTTCACAATTTAGTTTAATGTTTCTAAAGCTTATTCTAGCACTGCATGATAAAATGAACTGTATTGATGCATATAAACTTTTCTATTAAAAATGTTGATAATTTCCTGTTGATTATTTCCTATTTGCTTTACAAAATGAGACATCAAATCAAACCTCTTTAGTTTGAGAAGGTATTCAGTAAGTGTTTGCTAAATCCAACTTCTTTTCTCCCTACTAAAAATGTCTTAAAACAAGGTCGGCAGGTGGCACAGTGGTTAAGGCACTGAACCCACATGGCCAAATCTACGTTTTAAGTCCTGGACTTAATGGCCTGAAATACAGGCCAAGCGCAAGTGCATGCAAGTCCAAAATTCCAATACGAGAATGGAGAAGGAACTGCAACATGGCCACCCCCCTTGGGAGCTCATGGGGGGTTGATTTCTCACATTCCCTCTCTCCCTCTCTGTCTCTCAGGTAAGCACATGTGCCCTGTGGCAAAAATCTGAAAAAAAAAAAAAAAAAAGCTTTGGGACAAGGAAAAAAAAAAAAAAAGTCTTGGGACCAGGAGATGGCGTAATGGTTACATCACTGGACTTTCCTGTAGTCGACCACGGTTCAAGTCCCAGACCTAGCAGCTTAAAACTCACGCCAGGCATGTGTGTATGTGTGCCCAAAATCCCAAGAGGAGAATGGAGGGAAAGGGATTGCACATGGCCATATCCCCAGGGAGTGATTTCTTGCTTTCCATCTCCCTGTCTCTCCCTTCCTCTCTGGCAAGTGCAAAAACTTCTCCAAAAAAAAATCATGGTTCAAAGTGCCAACGGTTATAGGAGTTTGGAATAATAGCTTCCTACTCTCGTGAATGATTTTGAGGGTTCAAGACTTCAAGAGAGTAAGTAACTACAGATGTGGTGGAAAGAGAAATAGAACTAGAATTAGAAGAGGAGCTTGAAGATGTGACTGAATTGCTGCAATCTTATGATAAAACTTGAATGGATAAGGAGCTGCTTCATAGAGAGGATCTGCTTCATCCATACAGATGAGCAAAGAAAGTAGTTTCTTCACATGGAATCTAGTAGTGAAGATGCCGTGAATATTGCTGAAATGACAAGGGAACATTACATAAACTTAAATGATAAAGCAGTGACAGGGTTTGAGAGGACTGACTAGTTTTTTGGTTTTGTTTTTTTTTTTTTGAGAGTTTTTTTTCGCTATAGGGCGCGTGCACTCGCCAGACAGACAGAGAGAGACAGAGAGACAGAAAGCGAGAAATCACCCCTCCAGGGGGATGGCCATGCCGCAATTCCTTCTCCTCCATTCTCTTCTCAGGATCTTGGGCACGCATGCACATGCGCCCAGTGTGAGTTTAAGCCACCGGGTCCAGGACGCTAACTGCAGTTGACTACATGGGAGTCCAGCAACATAGCAATTACACCAACTGCTGGTTCCCAACTAATTTATAAAGAAGTTCTACTGTGGGTAGAATGCTATTGAATAGTATCACATGCTACAGAGAAATCTTTCATGAAAGGAAGAGTCGATCAATGCAGTCAATCAAGGCATTCATTGCCTTATTTTAAGAAATTGCCACATCTACTCTGACTTTCAGCAACCACTGCCCTATCACCCTGATTATTCAACGGACATCAACACTAAAGCAAGACTATCCACAGCAAAATGATTACAACTAACTGAAGACTCAGATGGTGGTTAGCATATTTCTTTTAAGTTTTTGTTACAAGGCATGTGCACTCACGGGAGAGAGAGAGAGAGAAGAGTAAGAAATCACCCTCGAGTAAGAATGGCCACAACTCGAAACCTTCTCCTGTATTCTCCTCTTGAAATTTTGGGCATCCATATGTGTGATTTTCAAGCCAAGGGGTCCAGGACTCGAACTGCAGTCAGACATGTGGGAGTCCAACAACGTAAACATTATGCCATCTGCCAGTCCCAAGATGGCTAGCATTTTTAACAATAAAAGTTTCACTATTTATTTCATAGACAGGGTCTTGGGTCATGATCCTCCTGCATCAGTCTCTCAAGTAACTGGGACTACAGGTGCACACCACTGTCTCTGGCTTTTAGGTGAGCCAGGAATTGAACCCAGGCCTCCCATATGTCCTAATCCTGCTGAGTAACTGAGTCTACCAACACATATCACAGCTGGGCCTGAAGTATTTGTGAGTGTGATGTTTTTGTTTATTCCTGGTTTATCTATTTTTTAAGACAGGGTATCCCTGTGTCACAATTCTGTTTTAGCCTCCCAAACAGCTAGGACCACAAGCACATACCACACACCACAAGCACACACCACCAGCTCTCTCAGACAGAGTTGGGCTGTTTTTCAAACTGACCATGCGCTCACACTCTCCTGCTTTAGGCTCTCAAGCAATTGTGTCTACTTTTTAGGGTGGGCCAGAAACTGAACCCAGGCCTCTTGTGTGGCCTCAACCTGCCAAGCAGCAACATTCAGCACATTTTACCACGCTGAGTCTAAAGTGTTTTTTATTTGGAATTTATAAGAGGGCATGTACACTCACTACTAGAGAGAGAGAGAGAAAGCACTGCCCAAGGGGAAGAGTCACACTGCAACCTCTTCTCTATTTCTCCTTTCTTTCAGGATTTTGGAAAGACATCAGGTGTGTGTCCCAAGCCAACAGGTCTGGGACTTGAACAACACAATCAGCCATATGAGATCCAGAAGTCTTAACCACCACATCCTGTCTAGTCCAAGCCTAAAGTATTTTTTAATTAAGATATGTATTTTTAGATAATGGAAACTTAATAGATCACAGTATAATTTTTTTCAAGTTAATATTTTATTTAATTTTATTTATTAATTTAATTTTGACCAGAAAGGGAGACAGCAAGAGCGAGCAAGAGAGCAAGTCACCAGGTCTGGGACTTAAACCATAGTGAGCCATATGGGAATCCTGCATCTTTAACCAACACACCCCACCTGCCGTTCCCCCATAGTATAATTTTTTTTGGAGAGGTTTTTTTGTTTTTGTTTTGTTTTTTACTATAGAGCTTGTGCGCTCGCCAGAGAGACAGAGAGAGACAGAAAGCGAGAAATCACCCCCCAGGTGATAGCCACGCTACAATCCCTTCTCCTCCATTCTCCTCTTGGGATCTTGGGCAAGCATGCACATGCGACCAGTGTAGAGTTTAAGTCACCAGGTCCAGGACTTGAACCGCAGTTGACTACATGGAAGTTCAGTGGCATACTCATTATGTTAACTGAGGTCTCAGTATAGTTTTTTTTTTTTTTTTCATAGAGATTTTTACCATAGGGCATGTGCGCTCACCAGAGAGTCAGAGACAGAAAGCGAGAAATCACCCCCCAGGTGATAGCCACGCTACAATCCCTTCTCCTCCATTTTCCTCTCAGGATCTTGCATGTGCACACACATGCACCCGGCATGAGTTTTAAGCCACCAGGTCCGGGACTCAGACCACGGTCAACATGTGGGAGTCCAATGACGCAACCATTACACCACCTGCTGGTCTCAATCATAACATAATTTTTATATGTACTGGGAAACCAAAAAATTCATGTGACTCATTTAATTGTGATATTTACTTTATTGCGGTGTCCGGAACCAAATCTGAAACATCTCCAAGGCATACTGTACTCGAATTTAACGAGCACTGATTCTTTCAGATCTGGTTTCATGGATCTATTCCCTCCCCACCTTCAGATTCCTCTGTACCACGGGACCTTTGTAAGTTAAATTTATTTGAAGGACTCAGAGCCTTAAAAAAAAAAAAAAAGGTGCTTCTTTCCTCCCAACCCCCCCCCCCATCAGGGATAATCAAGCTAAAGGAAGTTAGGTAACAGTAAAGCAGAAAATATGCCTTGCTTTTCAAATTAACGAATAAATATATTACAAAACCAAAATGTAAAGCTATTGTGCTTGGTAATCAGGAAATATTTTCATGTTATAATAAACAGTGATTAGGAAAGACCAAGCAATAAATGCTCTAACCCAACCCCCCCCCCCATCAGGGATAATCAAGCTAAAGGAAGTTAGGTAACAGTAAAGCAGAAAATATGCCTTGCTTTTCAAATTAACGAATAAATATATTACAAAACCAAAATGTAAAGCTATTGTGCTTGGTAATCAGGAAATATTTTCATGTTATAATAAACAGTGATTAGGAAAGACCAAGCAATAAATGCTCTAACTTTTAAAAATTTTACCTCATGACAGCAGCACAAAATGACCTTCTGAAGCAGTTTCCAGTTTCTAGGATGTCAACTGATAAGTATGCATTCAAATGTTTACAGCTTTTCTATTCTAAGAGTTTAACTACAAACATTCTTGTTTTATTTATTGTGGATGTATTTCCTGCTGCTGCTATTGGAGAGTGAGAAAAGTATTTTCTTGGCTTTTGGTTTCTATATTTGCTGAGTTTGGTACAATCAGTATGAAGACGCATGTTTCACAAAAATAGCCGGATTTTTCTCACCTAATGCATTAGAACAGAAAGCTTCTTGGAAAGGTAGAATAAAGAATGGAAGGAGAAGGGCTTTCCAAGCATTCATGGCAAGAGAAAGGAAAGCAGAGGCTCTCTAAGAGGGAAAAGGGCATAAGGATTGGAAACACGGGCTACCGGGCTCAACGAAGAACGGCCCCTTACAGTATCAGAGGAGAGCAGGGCAGTCTCTCCTTACAAAATACTGCCCACTGCCAAGAAGAAGATTAAGGGCTACACAATTGCTGGAGACAGAAAAGGATTAAGGACCCCTGAGATACAGCATTCTGGCTACTCTGGGAATCTATGTGGTATTGATAACATAAGTGAGAGTCCCACCTTGTAAGTGACTGGCCCCTCACTGATCTCAAAGAAAGGTAACGCTCTCCCCACCCCTAAAGTCAATCACTGAATATTACAATGGAAAGGGAAGCTCAGGTATCACCTAGGGCTGGCTGAATAAACCAAGTAATTCAGAAACGTTCTGACCTGTACAGAACTTCTGTATTGTAAAACATTCTAAAGGCAGTAAGTTATTACTACAGATCTCAATGTCAAACACAGACGAAGGGCTGCAGTGAAACCCCTTTGCCAGGGCTGCAAGAGGAGGCTCCTTCCCTCACCAACATCAGGAAAAAGGAGCCCCTCCTCACGTTTCTCCAAATTGATGAGAAATAAGTATAAGTCCCCCCCCCTTGCTGTAGGATTATAGTTTGGCAAGTACAGAGAGAAATCTGTGCTCCAGGTTAGTCATAAAAATCAAAGCTGAAACTCAAAATATTTGCTCCCTGGAACAGTGATAATGGTTACATGTTCAAGCTAACCCTCACAACAACTGATGCAGCTAAACTGCCATCCATTTTAATAGAATATTTTTCTCATTATAAATGCAATATTGAAGGTACTTTCTAGATTGAACTGCTTATGGGGAAAAAGAAAAAGATATGTCCTGAGTTTTAAACAATTACACAAAAACTTTTAAGCCATCACTGAGGAAGGGACAGCAGAAGAAAGCTGTGAGGGAAGTAGGGAGTTGCCTTGTTTGGCAGAAAAGGCATCTAAATTACACTAAACCCAGCTGTTAAGGAAATGTCTTCGGAATCACAGTCCCTCTGCTTAACAACATTTAAGTCCTGCCCTGTGCCCAGTGCGGTGCCCCTTTGCATGGAACAGCAATTTTTCTAAAGCACACCACACAGCCCTACGAATGCAAGAATTGCATCCCATCTGGCTGAGTAAATCACAAACCAAATGCTAGTGCTCTGAGCTGGATGGATACCTATTCTTGATTATCCTGCCTTGCCTCTCTCTCAGAACCCAGCACAGCGTTGTTGCTCTAAGCACTAAGGGAAAAGGAGGAAGCTAACATTACTTAGCTCTCCTGTGATTTTCACAACCCTTTAAGACAGGTGAACGGTATCGCCAATTCACAAATTAAGAAAATGATGTGCAAAAATCTGCCCACACCAACAGTAAATCAAAGCCAGGATTCTGGACTCCAGAATCCCCACTACTGGAAGATAGTGGAGAAAAGCCTAGCGCTCATCACCTGGGTGCTACTTTCACATCAATTCCTGGTTATTCTACTGTAGCTAAGCCATTCTGCAAAGGAGTTGTGAAGATAAACCATCACCTCCTCGTCTCACAGACTTGGTATTCAGGGAGTGCTCTCAGTACAAAGGGTAAAATGTCCCTAGAGGTGACTCCCAGCTCCTCACATCATTTCCCAGTTCCTTCTCAACAGGCTAGACCAGGGCTCCTTTCATCACTTCCATCCTAGCATAGCTAATTAGGAACTTCAGAGAGTTCCCTCTCAAAACGAGATTTTCTGCCCTCCTAGAAGACCACTCTAAATGCTCTTAAATTTAAATAAATTCAATTTTCCTGATAACTTGCCTGAAAGTATTCCTGAACGTTTTTTTACCACTGCAGCCTAAAAGGTGATTGTGTAGTAAATTGTGAACTAAATCTTGATTAAACTGCAGTAAAAAAAATATATATATTAACAAAAAAATCTATGCTGAGAATCCCTATCTAAAATTTTCTATTACAAGCTTAAGGAAGAAAAAAAAATAGACAAAACCTATACACTCCACATTTTCAATCTGTTTCTAACTGAACAAGATGAGGGGTCACTTACAATAAAGCAACGTGGGGCTGAACTCTATCATGTAATTGCCACGAAATACTGTCACTGTAAAAGTAAAACTGACATTCGATCCCTTCCATTATGAGATATTCTTTTCAAAGAAGTTGAATACTGAAAGAATGATTTCGCTTCTGGAGTTTAACACTTAACACCAGGTCAAACGGGGGTTTCAAGCGGAAAAACGGTCTCGCTTGAAAACAGGGTCTTCCCTCCCACACCGTGTCCGTAAAACACGCTCAACTTAACGTCGCTGTGTGTCCGAAATCACTTCCCAGGCTAAGGTCATTCCTCCTAACACTGAAGGCGAAACGAATTCAAACGGATCGAACGTTCGCAGTCAAATGCCTGCACATTTTTGAACTGGGAAATGATGTCAACGTTTTTCATCCTTTTTGTCAGGTTCCAGTCCAGAAAAATAAACGGCCGTGGCTCGTCAACTCAGGTGCGGGAAGTCTTTCGGGTCGAGGGTCGGGAGCGGAGGAAGCAGGCCGGGAATGGGGCTCCCGGGGTCCAACTGCCCGGTGCCCCACACCCGAAACCCCAGCAGGCGCCGGCCCTGCC
>NW_006206856.1:2555240-2557381 GCF_000334495.1 Tupaia belangeri chinensis
CCCCGCGGTCGGCGGGCGCCCCCCCCCCCGCCGCCGCTTCGCGTTCAGTGAGCCAGGCGCGCGGAGATGGCCACTCTGGACGCCGAGGGGAGACCCGGTAAAGGGGGGGCGACACCGTTTTCCAACCACCCCAGTGTCATCCACAGTGCTGTCGCAGCCGCAGTCGCATCCCCGGGGCGCGCAGGGTAGGGTCGCCACGAGGTGCCTCTCACTTTCGGGTCCCCAGGACGTCCCCCTAAGCGCTGCCACCTGGGTGGTGGTTTTCCCCAGGTGGCCTGAGTGACTATTTGGGACCTGAACAATCACCGCAGACTTCCCAGTAAGGAAGCATTTCCTCAATGGGCTCCAGAAGCGCCTACCTGGGCACCGCCACTGCGGGTCCTGGCTTTCTGCCTCGCGTGCCTTCCCGAGTTCTGGCCCTCGCCTGCAAACTTTCCTTCTGTCCCATTCTCTCACCCATCTACAAATGACACCTTTTGACCCCAGGTCAACCACTCACCAAAGGCCAGAACTGCAGAATTGCTCCTTTCCACTTACCTCCGGACCGCAGAGTTGCCAGTCCCGGGAAGATCCACCCAGCTGTCACCAGCACCACCATCTCAAAACCCAGGTGACATCTCTCACTATTGCTCTTGGGTACCCACACTCTGCAAAGCCCAGCTCACCACCTCACCTCCAGGAAGCCTGCCCTGATTCTGCAATCAGCAGGCTGGTTCCTTTCTTCCTCTGTGAGTTCGACTGTGTTCATTGTGTTCTATTTTCCCCATGTCAGTTCCCAGGAGGCAAACTCCAAGCTAAAGTCATCTTTCTGGCCCCTCAGCACCCAGGCAGCACCCTGTACACAACTGTTGAGTGGGAAGCAAAACTAATATATCTTGGGACTGGCCCTGTAACCTGTTGATAAGGAAAGCTGGATCCCCGGTGGCCAAATGGGGTTCGAATCCAAGCCCCAGTGACTTGTACAACATGCTGAGACGGTGGGCGTGGGTGCCTGAAATGCCAACAGGATGGAGAAAAGGAGGAGAGAGATTGCAGTGTGACCACAACCCAGTCGGGGATGCTTTCTCTCTCTTGCTCTCTCTGTCTCTCTCTGGTGAGCACACGTACCCTCTGGCAACTTTAAAAATACATATCTTGGTGGGACCAGCAGTTAGTGTAATGGCTATGTCGCTGGACTCCCACGTAGTCGACCGCGGTTCGCGTCCTGGACCTGGTGGCTTAAAACTCACACCGGGCGTGTGTGTGTGCGTGCCCAAGATCCCGAGAGGAGACTGGAGGAGAAGGGATTACGGCGTGGCCATCCCCCCTGGGGGGTGATTTCTCGCTTTCTGTCTCTCTGTCTCTCTCTGTCTGGCTGGCGAGCGTACGCGCCCTACAGTGAAAACCTCTCCAAAAAAAAAAATACATATCTTGGTCATCAAGAGATCTTGTTGATGCTTAGTGATTAGTTAACTGCACCCAGGCCTTACTGCTTACCTGGATTATAGCCAACCTTCCTACCTCCTGATCTATAGGCTCCTCCCCCAGTGGGAGAAGGCAGCCCAGGAAAGAAGTCTGTGCTGCAAACGACTGCGAACGACTGCATTTCAATAGCCAGATATACTTTTAGGGGTGGGAGTCCAAGAACGTAACAAAAGCAATGTCCTTAATTTATGTAGCTAAGTGTTCTAGGAAGATAGACCCCTGCCCAATGGGTATCTGGAATGAAGCCACTTGACCACAAAGCTCTCCCCAGAGAGCAACCCAGCAAGTGGGGCCAGGCCCTGCAGGCCTTCTGAACAACCTTAGAGCTCTTATTTCGCCCTCTAGTTTCAGTCACATGAGCCCAAGCCTTGGTTTTGATGACAGTCATGGAGCCGAAGGTTTGTTTTTCCCAAAGTTGACTCTTTTATTCCCAGTCTGAATCCATCATAGATGACTATCTCCCCAGACCGAGTAAGTCCAAGACGGCACCTAAGCACCAGGTGAGGAGGGCCTCAGTCCTGACCGGCAAAAAGAAAAGAAAGGGGGCCAAGGTGAGGAGGAGAGCATTTGATCAGTGTAGACTCCTACATGCTTGCTGTCGGTACTAAATTTAGATTGTTTTCTTGAATTGAAGCAAAAGGGCATAATACCATCGTGGGGAAACGGGCTTCAGCAGG
>NW_006206856.1:2557412-2558620 GCF_000334495.1 Tupaia belangeri chinensis
CCATGCACCTGCTCTCCTGTCCCCGCAGCATCTGGTCTGAGCCCTTCCTTCCTCAGGATTTCAGTGCACAGGCACTTCCGCACACACGCCCCTCCCGGCATGTGAGCTGACCTCCAACTCACCTCTAGAAATCAGGACCCTGGCACACTGACCTCCCTTCCTTCCCACCCACTCTGCCTGTGCTCTTGCCACCATCCAGCCCCACTGCCTGCTCCTTCTCAGGATCCCCAGGAACCCCCACACTGGCATTGCCCAATTTCCCTCATTTTCCTGCTCCACAGGAAATGTTAGTATCCTCACCATCCGCTATTCCCTCTCTTTCCTCTTCTCTCCATCTGACTTCAAAGAAGAATCACTACTCCAGATCTTTCAATTCAGTGTAATTCATTTGACCCTCAGCCCTCCAAGGTCTGGTTCTGACCTGCAAGAAACTGCTCTCCCAGAATTCCCCAGGGCCTTCCTAACTGCAGACAACAAAGACTACCATCCCCAGGTTCCGGCTGGGCCTTTGGATACAGCGTCCTTCATCCCATGTCTTCTCTGCGAGAGGCGATTGGGCTGCGGGGCAGGCAGGATAGGCCTGGGTGAGGGTCCTCCTTACCCTCTAAGGGCTATCTCAGAACTGCTTTTCATAGGCGGCCTTCTTCAACCGACTTCAGTCAAGGGGGTTTTTCTCTTCCATTAAGGCCTTTCTTGTAGCACTTATTCATCCCACTCTCCTCCAAGAGATCAAATGTGTCCTTCTTGCACATTGGCAAATATGTTTCCTTTTTCAATGGCAAGCATTGCTCTTAGTTTATTTTTACCCCCACAGACACTAACATAGTGTCTGCCACCTAACAGGAATGTAACACGCAGTATACTCTTGCGTGAATGATCTGCCTATATGTTTATGGAGACTGTAATGAAATAGTTGGAAAAGAGAACTGGGATATCTACCTCAGCAGGTCACCAATCTCCAAATTTAGAAACCTGAGTTAATTAGAGTAAATTTCCTTGATATAGACACATTGGTTTTAATTAAAAATTCATTGAGATGTCTTATTGAGTAGCTATATAAAAGAGAAACATTGTAGAGCAATTTATCTGAGAAACAAAGTCTGCAAACAGTTGGACTTATCATGTCACTATTACTTTGAGGCTTAACTTGTTACCTTACATGATAAATTGCAACTTTATGAGTGAGGAAGGAATCAAATTTTCAGCAG
>NW_006206856.1:2558983-2573507 GCF_000334495.1 Tupaia belangeri chinensis
AGCAGGAAATTCTCTTAAGACTAGTGGCTATTAACAATCGCCTTCAACCAAACACATTTAGTACATCATGCAAATAGCATCCTATTTTTCTCTTAAATGGCATTTAAGTTGATCAATATTTTTTATCATAAGCAAACACACCATAACATTCTATCTTCCATCACCATCGGCAAATGACACTGATCGTCTCCCAAAGCTCAGGGAGCTACATTTCATAGCTTCTCTCCTTGTTTTCTGCTGCCTGGAGAATCAGACAGCAGCATTTAAGGAGCCAGCCAGTCTGATGACTCAGCTCATAAAACAATGTGTGGCCACAAAGATGATGTTTATCCAGGAGCATTCTGGAGGCTCTTGCTACTGAAGTCAGCAAGCAGTGGGTAAGTAGCACACGATGCTCATTCTCCCCAGAGTTTCTGGCAAAGCAGCACTCACTTCTCTCTCCCAGTGGGTTGAGCTCATCTGATGCTCCGTCCAAGCCGAATGATTGGAAAACTTCAGAGAAATGCACAGGGTATAGAGGCAAATCTAAGCAACCTGCAGGTAATAGCGGTGACATTTCACTTTCTCTTGCTCAAGATACCAGCAGCTATAGCTTACGCCTTTATGAAGCCCAGGGACGAGTGGATAGAAAGCTAGAGAATACATGTGACCCAACTGTGCTGCCCTACTGAGTTCCTGGGGGTGGGGTGGGGTGGGGTGGGGGGATCTGCTCTGGTTAGTAAAGCATCTGCAAAGCTAGTTTCCTTCAGGACAGAGAGATACCCAAGCTAGCCTCACTTCTCTACCACCTTTTCTATTTCCCCCAAAGCAACACCTTTCAGGAAGCCTCCTCCCAGAAGGCAACACTGATTAAAGAGCTAACACAGAGTAGACCAACAAAGTTAGGGTCCTTTCAGGTGAAAAGACCTAAAGTGGCTAGAAAGATATTATTAGCATTTTGCTTGAAATTTGGTCGCATCTGAATATCTTTGCAGTGGGGAGGGGATAAGGAAGTGTGAAAGAGAAACAGATTAAGCAGTGCAATATTTCATTATTTTCCCTAAAATGACAAACTTTAACCATCTGTTCTTATTTTATCAACCCATTCAAAATATTATTAAAATGTAGATTTCTTGCAGTTGGGCAGGTTCCTCAAATGAGAAATGACCAAAGCTCCCGATTTTTGACTTTTGGAGGCTGTTGTAGCACTTCTAGATGGGCCGTAGCTACCAAGCCCCCCATGAGAAGCACCCCCAGATGCGTGCAGACGTGACCGAGTCCTCAGGACTTCTCTGCTCATTCAAGACTGAGCTTTCTAGAGACAGGGTCAAGCTAGTAGTCCTTTTTTTGTCTTCAGTGCTTAGTGCCCAGGATCTGACACGTAGTAGGTGCTCAGTAAATATTGTTTGAGCACATATATTGGTGAAGGTGTATTCCCCCCACCCCCAGAAATTTCTATTTTTGTTCCAATAAGGTTTTATCTGCTTGTTATTTGTTTTCCAACCAGCAAAAAAAGGGAAGAAGTAAAATCAAACCCAAGCTGCCTCCTGGAAGGAAGGGCAAGTAGACAGAAACTTGGTATTACCTGGTCCTCCTTTCCCTTTAGGGGAAATAACTGTGCCCTTGAATTTCTGTACTAAGTCACCAAGGAAGAATTGAAATTAAAAACCTTGGAGAATAATTAGCAACAAAACGCTGTAACGTCAAGAAGTGAATTTTATGGGACCATATTTGTAATATTAATTGGGCCTCTGCGTAGCCAAATGGTGAAATTATTGCTCCAATACAAATAGGCCCAAAAAAGAAAAACAGCCCAAAATAGCACAGATATTACGAATCAGGACAGAGGTAATTTCTCTACACATAAAAAGCAACCAATTGCAATGCCTTCACCGAGTCACTTAAGTGCAGAACAAAGCCTGTTTATTTGGTGCATGACCACCTATCCCATCTCTGAATTGCTATGAGACTGGGGCCAGGAAGGGAAGAGACTCTTCCCACCAGCTCTTCATACTTTTCATCTTGAAGTGTCCGAAACTGGAATTATTCATTCACAGAAGACGTATTGAGGCCCAGCTGCATTCGTGCTCACTGGCCAATGCTGTACGTGGCAGATGAGGCCACACGGGAGGCCAGGCCTCAACTCCTAGCCCATTCTAAAAAGCCAGGCATGGTGGTGTACCCCTATAATCCCAGCTACTTGGGAGGCTAACAACGCAGGAGGATCTCAACACGACAAACTTTTATATACAAAAATAGTAATTTATTGAGCACCTATTCTGGACTGGGTCCAGGGCAAAAGATGTTCACATTTTTCTCAACATGGAGTTTCCCATTTAGTCGGAGGGAACAGACACTAGCCAATTATCACACAGCAAATCTCTAGAGACAAAAGTACTAGGAAAGGGGGCCGATGGGTAGCGTGGTGCTTGAGGCACTGAACTCCCAGGTGGCTGACAATGGTTCAAGTCCTGGACCTGATGGCTTGCTTTCTCACTTTCTCTCTCTCTCTGGCCAAATTAAAACATAATAATAAAATTAAAATAAATAATTCTTAAAAAGAGAGGGAAAAAAAAAAAAAGGACCAGGAAAGAAGAGAACAGTGTTCAAAGGGAGTGTCAGGCAGGAGACCTCACCTAGTTTGCAAGTCAGGGAAGACTTCCTGGAGGAAATGATACTTAAACCAGAGCCTGATGATACAAGCAAATCAGCCCAATAAGGAAGGCAGAGTGAGCGGTATTTGGGGAGGTAAGGTTCACGGGGAAAGACTGGTCTAAGCGATGGAAAGGCCAGTTAACCAGGCTGTGAGGAGTGAGCAAGCCAGCTGGTAGAAAGCAGGGAGAAACATGGCTGGAGTAGAAGGCAGGGTCGGGGGGTTTGACTGGATCCCAGGTCTGGGGCTTGACTGGACCCCATGGCATTAGGCACCAACTGTCACCAGGACATGGGGCAGAAGCAGAGATACGAATAAGACCACGCCTTAAGACCAGGCTTGCATGGAGGTTATTGAGGAAACGGCCTAGGAAAAGGCCCATTCCCCTTGAGTGCTGGGCCCAGAGCCACCACTGCACACTCCCCAGTTCCACGAATACCCAACGGAGAGGCACAGAAGCATCCAGGACCACTTCTCACTCGGGACCACTCCAGGCTTCTCTCCTCCTAGAGTCAATTCTTTTATTCTCAGCATAGTGTGCCTGGCACCCGGGCTCCAGTCCTGACTTCCCAGGCTCAGCAGGGAGGTGTAACTTACCTCACTGGACAGCCCAGTCTCCAGGGGCCGTGAGGAGTTCTGGGAGGCATGGTTTCAGCTGCACTCTCACACTTGCCTGTCACCCACGACTCTGCCTGTCTGAGGATCCAGGAGTAGAGCACTGCCAAGCATGACGAGAAGCAATTGGCCCTGAATCTGATCAAGGGCCACTATTAATTTCTTCCTTGAGAACATTCCATAGAAACAAACCAAAACACATCTGTAAGGGAACAGACGTTGGGACAGAGGAGGGTTTCGATGCTCTGTGAGGCTGGCCCACATGCGAAGGTTCCAGGTTTGAGTCCAGAGGCCTCACTGAGCACACGAAGAGCGTGTGCGCCCGTGAACAGGCTGGCTGGAGCCGGGGAGGGGGGGGAATAGTGACATCAGGACCCTGGGGGGTGCTCGCTCTTTCTCTTCTCTCTTTTACTCATGAAAGAAATAAGTAAAACTCTTTTTAAAGTCTTGGGCTGGCCCTCTAGTATGGTAGTTGAGTGTTCTGAATTAGGAGCTCGATCCCACATGGCTGACCATGGTTCAAGTCCCAGCCCTGGTGGCTTGAAAACATGCCAAGTGCATGTGTGCCCAGAACCCTGACAGGAAGGAGGAATAGAGGGAAATGGATTGCAGTGTGGCCATGTCTCATTGGTGGCTGCTTTCTCTCTTTCTCTCCCTGTCCTTGACAATCAAAAAATATACATACTGAAAGAAATCTCTCCTGAAAGCACACCTTAGATGTGTCCTCAGGACAAGCAGAGCCCTGACCCAGGAAGCAGCGGCAATCGTACTCACCCTCACACCCCCGAGGAAGAGCAACTCTAAGAAATAGAGACTATTTTCTCCTCCAATTAGCACTGAGGGCAATGGATCAGAATTAATAACACGCAGTCATGAATTATGGAAGTGATCCCAATCCAGGAGCCTGCCACGCCACGAGCCACAGCAATTTTTCATGAGAACTCATCACTGGGTGGCTCCTGCCAAAACCACACCAACACTCTGCCGCCCCGGGCCTGACCCAGTCTGTCACTCTCGCCCACTGCCAGCCTTGGATATTTTCAATGTTTCAGTGACCTAGCAACAGGGAGTAAAGCTCAAGAGCTCTGGAGTCAGACCAAGGTCACATCCAGTTCCAGACACTTCCTTGCTGGGTGACCCCAGGAAAACAGCTTAACCCCTCTGAACCTAGTTTTCTCCTCCGGCAAATGGGAGTCATAAGGGGTTCCACAGTACAGAAGTTGTGAGAACCCTACCTGCAAAGCTCAACACGCAGCCAGGCGCAGGGTGCATGTTCGCCAAGCTCTGGGACCTTCCTGTCTCCCGCCAGCTTAGATTGCTTCCCGGAACGCTGGGTCTGTGTGTTTACGGAACCCATGTCTCCTCTGAGCCCCGCTTTGAGAGTTAGCATGATTCACTCTGCCCAGCTGGACTGGCCTCCCGTGTCTGCTTCTTACCCACCAGCACTTAGCCCTGCGCCAGCCTCTCGCTATTTAACACCAAAAGGTATTGATTTCCTCGCGCTAGCTCCAGGATGTAACACCCTTGAGAACTACGTACTCCATCAGTTCTCCTCCACGGCCATCAAGTCCCCTGCTCAGCGCTGCTCTCCCAGAGCCGCAGGGCCCTCAGCTACCGAAGCATAGATCTGTCTCACTCTGCACCCGCTTAAAGGTCAAACATGAATTTCTCCCCATTATTGTACCGTGTCTTGTCACACAGACTCTCTGTTTCATGGATTAGTCACAGTCTTGCTATCAAATTAAATATTCCTCGGTGGTTATTTTTAGAGAACTCTTTTTCTAACTCTACGTGGTGCAGTGATGTGTGTGCACCCACAGCTCTGGAATCCAGGCATCAGCAGGTGGGCCTGAACTGTATGCGGACTCAGATGCCTCTCGAAAGTAGCAGCCAGTGGAGCGGCGGGGTTTGTAAGCTGGCTCTGTCCCTGGACTCCTCCGTCCAGCACAGAAGAATACATCCTCCATGTCCTGGATGAGCTGATCATTCGTCTCTCTCGGACCAGCCGGTGGCATGGTACTTAGGGCAGTTGGATCCCACGTGACCAACTGTGAGGTTCAAGTCCCAGATCCGGCGGCTTGAGAAACACACTGGGCACATGTGCATGCATGCTAAAAATCCCAAGAAGAAAAAATGGAAGAAAAGGGATTGTGGCACGACCATCCCCCATGGAGGGGCATGGGTGGTTTCTTACCTTCTCTTTCCCCCTCTCTCTGGCAAATCAAAAAAATAAATAAATAAATCAGGGGACCAGCAGGTGATGTGGTGGTGAAGACGCTGGATTCCCACATGGTCGACCATGGTTCGAGCCCCGAATCTGGTGGCTTGCTTTCTCACTTTCCCTTTCTCTCTCTTTCTCTCTTTCTCTGTCTGGTCAAATTAAAAACTAATCAAAATAACAAATGGAATTAAACAAATAAATAACTCTTTAACATAAATAAATAAATAAAGCAGTCCAGTAAAGGCCCAGAGGTGACTCTTAGCACAATTTAGCTCAATTGAGAGTTAAGCGGAGCATAGCCGTTCGCTCACGACCTCTCCCATGGCTCTCTCGTTAAGCCTAGAGTGAGGACAGTAGTGCCCCTGTGCCCTGCGGCCCCACGCTCTCAGGAAAGGGTCTGTCACAATCCTGCCTGAGGTCCGAGCTAGTGACAGTAGCCACACCCCTGCCTACTCCCATTGGTTCTACTCACTCAGGCCAGCGTCAATCAGAAACTGGGGCCCTCAGGACAGAATTCAGACTTGGCTGGGTCGGCCGTGCATGGAGGAGGACCTGCTTGCCAGCATGGCGCAGGTTAGACACTGTACCTGCCTTTAGTGACAAGGAGCTCAGGGTGAAGCTGAAACAACCAAACCCCCAGAGTGACAACATAAGCATTAAAGACAATTTTGCATTTTCTCCTGGGGTATGGTCTGAGGGGAGGAGCATATTTCTCCTCCCAGGGCGCCTTTCCATGTGTGGGTCTCCTCTGGCTGTGATGTGGTCTTCACTCACCCACAGCAAGTGAGGAAGGAAGTCTGCCTGACCCGAAGGTCATCTGCAGGCCCACCTGACTGCGCGCTGAGCTGCTCCCTCCCCGAAGCCTTCATCGGCGAGAGAGGCGACGCTTTGGCCGCCATCCAGGTTTTTATTTCTCAGCTTGCTCAGAAGTTGCACGGGGAGAAGGGGACCACTCAGAGGGCCCTCTCAGAGAGTACCTCTAGGCTACACTTGCTTCACACGTTCAGGGATGGGGAGGCAAGGCTCAGAGGGGGTGGACTAGAAAAATCTGGGAAGGCTTGGCTGGGGACCCATAGCCTCAGAGGATGAGTTTAATTGGATGTGGCTCAGGAGTAAACGGGAGCATTCTCAGAGGAGGCCTCGTGAATCAAGGCGCAAAGGGAAAAGAAGCAGATAGGTATGGGAAGCAGCCGCAAGACCAATGTGACCGGAGCCCAAGGTTCCCTGGTGGGAGGAGGCAGGTGGGTGAAGGGGACTACAAAGAATTTGGAGCAGTCAGCAGAGGCTGGACTGTTAGTTGGTAAAGGTGTATTTTCCGATGGCTTTTCAAGGGCCAGGGAAAATGGCGGGCAGAGTCAATGGTAGCTTAGGGGAGAGCCTACAGGGCAGGCTGAGAGGCTGCTGTGAGACTGTTGGGAGGACGAGTTGATGTGAAGACCAGCTGAAAGTGGAGGGCTGATGCAGGAGGACACTGAAATTTGACCTGGGATCCCTGCAGCAGCTGAGAACCACCCCGGCAGGGCCTGCTGCTGCTCAGAGGGCGGCTCCAGGGAAAGGTATGGGGCCGCGGGTACCCAGTGAGATCTGCTTCCTCTCATGAGAGGAAACGGGACCAGCAAATGAACAAAAGAGAAAAGGAACGCCTCTCTAACCACTAAGTTGAAGCTACAATCAGATCCTTTCTTTTCTGTCTCTTTTTTTCTTTTTAGATTTTTGCCATGGGGCATGTATGTTCACTGGAGAGAGACAGAGAGGGGAAAGTAAGAAATTGTGCCCATTCTCCGCTTGGGGTTTGGGGTACTTACACACATACTTGGCATGCTTTGCAAGCCATGGTCAGCCATGTGGGAGTCCAGTGCGTTAACCACCAACCACCTGCTGGCCCCAGTGAAATGCTTTTCTTGGCCTATCAAATTAAAAAAAAATAATAAAAATAAAGGCAAGCGACAGTGTACAGGCAGTTAGGGTGTGAGGACAGCAGCCTCCTACTGAACGCGAGGTGGGGCCAGCTGACCCTCCCACGAGCCATAGGGCCCCTGGGTATCAAGAAACCAGAAAAAAATTAATTCTGCAGAAATGAAATGGTTATGTGAGTGAACTCCTGTGTAGTCGACTGCAGTTCGAGTACCAGACCTGGTGGCTTAAAAGTTCACGTTGGGCACGTGTGTGTGTGTGTGTGTGTGTGTGTGTGTCCAAAATCCCAGGAGAATGGAAGAGAAGTTACTGCAGTGCGGCCATTCCCACTGAGGGGTGATTTTTCACTTTCTGTCTCTCTGTCACTCTCTGGTGAACACATACTCCCTAGAGTAAAAATCGCTCTAAAAAAAATGAATTGGGTAATTCATTTATATATTCAATGTGATACTATCTATAAAATATTGAAAATAACCCAAGTGACCATCAGTAGGCGATGGACTGACTGAGCATGGGATATAACCCATATTTCATGGAACCAGTTACAACCATGAAAGCCATATGTCAACATGGAGAATGTTCACTATATAACACGCAGTGAAAAACAACCAGAACCAAATTTTTAAAAAATAAGTAAATAAATAAAGTTAAATTTTAATAAAAAGAGGGGGGGAGGCAGGTGGCATGATGGTTAAGGGCACTGGACTCCCACATGGCCAACTGTGGTCCAAGTCCCAGACCTGGTGGCTTTCTTTCTCACTTTCTCTCTCTTCTCTCTCTCTCTCAATCTCTCTCTGTCCCTCTCTGGTCAAATTTTTTTTTAAGTAAATAAAGTTAAATTAAAAAATAAAAAAAGCAATCTGAACCAAAACTCTACTTGTGGTATGGTTATAATTATGTAAGAACAAATTCATGTATCGGGCTGTCAGAAAAGTTATGATGTGTTTTTCCTATGTTTTTCTATGCAAAAACATGTGATGACGTTTCTGACAACCCAACAGATACAACCAGCGTGACATTTATCAATTAGTGACCCTTTCTTTTATTCTGCAATTTCCCAATGAGCATGTGTGGCCTCTAAGACAGACTTACCTTTACAAAGCGGCAAAGCATTCTCCGGAGACAAGCGCTTGCAGAAAGGACGTGGAGCTGGCCTAGACCGGCCTGCACCCTGGAGCCTCCCTCTTACCCCACCTGGTCGGGAAGGACTCCTCAAAGCCCGGCTTCCGTGAAAAAGCTGGGACAGCTGAACATGGATTCTTGTACCTGCTCCATCCTCCCCAGCCTGGCTCATCCATGTTCACCCTGGCAGACCCAGGCCCTGCCTTCCAGGACACTGTGCCCAGTTTCCTGATTCTCTGTGGCCCGCAAGGGCTTTGAGCACTCAGAGCAGAAGCCCAGAGCTTGTCAAGGTGCCTCACTGGGCGCTTGGAGAAAGGCCGCCCACCACTCCCTCACCGCACTCACAGCCTCTCCCCCCGTATCTACAGCTCCCACCCCTTCCAGTGGGCTTCTAGCCCTATTGCTGTGCTGAAAGGTCATGGCGAGTCTGAAGATGGCCTGTCTGTCCTTGTCCTATTTTCCCCACTCGGCAGCATCCAACACAGCGAGTACGCCTTTCTCGGAACTCTTGCTTTTAAAGGCTTCCAATAAACTACACTCATGGTTATCATCCTACCTGGCTGGTCCCTCTCGGTCTGCTTTCCTGGGGCTTTTATGTCTCCCCAGCCTCTGCCCCAGGACTGAGTCCTACTTCCTGCCTTCCCGCATTCTCTCCTCTCCTGTCTGCTCTCATGGCTTTGGCTCCCATCTGCATCATGATGTCTCTCAAAGCTGTGCCTTGAGCTCTGTCGTTCCAGCTGCCCTCCTAACACCTTGGATGGCTAATAAGATCTTGAAATGAAAGTGGCCAACGACACATCCCTACATGCAGGCGGTCCCCTCACCTCCAGGAATCTACTCCCCAGCAGTTCAAGGCACTGCAGGAGTCATCCCCGGTGCCCTCTCCCACTCCTCTCCCCTCTCCACAGTGGGTTCTGAGACTCCTACTCCACAGCCTCCCAGACCTCCGTCCTCCTGAGGCGAACCGCCTCCCCTCACCTGATATTAGGCAACCTCACTGCTGGTCTCCCTTCTGTTTCTGGCCCCTACGATTCTCCACAGGAAATCAGAGGAATTTTTTTTTAAAGCTTTTTGCTATAGGACGTGTGCACTTGCGGGAGAGAGACAGAGACAGTGAGAGGGAAAGTGAGAAATCACTCCACAGTGGGGGGACCAGCAATTGGCATAATGGCTATGTCGCTGGACTCCCATGTTGTCGACTGCGGTTTGAGTCCTTGACCCAGAGGCTTAAACTCACACTGGGCATGTGTGTGCACATGCCCAAGATCCCAGAGGAGAATGAAGGAGAAGGGATTGTGGTGTGGTCATCCCCCCTGGGGGTTGATTTCTCACTCTCTGTCTCTCTTGTCTTTCTGGAGAGCACATGTGCCCTATAGGGGAAAAAAAAAAAAAAAAAACCACCCCACAGTGGGGATAGCCATGCCACAATCCCTTCTCCTGAGATTTTGGGCATGCACACTTATGTGCCTGGAGTGATTTTTCAAGCCATTAGGCCCGGGACTCAAACCTCAGTCAACTATGTAGGAGTCCAGTGCCTTAACCACGACACCACCTGCTGGCCCCAGAGGATTTTTTTTTTTAAGTATAAATTACAGCATGTCATTTCTCTAGTCAAAACTGCCTGATGACCTCTCAAGAAACAAAATCCCAGCTATTAACTCTTCCTACTCTGCCCTCACCACTCCTACTCTATGTTGTATTAGAAGACCCAGCCCAATCCAACTAAGCAAGAAAAGCAAGGGCATAAACATTGGACAGGAAGAAGGAATGCTGTCTTTGTGAAGCTATCTTATTCTCAAATAACATTACCGTGTATGCAGAAAACTGCGAGAGCTATTAAGCACATTTTTAGCAATGTCGCAGAACACACGATCAATGAATAAAAAATCACTAGAGGCCCATCTTAGGTGGTGAAGTCCATCCAGAGCTGGACTATAGTGCTGGAAGTCATAGGGCTGACTGCAGGTATGAATGCATGATTCGACCTGAAAACATGTCAGACACGTGTGTACACAGGCACCCAGGATCCTGAAGGGCTCGAGGGCTAGGAAAAGGATATTGTGGCACGACAAGACCCTGTCAAGGGTTCTCTCTCTCTCTCTCTCTCTCTCTCTCTCTCCCAGGCATGCACACACACTATCACTTTTTAAATGTTACATTTCCATAAACTAGCAATATACTACTGAGAAGTTTCGATTTTAAAATTCCACTTGCAATAGTGTCCAAAAATGAAAAATAGTAGGAATAAATGTCATGCAAGATGCACAAGATGATACAATATTTCTGAGAAAATTGAAGATCTAAGTAAACAAGAAAGAGGGCTGGCCCAGTAGCTCAGTAGTTCAATACTGTGCACGGAAGTCAAATCCTGTATAGCTGACCAGGGTCTGAACCGTTCACACACTAGGCATGCATGGTCTAGGACTCGAACCACAGTCGAGTATGTGGCATGCATGCACGTTACCAGGATCCTGACAGGATGGAGAATTGAAGGGAAGACGATTATGGTGTGAGCGCCCCATTGAGGGGGGCTTTCTCTCTCTCTCATTCTCTTGCTCTCACTCTTTCTCTATCTCACGTTCTCTGCCTTCATGCGTGCGCATGCATCCTCTAGCATAAAAAGAAAAATTACAAAGATATATGATGATCATAAAAGAAATTTCAAGAAACTATGATATTGGCAAATGTAGAGACAACCAGGTGACCAACAGAAGTGACTAGAGACTGCAACTAGACACATGCATATATGGTCAAGTGACTTTTAATAAGGGTGCCACAGCAATTCAAGGAAAGAAATATACATATACATACATATATATATATATTTTTTTTTCAAGAATGCATTGAGACCCAGTCTTGGTGGTGCAGTCAGTAGTATGTTGAATTCAGTGCTGGAAGCCATCCACCAGCCTTGGGGTTCAGACCCCCAGATAATAGACCTGAAATATGCCTGGTATGCTTGCCTAAGATCCTGATGAACTGGAGGGACAGCGGAAGGGAACTGAAGTAAGATGAGACCCCTGTCTCTCCCTCTCTTGTGCACACGTGCATGCATGCTCTCTTATCATGAAGAAACAAACTAATTTTAAAAGAATGTGGCTGGCGTTAGCATAATGGCTATGTCGCTGGACTCCCATGTAGTTGACCGTGGTTTGAGTCCCAGACCCAGTGGCTTAAACTCAGCCTGGCGCATGTGTGTGCATGCCTAAGATCCCGAGAGGAAAATGGAGAAGGGATTGCAGCATGGCCATCCACCCTGGGCGGTGATTTCTCACTTTCTGTCTCCCTGTCTGTCTCTGTCTCTCTAGTGAGTGCAAGCACCCTATAGCAAAAACCTCTCCAAAAAAAAAAAAAGAATGTGGCTGGCCTCATGGCCTGGTGGTTGGAGGAACCAGATCCCACATGGCTGACCCTGTAGTTCTAATCTCGGACACAGCAGCTTGACAAGCACAAGAGGTGCATATGTATGCATGCCAAAAATCCTGAAAGGATGAAGAAATGGAGAAGGGAGTGTAGCATGTCATGCCTCACTAGGGAATGCTTTCTCCCTCTCTGTCTCTCTGTCTCTCTGCCTGTCTCTCTGGCAAGTACAAGCACCCTCTAGCAAATTCATAAAAAGAAAAAAAGAAAAAGAGAAGAAAAAAGAATGCTGTTAGGCCAGCAGGTGGCATGATGGCTAAGGCACTGGACTCCCACAGGGCCAATCACAATTCGAGAGTCAAACCTGGTGGCTTGCTTTCTCACCTTTTCTCTCTCTGTGTCTCTCTCTAGTGAGTATACGTGCCCTATGGCAAATTAAAATAATAATTAGTTAATTTTTAAAAGTTGCTAAAACTACTAGATATCTATATGAGAAAATATAAATCAATTACAAATGAATTATGGCCCAAATTTAAAAGCTAAAATTGCACAGATTGTAGGAAAGGAAAAAAAGAAACTTAGAAGATTATCTTTGTGAACTTGGGATAAGTAAAGATTTCTTTCTTTTAAGGTTTTTTGCCATAGGGTGCATGCACTTGCCAGTGAGACAGTGAGAGGGAAAGTGAGAAATCACCTGCCAGGGGGGATAGCCATGCTTCAATCCCTTCTTGTCCATTCTCCTCCTGGGATTTTGGGTACTCACACATACACACCCAGAATGATTTTAAAGCCATCAAGTCCAGGACTTGAACCATGGTTGGCCTTGTGGGAGTCCGGCACCACAACCACTAAGCTACCTGCTACCCCCAGTAAAGATTTCTTAAAGTCACTAATTTTAAGAGAAAAATGATAAATTGAACTGCAAAACCAATCCCTAAAAACTCCTGCTCATTAAAAGTACCATTAAGAAAACGAGTACTTAGCCACAATGTCGGAGAAAACATTTCCAGTATTTATCCAGGATAACAGTTATGTATCCAGACTATACACAGCACTCCCACAAATCAATTAATAAAAAGGCAAATAACCCAATGTTTGAAAATAGGTTAGGCCAGCAGATGGCGTAATGGTTACATTACTGGACTCTCATGTAGTTGATTGCAGTTCCGGTCCTGCACCCAGTGACTTAAAACTCGTGCTGGGTGCGTCTGTGTGCGTGCCCAAGATCCTAAGAGGAGAATGGAGGAGAAGGAATCATGGTGTGGTCGTCCTCCCTGGGGGGTGATTTCTCGCTTTCTGTCTCTCTGTCTCTCTCTGTCTTTCTGGCATGCGCAGGTACGGAGTGTAGCATGTCATGCCTCACTAGGGAATGCTTTCTCCCTCTCTGTCTCTCTGTCTCTCTGCCTGTCTCTCTGGCAAGTACAAGCACCCTCTAGCAAATTCATAAAAAGAAAAAAAGAAAAAGAGAAGAAAAAAGAATGCTGTTAGGCCAGCAGGTGGCATGATGGCTAAGGCACTGGACTCCCACAGGGCCAATCACAATTCGAGAGTCAAACCTGGTGGCTTGCTTTCTCACCTTTTCTCTCTCTGTGTCTCTCTCTAGTGAGTATACGTGCCCTATGGCAAATTAAAATAATAATTAGTTAATTTTTAAAAGTTGCTAAAACTACTAGATATCTATATGAGAAAATATAAATCAATTACAAATGAATTATGGCCCAAATTTAAAAGCTAAAATTGCACAGATTGTAGGAAAGGAAAAAAAGAAACTTAGAAGATTATCTTTGTGAACTTGGGATAAGTAAAGATTTCTTTCTTTTAAGGTTTTTTGCCATAGGGTGCATGCACTTGCCAGTGAGACAGTGAGAGGGAAAGTGAGAAGTCCCCTGCCAGGGGGGATAGCCATGCTTCAATCCCTTCTTGTCCATTCTCCTCCTGGGATTTTGGGTACTCACACATACACACCCAGAATGATTTTAAAGCCATCAAGTCCAGGACTTGAACCATGGTTGGCCTTGTGGGAGTCCGGCACCACAACCACTAAGCTACCTGCTACCCCCAGTAAAGATTTCTTAAAGTCACTAATTTTAAGAGAAAAATGATAAATTGAACTGCAAAACCAATCCCTAAAAACTCCTGCTCATTAAAAGTACCATTAAGAAAACGAGTACTTAGCCACAATGTCGGAGAAAACATTTCCAGTATTTATCCAGGATAACAGTTATGTATCCAGACTATACACAGCACTCCCACAAATCAATTAATAAAAAGGCAAATAACCCAATGTTTGAAAATAGGTTGGGCCAGCAGGTGGTGTAGTGGTTAAAGTGCTGGACTTCCACATGGCTGACCATGGTTCAAGTCCCAGACCTGGCAGCTTGAAAATCATGCCAGGAGCATGTGTGCGCATGCCCAAAATCCCAGGAGGAGAATGAAGGAGGGGGGTCGTGGCACGGCCATCCTCTCAGGGAGTGATTTCTCACTTTCCCTCTTACTTTCTTCATCTCTTACTTTCTCTGTCTCTCTTTGGTGAGTGCATGCACCCTATGGTAAAAAAAAATTATAAGTAAATAAATAAATAAAAATAAAATTATCTTTTTTTTTTTTTTTTGGAGAGATTTTCACTGTAGGGCGCGTGCGCTCGCCAGACAACCAGAGGA
>NW_006206856.1:2576955-2579583 GCF_000334495.1 Tupaia belangeri chinensis
TAGTGGTTAAAGTGCTGGACTTCCACATGGCTGACCATGGTTCAAGTCCCAGACCTGGCAGCTTGAAAATCATGCCAGGAGCATGTGTGCGCATGCCCAAAATCCCAGGAGGAGAATGAAGGAGGGGGGTCGTGGCACGGCCATCCTCTCAGGGAGTGATTTCTCACTTTCCCTCTTACTTTCTTCATCTCTTACTTTCTCTGTCTCTCTTTGGTGAGTGCATGCACCCTATGGTAAAAAAAAATTATAAGTAAATAAATAAATAAAAATAAAATTATCTTTTTTTTTTTTTTTTTGGAGAGATTTTCACTGTAGGGCGCGTGCGCTCGCCAGACAGACAGAGAGAGACATAGAGACAGAAAGTGAGAAATCACCTCCCAGGGGGGATGGTCACGCCGCAATCCCTTCTCCTCCATTCTCCTCTCGGGATCTTGGGCATGCACGCACACGCGCCTGGCGTGAGTTTTAAGCCACCGGGTCCAGGACGCGAACCGCAGTCGACTACGTGGGAGTCCAGCGACATAGCCATTACGCTAACTGCTGGTTCCCAAAATAAAATTATCTTTAAAAAGAGAGAGAGAAAAGCAAAGAAAATGGGCTAAAGACTTAAATAGGTACAAGAATGACCAATAACCGCACAAAAAGTTCCCAACATCAGTTCGGGAAATACAAACTAGAAGTAGGATAAGGGGACAGCAGATGACATAGTGGTTACATTGCTGGACTCGCACTTGGTCGGCAATAGTTTGAGTCCCAGACCCGACACCTTAAAACTCACAAAGAGGGACCAGCAGTTGGCATAATGGCTATGTCACTGGACTCTCATGTAGGCGACCACGGTTGAAGTTCCAGACCTGGTGGCTTAAACTCACGCCGGGCGCACGTGTGTGCGTGCCCAAGATCCCGAGAGGAGAATGGAGAATGGATTGTGGCGTGGCCATCCCCCCTGGGGGGTGATTTCTCGCTCTCTGTCTCTCTGTCTCTCTCTGTCTTTCTGGCAAGCACACGTGCCCTATAGCAAAAAAACTCTCAAACAAAACAAAACAAAACAAAACTCACAAAGAGCTTGAAACTCACAGAGGCTTAAATCCCAAGAGGAGAATGGAGGAAAATGGATTGCAGTGTGGCCATCCCCCCTGGTGGGTGATTTCTCGCTTTCTATCTCTAGAGGTTTTGGCTATAGGGCAAGTGCATGTGTCCTATAGCCAAAACCTCTCCAAAAAAAAAAAAAAAAAAAACAAATAAATAAAAGAAACTAAAATGACATGGGTGAATCTCAAAAAAATCCAGACACAAAAAAGTACATACTTACTTACTATAAAATTTATTTATATGAACTCTCAAAATGGGCAAAATTACTTATGGTGCTAGAAATCAAATTAGTAATTTGCTAGGTGTGACAGGATGGGTGACTGAGAACTTTTCATGAAGATAAGCACTAGTTAAAAATGATCTAACTTTACATGTAAGATTTCACTTTATGCCCCGATCCTGTGAAGACATCTTAGTGTTGAAGAGCTCACAGGGAACAGCCAGTTTTCAGCCCGAGAGTGGAGACTCCACGGTGGACAGGCCACAGCTTCCAACATTACCACAGCTGCAGCCTGCCACGTCCTCAGGGTGCAGCCAGGAAGTCCCTGCTTTGGGTCTAGCCTCTGGGCAGTTCCAGTCCTGTGGATGGCGGGGAGGGAGTGCTGGGTTCCCAGCCCTAGTCTTTTTTTTGGTTGTTTTTGGAGAGGTTTTTGCTATAGGACGCATGCACTTGCCAGACAGACAGAGAGAGACATAGAGACAGAAAGCAAGAAATCACCCCCCAGGGGGGATGGTCACGCCGCAATCCCTTCTCCTCCATTCTCCTCTTGGGATCTTGGGCACGCACGCACACGCGCCTGGCGTGAGTTTTAAGCCACCAGGTCCAGGACGCGAACTGCGGTCGACTACGTGGGAGTCCAGCGACATAGCCATTATGCTAACTGCTGGTCACACCCAGCCCTAGTCTTGCATACCTCCCTTTCTGAGCTCCTTGCATCCGCTCATAAGGCTGGATGTTGATATTCTCCTCACCCACAGCCCTCTGGAAACTCTACTTAAGAGCCAAGGAGGCCCCAAGCCACCACTAATAAAGTCCTCTCAGAAATAAGCAAAAATGGGAAACAGCTCTGTGGAAGCAGGTGACCGTCAGGAGGACCTGAGAGGGAACTCTGAGGCCACGGAAGGCAGGAGGAGGCTGGACGTGTAGGGGGAGGCAGCTGATGTGAACAGATAGTGCAAGGTCATGAAGCAGAGTCAGGAGGGGACCCCAGGCTGTGTGACGCAGGCCTGTCCCATCTGCGGCATGACCATGTCCCATTGAGGGTGCTTTCTCCCTCTCTCTCTGGCACATACACCCTCTGGCAACTCAAAAAACAAAACAAAACAAAACAACAACAAAAAAAAAACATCAAAGACCTGACCCTGATTCTCTGACAGTCAGCTCTGGATCCAACTGGACACGCCACCACAGCAAGAGGGGGTGATGGAGCCACAGCTACCCCTCACCTGTTAGCAGACTCCTCTGCTCCTCACACAGAACACCTTGCCTCACCCTGGACCTGCCAGCTGGAAGGCTCTTTCTCTACACCTTTGTCT
>NW_006206856.1:2579596-2583846 GCF_000334495.1 Tupaia belangeri chinensis
TTTGTCTATCCAAATCTGGCTTGTCCTTTGAGTTCACATTGTCACCACCTCTGGGAAGCCTTCTGTGATTGTCCCTAGCCAAAATCGGCATTTCCTCCCTCGGACCACCTCTAGCACAGAGAGCAGTGGTTAAGAGCTGGGGACTCAGTTTATCTGTAAGATGGGAATGCAAAGACCGAGTGGGATGATATGGGTAAAGTCCCAGCCCCGCCCTGGCATACAGTAGGTGCTCAGTAAAAGGCAGCTGTTCATGACGATGCTATGGTGTCTCCCTCTGCCCACAGCCCCTCAGGCTTCCGCACACAGTAGGTGTCCACTGAATGTTTACCTGGATGACCAGCAGGTGGCCCCGCACCCCAATTAACCTGTCTTGCCCACTGCCAGCTTCTCTGAGTCCCAGGGAGCCAGCTGCCTTCTGGTCAGGGGAAAGAGAGAGAGTTAAAGTGGCAGAGTGCTGGGCTGCACCAGTGACCAAGGTCTCTGGGTTTGGCCACCCCTGCCCCTTCTTCATCACAGCCCTGCTCCACCCTTTTGAGGATAACTCCCGTCTAACAGGAAATACCGAGGCCTAGCAGAATATGTGATCCGTCCAAGACCACAGAGCAGTCCTCAAAACCCACCGCCTGGTGACAAGAAGTCTACCAAAGGTGCTGGAATAAGATGGTCCTGTTTAATCAACATCGTATTTTACTGAAGAGGAACTTCAAACATGAGAACAGCCTTGCCCAAGGCCTCGTGTAAACCGAAGCTCAAGTCTCCTGGCTCTAAGCACCCATGCCATCCTGCGTACAGTGTGGGGAGCACGAATTTCACCTTACTGGGTTTGCAGCCAGCCATGAGGGCCTACCAGGAATGCAAAGGCTCGGGTTCCAACCCCTCCACGCCTGCCAGGGAGAGTTCCAAGCAGGCCTGGAAACACTGAGACCCCTGCAGAGCCTACAGCAGGCTGCATTTCCAGGCTCGATTCTGATGCCGCGGTGGAGGGGCTGAATCGAGGGCGGAGAGGGGCTGGTGCGGAATAGCAATGAGCCAGGCCGCTGGAAGTCAGCCAGCCCCAGGTTCTGAGGACAGAGTCAGGGGCTACGTCTCTCTCTCTCTCTCTCTTTCACACACACACACACACACACACACACGAACCTGTTGTGGAATTCTTTACTGAAAGCTCCAAGGAAGCTTTGACTCAAACACTTTGGGCTCACACACCACGGAGCCCACGCAAATGGTCCTGTGTTTAGACTACTGATGTAAACCTGCAGCCACCTGCCTCGTGGATCACCTGATAGGAGCCACTTGTTAAGGTGCTCCCCACACTGAGGCCCAAGGAGGGGTGTGACTTAGCTAGGCATCAGCCTCTCAGCCCTAACTTATGAGAGCCATACCTAATTCCAGAGGCCAGCGGGCCAGTCCCTGGGCTGGACCTGTCACTGGGCTAGGCTCATGTGGGCTCTTGGACGTGGCCAAACAGATGTGAAAGATAGGGGCACTCCTCCCCTCCTCTCTTCTGCTAATCGCTTCTGCTACACCCACTCCCCAACCCAGTCACAGGAGGGTGTGCCCCCCCCAGCACGGGGCCAAGCATCACCAATACGATTCCTGAATCCATCCCCAGGGTTGGCACGCAGGCACCTGGCGGACCTCACTCTCTCACATCCCTGGTCTGCAGGGCTGTGGTCTTACAAGTGGAGGTCCGTTCAGGTGAGGGACAGAGTCTCTGAGGCCTTGGTCCCTGCAGTTCCACCCTCAACCTGGTAACCTCTCTGGCGACTTCTCCAGTCCCCGGGTATGTACATCCTCTTTGGCTTTAACTGCCCATGACACCGCCTCCTGGAGCCACGTCATTCCTTTCAGACCACACTGAGGCCTGGGTTCAACACACATTTGTGTATTTTGTCCTGCCCCTCCTGAACATGAAATCACCAAGCTAAGAATCCTACCTGGGGACCCGCAGATGGCATAGAGGTTATGTCGCTGGACGCCCACGTAATTGACCATGGTAGAGTCCTGGATCCAGGGGCTTAAACTCGTGCCAGGTATGTATGCGTGCATGTCCCAGATCTGGAGGATGATAGAGAAGGAGTTGCAGCGTGGCCATCTCCCCTGGGGTGTGATTTCTTGCTTTCTGTCTCTGTCTGTCTCTGATTCTCTGGCGAGTGCAGGAGCCCTATAGCAAAAATTTATCTCTATAAAAAGTAAAACCAAACGAAACAAAACCCTATCCGAAGCTTTCATAGCTGCCTTCCTTGCAGCCAGCACGGGGCTCAGGTACAGCAGGGGCTCGGGCAGGTGGGAGCTGAACAGTAACCACATGTGTCCCACACGCCTCTGCAACTTTGTCACCAGGCCAGCTCTCTGTGCCTTTGTGTCTGGCCAACGTGTCACCACCCTTGAACACTAGGAGGGGTGGCCTGACCCAGTCTCCACAGAGCCCCCTGGAATTCACCTGGCCACCCTCCTCAAACGCCAGGCCTGGAACCCAGGCCCAGGAAGCACATGGGATGCCACTCCGCAGAGCAGGCCCTTGGCAGTGAAACCCTGTGGGTGGAAAAGGCCTGATGTTTTGGGTGGAAAATCCCAGAGGCAGATTTGGAGCCAGACTGCGTTCCCTCACGCCGCTCTAGGCACTCCTCTCCTTCCTCTTGGCTAAAGCTGCTGGGGTAGCCAACGGGTGCTGGGCACGAGCCAGGTGCCTGACTGAGTACCTCACACGCCCAGCTGCCCCAGTCCCCCGGATGGCTCCACGAGGTGGGCATGGTCATCCCCAGCATGCAGCAGACAGAATTGAGGCCAGGGAAGCTGCGGGACTTGTCCAAGGTCACCAGCTCCGCGGCAGCTCTCAGGAGTGCTTGCCTGTCCCCCGTCTCTGCCGACTGCGCACCTCCCCCACGTGGGGGGGGTGGAGGAGGAGCACTGCGGGCACCAGCGAGCTTTGGGAGAACTGGGAGGTTTCAATGATAGCAGCAGGGGGAGATGTGCCACTGGCAGGGGCCCCCTGAGGCTGCCCGCAAGGCTCCTGAGGGCTGAGGGTGCTCTGTTGCTGGAGTAGTCAAAAGATAGTCTTCCAGCAACCGCCCCCTCCCCTCCCCGATATTCTCGCTGCCAAATGAAATCTGGCAGCTTCTGAAAATAGCTCAGCGCTGCAGCAGGCACTGTGCCCGCCCTTCAGCAGGCTGGCACGCAGCTGGGGGTGGCCACTGTGGGCAGACGCTGGCGCACGCGGGGCCGGGGGTGGGTGTCACATACACAACGCACAGGGGCGGCGCAGAGCAAGGGGCATGCGGCACCTGCCATCCTTCAGCTCCTCCGACCTTTCCACACCTAGAAAGGCCGCTGTGGCCCTGGAGTCAGCCTGGCATGTGTACCAGGCCCGAAGTACCCTCAGCCCAGGGCGAAATCACTAGTGGGTGTGAGCAGCTGCCCTTGGGCCACTTTGGTCCGCCCATGCAGACAAAGACAAACCCAGGAACCGGGGAAATGCCAAAATGGTGTTTATTTCATATCTGGATGTAAAACTCGGCAGTGTTGTCCTATCTGGCTGGTCTAGGGTTCCCAGGCAGTCAGGGAGGACAGGAACCAGGAACCAAGCTCGGTGTCAGGCACTTGTCACGGCCTGGCAGGCATTCAGCACCCTGCTCCGAGGCCACCCTGGCAGGGTGGGGCTGGTAAGCCTGGATCAGTCAGGGACGGGCTCTCTCTGCTCCAATCCAGGCCAAATCTAGGACCAGACCTTCTGAGCATGGCCCAACGGCCTCAGGTCGGACCCAGATTATAGGAAGGGAGCTCTGGGTAAGGGGATCCTCTCGGCGCTATCCCCAACCATCCCTCTCCCAAAAGTACCCCAAAAGGCAACCCCTGCCATTGACAGAGAGGGGCTTCCTGCCTGTGACGCGGTGAGCAGGTGGGGGCAAGGGAAGTGAACTGGCTTTTGTCACAGTGACATTTTCCAAAATGGAAAAGGGTTAAAAATACGCCCCACTTTGGCTGAGATGAGAACCCTCCCTTAGAGAAGGGAGGATGACAGGATGGCCAGGCCCAGGGCTCCTTGCATGGAGAGCTCTGAATGCCATCTGGGTTGGGCTGTAGTGAGGCAGGTGGACCACCCAGGGAGGCAGGCAGCCTGGACCCTGCAGCTCGGGGAGACCAAAGAGGAGCGAGTCTGAAAGGGGCACACAGTGCGAGACGGTCGAGCCTCCCCAGGAAGGCAGAGTGGACCCTAACTGCCCCTCCTTCCTCCCTTGCTCATTCACTCGGCA
>NW_006206856.1:2583877-2595816 GCF_000334495.1 Tupaia belangeri chinensis
CCTGGTCACCATGACAACCAGTGGCCGGATGCCTTTTTCAAGGCCAAGCCCATTTGCCCACCCTGCAGGGGAGTGTCTATGGAAGAAGAAAAACCCAGCCGCAACGCCCAGTGGTGGAAGGCTGAGGCCACGCCCCAGGGCAGGACACAGCTGACCCTTCCTCTGGTCACCCTGGCCAAAGGCGCTGTGGGGCAGCAAGCAGCTCTCCAACCCCCCTGCCCCTCTCAGAGCCGGGGCCCACACGAAGGCCTGGGCGGCAGTACCTACTGAGGGTTTGCCATCCTGAAGTTCCAAGCAACAAATTAAAAGGCAACAAAATAACCCCTCTGTTAAAAAGAATGACCCTGGGCCCTCCTGGCCGGGACTTCAGGGCCTCTGTGCGATACACGATACACGTTCCAGTCTGCTCCCAGGCTGAGAGGCCTGGCTGCCCTGAGGCCGGCGACTACTGGTTGCTGCAGCCCTGGGAGGCCGAAGAGCCGCCCGCCTGCTTCTTTCTCCGCTTGTTGAGGAGCCGGTTGTTAGACGTCTTCAGGTCCTTGATCTTTACCTGGTCGTAGTCCACTCGCATAGTGGCCAGAGCACTGGTCATCTCCTCCTGGGGACAGACAGAGGTCAGGATGTGGTGACCATAAGAACATCACCCACCTGCCTGGGAAGCCCCATAGTGACCCAGTGCCCACTGAGTGCCCAGCACTGGCTCGAGTCCTTTGTCACAGTTCTTTGTGGGGGACACCGAGTTGACCTGCTAAGGCACCAAAGATGGTGACTTTGGAACTGCACCAAGGGAAAGTGGGACAGGGACCTGAACCAGTGCCACTGGCTCAGCACGGCAAGGCCCGCCGAGAAGACCACTTCGCTGGGTACCTGGGGCACTCGGGTTGCACACTGTGTGCAAACCTGCCTCTGTAGAGTCTAAGAGCAGCTGACCACCCTCCTGCGCATTATCAGTTATGAGAGGGGTTATTGGCAAAGCAGGGGCAAAGACCTCTCACTGAGCCCCTGACTCAAACCCCGTGTCACTGGTGGAGTGAACCAGGAGCACTGGCTTGGATGGGGCAGTATAGCCTAATACACTGAGCGGTTGGACCACCAGGGCAAATAGATACCCCATGTTCCAGGCATAGGGGAGCAGACAAAGATCTTAATTACGCAGAGGTCCTAGGGCAGCCCTAAAGAACTTGGAATTCCCTTTCTAAAACTCAGCAGAAAAAATGAGGCAGAGTCCCCTACCTTGACTTCGTCCCAGTGGTCTCTGTCCTCCTGCAGCACCCGAGCTGTGTGGAGCGGGGTCTGTGGTACCACCATCAGTTGCTAGAAGGAACCCCAAGCCCATGGATGAGAACCTGGAGACACCTAAAACAGTACTGACTTCCAACCCCCCATCTCAGATGGGGAAACTGAGGTTCAGAGAGGTGAAGGAACCTGACTGGGCAGTGGCAGAACCAGGTTGTAGGTGGGGCTCCACTATACATCCAGGCACATGAGGCCTGGCCAGCACTGTGGAGGGCCTCCAGGGCCACCGCCCTCCTGCCTGGTGGCCTGGCTCCAGCTCGACACCCTGCCTGCTGCGGGGTGAGGAGGTGCTCACGTTAATCCAGGGGTGGTTCATGAACTCGGTGATGGTCAACCTCTCGGTGGGGTCTGTCTTCAGCAAGAGGCGGATCAGCTGCTTAGCTAGGGAGGGCAAGGAAGAGACGGGTGAGGTGAGGTGGCGGGGTTCCTCTGAGCAGTCCCCCCTCCCTCCTAGACTACAAGCTCTGTCAGAGAGATGTGAGCTGCAGCGTGTGCTCCCAAATCCCTAACCCACAGAAACAGCGAGCTGGCAACTGCTTTTTGTTCTAAAGCACTACGTGTTCAGGACCATTTGTTAAGCAGCAGTAACTAACTAATACAGGGCAGAACTGTTTACAGTCTCGAGAGAGAAAAAACAGAAACGAGGACTAGGAGTTAGAGGGAATGTTGAGGAAGCAAGTTTGGAGCCCATTTAGCAGATGCAGAAACGGAGGGACAAAGTGTTAGGGAACTTGGGCTGCTCTGTAGTGGAGCAGTTAAGCATTATACACAGGAAACCGGACCCCATGTGGCTGACCATGGTTCAAGTCCCAGCTCTAGCAGCTTGAAAAACATACAGGGCATACGTGTGCATGTGCCCCAAATCCTGACGGAATAGACACGAAGGAGAACTGTGGTATGACCATGCCCCTTCGGGGTGTTCTCTTATCTCTCCCTCTTTCTCTCTGCCCCTCGTTCTGGTGAGCATATGTGCACTCCAGCAAGTCGAAAAAACGGTTAGGGGACTTGCGTAGGGTCACACGGCTAGTGAGTGGGGAGTCAGGATCTGAACACAGGTCCTTTTGACACCAAAGTGGTGTCACACACAATGAAGGCCCCAGAGACCAGGTAGGGCAGGCTGGGGCAGGAAGGTTCACTCACCGTCCTCAGAGACCTCTGACCACTCGGGATTGGGGAATCCATACTGGCCCAGGCGGATCCTCCTCTTCATCCCTGGGGAGATGGCCTGGCCCGTGTTGGAGTAGAAGGGCGGGAAGCCGCACAGGCTGGGGACGGAGGGGCCATTCGGAACGGGGACGGGGGTAGCACCCAGTGGACCTGTCCTCCACCCAAGCCCCTGACTGGCAGACAGGCACATCCCAGTGCTGTCAGCCCTTAGCACGGGAGCCCCTCGGGCGGCCTGAAGGAGTGGTGTCCCTTGTCCAGGGGGAGGGTGAGCCCATGCGAGGGTTAGCCCCTCACCCTGAGGGGAGCTGGGGTGGGGGCAGGAGCTGGGGCAGGGCAGGGGTGGCACTCACAGGATGTACATGATGACACCCAGAGACCACATGTCACACGACTTGTCATACTTCTCTGGACCGAGGACCTCAGGGGCTGCCAGGGAACAGGGCACAGGTGCGCTCAGACCCGAGGTCTGGGATCCCAGGCGGGAGTCTGAAGCCTGGGCAAGGTGGGGAGCAGGTACCCGCGGGGAGGTAGGGCAGAGCAGACTGGCGTCTGGCACCTTCTGGGAAGGCGGCATGTGTGTGAAACTGGAGGAAAACAGCTCCCAGAGAAGATAAGCGGCTTCCAGACAGTTTGCTAGCTCCTTTGGCCCTGGGCACCTCTGCTGGTCTCCACCTTGGAGGGAGAGCAGCAGGGAAAAGCCTATCCAGGGTTCAGTGGGGTCCTGCCATAGGCCAGAGGCTGTAGTCCCCCTGTGTCCTGAGCCCCTCGCCTCCCTGAAAGCCCAGCCTAGGCACAGGCGAGGCGGAGCTGGGGCCAGTGCTCTGCGTCCTGCTGTCAGTCTGGCTACCAGCCCATGGGGTCGTGGTCTTCCCATCTGTGCAATGAGGTGGGTAGGCTAGATTTCTAAGTTAAAATACAGCAAAATGCACGCTGGTAAACAGGGTGCCATTTCAGTTGTCTTGGGGGGCTTCCCACCTCTTTGGCAGCCCTCCCAGGGACAGGAGCCTCTGTCATCGCCCCACTCTCAGGTCCTGGGGCTTCTCCAGATCTGGAGGCTGACTACTCACAGGGGAGCAGGAAGCTCTCCAGGAGTATAAATATGTGCCCACCCCAGGCCACCCCGTCCCTGGCCAGGGGACCCTCTCCAAGGCAGGGGACTGGCACTCTCTGGCCTGCTCACGTAGGAGGAGAGGCCTGCCCACTTTCTGAATATGAATCCGGGAAGATAAAAACTGGAGAAAAACAACCGCGGCTGGGCCCCGTGCCGAGCCGAAGGCAGCTTCTGAATATGAATCCGGGAAGATAAAAACTGGAGAAAAACAACCGCGGCTGGGCTCCGTCCCGAGCCGATGGCAGCCTTTTATCACGTATATATTTAGAGCTGCTGTGATGTCATTCAGCTCACAGGCCACAGCCAGAATTTTCCTGGATCTATTTTCAAAAGCAGAAGCTGAAGTTTGGGAGAATATTTTTGCAGTCTCCGGCCCCCCACGTCACCCGCCTCCATGCAGATAGAATTTGCCCCCTCCCTTCTCCCTGGGCTTTAACCCTTTGGTGTCTGCAACCCACCGGCTACCCCGTGACAGGGCAGTGCACAGTAGGGTGAGGAGGCAGAACCCACGTCCCAGGCACTCACCCACATAATAGGGAGTGTAGCATGGTGTCCGCAAGGCGTTTTGGGTGGTTTCCTTGGCAAAGCCGAAGTCAGTGAGCTTAAGCACAGCATCTCCCTCCTTAGATGTGTAGAGCAGGTTTTCAGGCTGGGCCAGAAAGAGAAAACAAGGGTTGGAACTAAGTACTAGGTGGGGGTTCTGCCGGATCTTCAGTCAGACTCACCCCTTCTGCCCAGTGCAGGAGCCAGGTCCACCTCATAAAAAGACCTAGGCCTTGGCCACCTACGCATGGGCCAGGACCAAGGTGCAGGGCAGTGCTGCCTTCCTTCAGAGGGGAAAGTGAGGCGGGTGTTCAGCTAAGGCTGGGAATGACTGAGCACCACAGAGGGCCTGGGGCTGGAACCTCTGATCACAAGAGAACGATGCAGCTGTGAACTACCAGGACGTAGGTGCCGGGTGAGGCAGACTGCCCACCAGCTGTTGCTGCCAAGCACACACCCCGTCCCTGAGGTTGCTCAGCGGAGCAGCCCCCACTGCTCAGACTCCAGGAGCTGCAGAGGCAGTTTCTCCTGGTTGCAAAGCAGAGGGCTGGCATATAGGGCAGCAGGGAGGTCTACATGGAGGAGGTGGCCCTAAAACTGGCTTTTAATGAATGGGTAGGATCTAGGTCACAGAGAGGAGCAGGAGGGACCCGTAAGCAGAGAAAGGGGAGGACGAGGCAGTGGGGGATTCCAGTCTGGAGCCAGTGGCAGCTCTTGCTCAGGTTCTGATGGAGATGCTCTGACCTTGGATTAAAATAAAAACAGAGAAGCAGGGTCTACCATGCCCTGCTTGGGAAGCTGGAAGCCAAACGGGAGGCTCGGGTTGGGTTCCCAGGCCGACCCAAACGTGCCAGGGGTGGCTGCACATGCCTGTACTCCTAGCTGATGGGGAAACTGGGGCAGAAGAATCCCAGCATGGGCAGACCCTGGCAAAACATACACACACACACAAACCTGCTCCCATCTCTCATATACAACAGGCGTAAAAGAAAAAACAGAGGAGCAGTTTCATCTACACTGGGGGATCTCCTCTGCAGAAGGTTTTCTCCCCTTTGGGGGAAAAAAGCCAACATAAAGCAAGAACTCAGGAGGTGAGCCTGTTGTGACTCTGCATGTCGAACTGTTCAGGCTGGGGGCACTTAGCCAGAGGGAGGCCCTGATGCAGCAACTGGACCCTCACCTCCGCTCTGGCCAGTCTTGGGAAGAAATAAACCAGGGTGGGGAGTCAGGAACACAGATAACGCTCCAGCCCCGGGCAGAGGACCCGACGGGCGCAGATTCCATTCTGGTGGTGGCTCACACATGCATGCTTGCGCGCGTATGCATCGCACATGTAGGGCTACCTCAGTTTGCATTCAAACCATAGGATCCCAATGACCCCCTAATATCCACTCCTTCTAGGACAGAAAATTTGGAGAACTGAGCTTCCAGAATATTCCTCAAGCCCATCCACCGGAAGGGCCAGCAGGCCCAGCAACTGGGTCTACCTCGGTTCCTTCTCCCAGTACCCAGCAAACAGCTTCTTACCATCCCAATATTGGTGCTAGGGGCCTCCTAATCTGCTGAAACTAGGCTGTGACTTAGCAGCAGCCCCGACAGCGTCAGGCAGCCCCTGCCTAGGTCTGGCGCATTGCATGCACAGAAAACTTCTTGCTGAACAAGCGAACAAATAAATGAATGTGTCCCTGCGCAGCAAACTGTACAGCTTTGGGCAAGTCACTTAATCTCTCGGCCTCAGTTTCCTCATCTGTAAAATGGGTAGTGGCACTTATTTCACAGGGTGGGACGAGGATTAAACGAGATGCTTAACAGGGCCCCCTGGCTCGAGGTAGGTACTCAGTTCTCTTTATTGGGTTGCTGGAAAAGTCATGACTCATTTTTGCATAGAAAAACATGGAAAAATACACCATGACTTCTCCAATGACCCAATATTATACTGGGATTACAGTGTCTGAAGAAAGCAAGGAGGACATTCACTAGGATGGCGTGAGTATGCTGAAACCACAGCAGAGAGGCTGAGAAGGGTGGTCCGGGCCACGGAGCAGAAGCTTCGAATGCTGACTCGGCCTCCAGCGCGCGGGCGCCAGGAGCCATGAGCGGTTGTGGAGCGGGATGGTACCCCTTCCCTGGCCCCACCTTGACGTCTCGGTGGGCGATGTTCTGGCTGTGCAGAAACTGGATGGCAGTGCCGATATCCCGCATGATCCCTGCGGCCTCTGCAGACGGACAGAAGGAGGATCAGTGATGCCGCTCAAAGGTTAGGCGACCTGGGGACTCCCTCCCTGCCCCATCACCTCTTCTGGGCACAGTCCAATGGGCTGGTCCAGGAAAGTGAGAGCACTTGGGCTGCCCAGAGCCTCCCTCCCGGACTGCCACCTCAGCTACCTGTTTCCTCCAGAGAGGCCTGCAGGCCACCCAGACATCTTTCCTCGGGCCTGGGCTACCTCCCCCTAGATGACTGCTGGTCAGCACCAAGAGGCCTTGAGGTCTCCTTGCCAAAGCCACGGAGAGGCCATCTCTGACAAGGTGTCACAGCTCCACTGAGGAGATGGACACTCTGTCTCACTCTCTTGTTCAGATAGGAAGACTGAGGCACAGAGAGGTACAAGGCCTTGTCCGGAGTCACACAGCGACTGCGGTGCACGCTTCTCACCTGGAACCCTCAGCCTGGTCCAGCTGCACACACACATACCTCTCTCAGTGAAAGCCTGGTCACCGCGCTCCTGAATCCTGCCCGCGCTCCTGAATCCTGCGGAACAGCTCACCCCCTTCCATGCTGCAGCAGAGAGTGACCGTAAGCAGAGGGGCGAAGTTGCCACCGCCCTACCCCTGCCCGAGTCACAGGCCCAGGCTCCAGGCCCTACTGCTCCTCCCCTGGCGACCAGCCACCTCCCCACGTGCCTTGCAGAACCTGGTGAGTGTATGGTGGGCTGTCAGCTTAGGGGGACTGAACTGAACTCTTAGAACCAGAGGAGGGTGGTGGCCTCCGATCCCGGCCAGCAAACCCTGTGTCCCCAGTGGCACTGCCACTACCTGGCTGTGACTCAGGGACTTAGGCAGCTGCCACCTCTCCAGTCTTGGTTTCCCCGAACGTGGAATGAGATGTCATTTACCATCACCATGAGCACTGCTCTCTGAGCTCCTACTGTGTGCTGTGCCTGGGCCCACCCTTCACACTGCTGCGTGACTCCGGGCTGCTCCCTTCACCTCTCTGTGCCTCAGCTTCCTCTGTTTTTAAAGTTTTTGAAGAGGTTTTTGCTATAGGGCGTGTGCGCTCACCAGATAGACAAAGAGACAGAGAGACAGAAAGCGAGAAACCACCCCCCAGGGGGATGGCCACACCACTATCCCTTCTCCTCCATTCTCCTCTCGGGATCTTGGGCACACATGCACATGTGCCCGGTGTGAGTTTAAGCAACCAGGTTCGGGACTCAAAACACAGTCGACTACTGGGAGTCCAGTGACATAGTCATTATGCCAACTGCTGTTCCCTATTTTTTACTTTTTTATTTTAAAAAAACTATTTTATCTTTATTCATTTATTTATTTATTTTTATTTGGCCATAGAGAGACAGAATGAGAGAGAGGGTGAGAGAAAAAGTGAGAAAGCAAGCCACCAGATCTGGGAGTCGAACTGAGGTCAGCCATGTGGGAATCTAGTGCCTTTAACCACCACGCCACCTGCTGGGCCCTACTCAGCTTCCTCTTATAAACAGGTAACACCCTCAACCTCAGGGAATCACGAAGGCTGAACACACAATACACACGGGGACACTACGTTAAGGTCATCCTCCACAACTTCAACGTGAGTTACAGAGATCAGGAGAGGCCAGCAGCTGCCCGTGGACACACGGGTGGCAGAACCAGGATCTGAACCCCACACCTGAAGAGCTAGCTAAGCTGAGGGGAAGGGCCTGAAAGGCAGATGGAGACCTAGAGGCCCAGACATAGGGCCCAAAGTCCGAGGAAGGCTGGGACTGAGCCATGGTGCTAGAGGGAGAGGCTCCAGGAGCAAGAGGCCACTGGCTCCTGGTTCTAGGTCCCGATCCCCCAGCATCTGTGGGACCATGAGAGCACAATCCTGGGCAGGAAGGGGGAAGCTGAGGGGGCGGTGTGCCTGCTCCTCTCCCAGCCTCTCCATACGCACACATGCACGCGTGCAGGTGCGCAGGGTTCCAGCCCTCTCTGACAGCTCTCCCAGCCCTCCCTGCAGTGGAAATGACACCCAGGGAGGCCAGGTTAGAGCCCCTGGGGCTTCGTTCCCACCATCACTCATTGCCCTCGTGGTAGCACCCCAGCTCCAGGGGCAGGTGGTCCCCAGAGCTGCTATCTGAAGAGCACAGAAAGCTCTAGAAGAATGATGTGAGGCCGCAGGGCTGGCGAGGGGCCGCCGAGGCAGCATACCATTCCATGATGATGAGGAGACAGCGCCGGCCGTGGTGCATGTTCTCATAGACGTCCAGGATGCGCACGATGTGGGGGCCGCCCGAGGCCTGCCAGTGGTGCTCCACTTCCTGCCGAGCCTTGGGGCTGTCATACAAGAGCTGCGGGCGGATGACAGGGAGTGTCAGGCTCACTGCCTGCTGCCTTCTCTTTGCAGACGAGAACACGTGAGCACAGAGAGGCCTGTGTCCTACCTGAGGTCACACAGCTTTTATGGGGTGCAAGGAGGATTCAAATCCAGGTGGCCCTGACTTATGGTCCAATGAGCTCTGCCCTTGAGTGTCAGCCCTGGGCTCAGGCAGGCCCCTGGATATGGCTGACACCCAGAGGGGCCCGGAGGCCAGAGAACGAGCTGGAAAGTGGGAGGGTTTACAGTCAAATTCATCAGCCAAGGGACCACAGGCCAAGAGCCGTACCCTGAGCCTCACTTGTACCATGGGGAGGACATGTGTGCTCCGCTCCCTGGGCCGAGACCGAGCACATGCATGGTAGGAAAGCACGGTAGGCCCCGTTGCCTCCCCTGTGAGCCCCAGCACCTCTGTGGAAAACAAGTGGAGAACAAAGTGGAGGGCGTGGAAAGGCTGCCTGCAGGCCTTGGTGTGGCAGGAGGATGCTGGAGCGTGAGGGAAGGTCCCTGCAGGAGGGGTTGAGGCCAGTGTCCGTCTGTCTCCCTCGGCTAGGACCCTGGCCCAGGTGGAGGAAGGCGAAGCTGTACTCGCGCGGGAGGGAGGGTGAGGCAGGCGTGGCGTTCTCCAGCCGCAGGCACAGAAATGCAGAATCGCTACCGAGGGGAGTTTCTAAATTGAGCGCTTGGGCAGGCCTACCTGGCCCCAGGGACACTGCAGCCTCCCTGGAAGATGCCGGCTGGGCTGGGGCGAGGCTGATCTCATTGCTGGAGAGATGGGGTGTCCTCAAGGGGACCTGGCCACCAGCCTTGACCTCAGCCTGCACCTACAGACCCAGTGAGAAGCAGAGCCAGAGACTGGGGGCAGGATGGACCCCGCCGAGGGAGACGACAGCCAAGCGGAGTAAGGCCAGGCAGGGTGTGGGAGCAGACTCCTCTGGTGGCTCAGCGTGACATTGGGCACACAAGGCAGCTAAGCTGCTGCCCACAGCTCTACACCACAGAGCAGGAACGGTCGCTCCCGGGATGTGCCGCAGCCAGGCAGGCACTGGGTAGGCGGCAACGGCATCCTCGCTCAGGCCCACTGGGCTCAGGCTCACTGGGCTCAGGCTCACTGGGCCCAGCTGTGGCCACCAGCCTTAAAGTGATCACTAGAAACGAGCCAGGCGCAAGTGGGGCTGCAGGGAGGGAAGGCGGCACCCAGCGAGGGACAAGCCGGCCCCCATAGGTGGCTCGCCCGAGGCCTGTTATTTCCTGACCAAGGAGGTCTGAGGACCAAGGCAGGGCTCGGATCCGCCGGGTCCTGTCAGCACCCTCAGGAGCCTGGCTGCCCTTGGCGTTTGTTCGTTCTTCAGGGTTGGGGAGAGCCAGGCCCTACACAGAGCACGATGGAGGCAGGCTCTAGACCGAGCTCTCCAGGTGAAGGTCACCCAGGTCAGGGCAGTGTCTAGGGAGTGGTCTCTCGGATCTGCTGCCCCTCAGCTGCCCCTCTCGCTCAGGGCTGCTCCTTTGACCTCGCCTGGGAATAAGGGAAGTCCAAGAAGAACAGGGAGCCAGGGACTGGCAAACCTGGGGTCCTGGCTCCTTACCCAGACCACAGTTGGGGGGGTGTGGAGGCCGCTGCAGGAAGATGCTCTGGCCTGGACACTGGGGTCCCTTGCTCCCGCTGCCCTGGCCTCCTGGAACACCCGGCAGCTCCACACCTGCTTCCAAGCACCAGCTTTCTGCTCAGAGCACTGGGTGCAAGGAGCTCCATCACCCCCAGCTCACCTCCACCATGTTCTGAGGTCGCTCTAGGCAGGGGTGCCACGCTCCTTAGCACAGGACCCACAGCAGTGCCCTCCCTGCCTGCACCCCTTGTCTCCTTTATCTCCTAACCCTCCTCTGCCCCCCGCCCTCCTCTCTTCCTCCCCCGTCTGACCTCCCAGGCTGGCTCCTCACTCTACCCACTTCCCTGCATCTCACCCCACTCCAGTTCTTTCTCTCCTCTCATAAAATCTCAAGCCCCTGGGCCAGCAGACGGCATGGAGGTTAAGGTGGGCGCCTGGATCCCACATGGTGGACAGCACAGTTAACTCCCAAGCTTGGTGCCTTGAAAAACAGGCTGGGCATGTGCACGTGTGTGCCCAAAATCCCAAAGGGAGAATGGAGGAGAAGGGCTTGTAGCATGCCATCCCCGGGAGGGTGATTTCTCACTCACTCTCTCTCTCTCTCTCTCTTTCTCTCTTTCTCTCCCTCTCTCTGTGTCTGTCTTCAGCTGCAAAAATTAAAACAAGAAAACAAAGGGGCCAGCAGGTGGCGCTGGAACTCCCACATGGCTGACCATAGTTCGAGACTCAGACCTGGCAGCTTTCTTCTTCATTGTCCCTTTCTCTCTCTTGTCAAATTAAAAATAAATAAATAAGGGAACCAGCAGTTAGCGTAATGGCTATGTCGCTGAACTCCCACGCAGCCGACCGCGGTTCGCGTCTCGGACCCGGTGGCTTAAATCTCACGCCGGGCGCGTGTGCGTGCGTGCCCAAGATCCCGAGAGGAGAATGGAGGAGAAGGGATTGTGGCGTGACCATCCCCCCCGGGGGGTGATTTCTGGCTTTCTGTCTCTATGTCTCTCTGTCTGTCTGGCGAGCGCACGCGCCCTATAGCGAAAACCTCTCAAAAAATAAATAAATAAATAAATAAATAAATAAATAAATAATAACAGCAAATAAAATTAAATAAATAAATCTTAAAAACAAAATGACAAAAAACTCAAGGCTGGAAGATTTTGGTGGGGCCTTGAGCCTTGCCTCTCCCGCTGCCTCTTCTCCACCCACCTGAGACCACGGACCACTCCCCACAGCTTCCAGATGAACAGCGCCTCCTCCTCTGGCATCCAGGGCTTGCACCTGCATCTCTGTCTGTGCCCACACCTGTCCCTGTCAAGGGCATTGTCACCCCATCTCCTCCTCCACTGGGTCAACTCCCTCCTCTGAGAACCTTCTGGGCTTGGTTCAGATGTGTCACCTGCAAAGTCCTCCCAGCACCTCCCCACTGTCCTGCCACTGCTCCTCCCGAGGGGCAGCCTGATGGCAGAGGAAGGTCAGGTGGACCTGGGGTCCATGGCTGGGCCCAAACATGGGGCTTGTGAGAAACGTGAGAAATGAGAGTGTGGGCTGGGGCTGGAGGGAGATGGGGGTGTGGCCAGGGTGGGAGAGGTGGGTGGCCAAGGGGGGCCGGGAAGCCTTGCGCCTGTGCTGTAGGAGGAGTGGCCGGAGC
>NW_006206856.1:2604250-2609518 GCF_000334495.1 Tupaia belangeri chinensis
CCCTATAGCGAAAACCTCTCAAAAAATAAATAAATAAATAAATAAATAAATAAATAAATAATAACAGCAAATAAAATTAAATAAATAAATCTTAAAAACAAAATGACAAAAAACTCAAGGCTGGAAGATTTTGGTGGGGCCTTGAGCCTTGCCTCTCCCGCTGCCTCTTCTCCACCCACCTGAGACCACGGACCACTCCCCACAGCTTCCAGATGAACAGCGCCTCCTCCTCTGGCATCCAGGGCTTGCACCTGCATCTCTGTCTGTGCCCACACCTGTCCCTGTCAAGGGCATTGTCACCCCATCTCCTCCTCCACTGGGTCAACTCCCTCCTCTGAGAACCTTCTGGGCTTGGTTCAGATGTGTCACCTGCAAAGTCCTCCCAGCACCTCCCCACTGTCCTGCCACTGCTCCTCCCGAGGGGCAGCCTGATGGCAGAGGAAGGTCAGGTGGACCTGGGGTCCATGGCTGGGCCCAAACATGGGGCTTGTGAGAAACGTGAGAAATGAGAGTGTGGGCTGGGGCTGGAGGGAGATGGGGGTGTGGCCAGGGTGGGAGAGGTGGGTGGCCAAGGGGGGCCGGGAAGCCTTGCGCCTGTGCTGTAGGAGGAGTGGCCGGAGCTGGAGCCGCTCCTGCCTCCTGCTCTGCTCAGCCCATCTTTAGGATCCCATTTCCCAGAGGGATTAAAATAGTCCTTCTCCAAGTGTCCAGCCTGAGAAGTCTCGGGTGGGAAAGGGCCGTCCCCTATTTCCCAGAAAGCGCAATCAAGGCCCCAACTGGCCTTTCTACAGGGAAGGGGAGGCAGAGCCCCAGCTGCTGAGAAACCTCCTGGGTTGTCACTCTTATCCCTTGAGTTGACCCTGGAGAGAGCCCCAAACCTCTTAGAGCCTGAGTTCCCTCCTCCTTATCCATTGCCAGAGCCATCTCCTTCAGGACGTCCCTCCATGTTACCTCCTCTTAGAAGCCTTCCCTGACCAACCGCAAAGGTCCGTACTTCATCCTTAATTTATACATATGTGTGTTTATATACATACATGTTATATATGTGTATATGTGTATATATATATATGCATGTATATACATGTATATATGTTTGTGTGTATATGTGTGTATATACATGTGTGTATGTGTGTATATGTGTGTGTGTGTGTGTGTGTATATACACACATATACTTTGCTTATTGAGGTATAATTTACAAACAGTAAATTATACAGGTCTCAAGGGTCCAGTTTAATGAGATCTGACAGTTGCACACATACCCCTGGGGACCCCCTCCTACCCCCTACCCCCCCATCAAGACAGAACATATTCCCAGGTGTCTAGAAAGCTCTCATTATGCCCTGAACAGTGCTCACGCACCGCCTCCAGATCCCCTTGAAACAAACACACTGCCCTCAGGCCCTCGGCTCTGCAGGTATCAGGGAAGGGACTTCATCCTCACCATGTTTAGAGTACAGAGAGGGGGATTACAGGTTCCCTCAGTGAGGTGGGCCGACACTGCCTCCCAGGGGGCAGAACTGGTCTGCCTGGTCACCTCCAGTCCCGTACTCGGGCACGGGGGCTGGCACGGAGCACTGGCTCAGATAATATTTGCAGATTTCATGAAAAAAAATATCAAAGGTGGAGATTAGGGGGAAAAGCCTTCACGACCCAACATGAGGACAAGGTAAGACTGGATTGAGGAGGCCCCAGAAAGGCTCCAGTGACAGCCTGGCCAAACTTGTCCCCACTACCTAAAGGCAGGCAGCCTGTGCTATACTACTATCAGGCTTCACCCCTTCTTCTGGGGACCCCATCATGAGAGCTCTAGTTAACAAGGAATTGGGACGAGCTGTCCTCATTCACATAGAGACACCATCTTTCTTTCTTTTCTTTCTTTTCTTTTCTTTCTTTCTTTCTTTTTTTTTTTTTTTTTTTTTTTTTTTTTTTTTTTTTTTTTTTTTTTAGAGAGAGAGAGATTTTTGCTATAGGGCACAGGGGCTTACCAGAGAGACAGAAAGTGAGAAATCACCCGCCGGGTGGATGGTCTTCTCCATTCTCCTCTCAGGATTCTGGGAGCACATACACATGTGTGCAGCATGAGTTTATAGCTGCCGGGTCCAAGACTTGAACCACGGTCGACTACATGAGAGTCCAGCACCGTAACCATTGCATCATGTGCTGGTCTGACACCATCTTTTATAAGTGTCCCCACGCAAGCATCCCATCCTCTCAGGCATGGGGATGAGCACATGCCAGGGACCAGAGGACCCAGGCTTCACCTATACTCTTTTTAAAATTAATTTATTATGTTTTTAAATTCATGATAGAGTGGACGTGCACGTGACAGTGAGAGAAAACGAGGAGCACCCTCCACAGGGTTTGGTCACGCCACAGTCCCCTTCCTTCAGCCCTCTAGCCCATTGGCTCCTAGGCACTTATGCATGTGCTCAGCATGTTTCAGGCTGACCAGGCCAGGGATTTGAACCACATTTACCTCAGAGCTGGCACTCCACCTACATTCCCAGTATGACCTCAGGCTAGTCCCTGTTCCTCTGGGACACTTCCTGGGAGGTTAAGCCGTAGGGGTCAGGCAGATGAGGTGAAGGGAGAAGGGGTTGCAAGGGGGACCTCTGGGTAGCAGCTCCTGTCATCCCACTCCCCCATCACTGACCCACGGAGCAGCCTCTGGGTCTCCACATCCACACACCTGAGCCCACTGGGGCTGGAATGGACAATGTGTCTTGGTCCCTGGTCAGCTGAGAGGACAAGAAGGCTGGGAGGGGGTTCTGATAACCCAGCAGATCCCTGTCCTTGCCTCATTGTCATCCCATGTCCCCTGAGCTCCCCAGGGGGCTCTCAAACTGGATGGTACCTGGCCAGCCCCACAGCTCCAGCTAGTACCCAATACACCCACAGACACGCACATGCACACACACGCACATCTGGGAGGCAGAACTCTGGCTTTCTGCTAATCCTAAGGAAGGGTTTCTTGGCTATATTTGACGTGTGGGTTCCCCCAAGGCTCAGCGAGAATCAAATTTGAGCTGGTGTTTCTTGGAACAAATGGGACAGCTCTGGCCTCAGGCTTTGGTGCAGCTTGTCAATCCCTCCCTCCTTTGACAAATTCTTTTCCAGAGCCTGAGCCAGGTGGCCAAGACCCCTGCAGACCTCCCCATCCAGTGAGCCCAGCACGGGCTGAGAGCAGAGACCCACACCCTGCATGGTGCTCGCCTATATCACTAGGCAGAATGGGAGCCAGCTCAGAAGGTGCCAGGCCCTCACCACCTCCACGCGGGGCCCTTCCCACCCAAGGACAGGGCCTAGGTGTGAGAAGGAGAATTCTTGAGTTTGGGAGCTGGGCAAACAGGCACATTTGCCTGGTTGGAAAACAAACTGCCATTTACAAACACTCTGCTGTCAAGCCTTATCTCCTGGGAATAGCTGGTGCCACCCTGTGAGGCAGAGGGTGGAGCCCATTAGCTCCAATTTACAGACTGAGGAAACAGAGGCTCGGGAGGATGAAGTCACTGCCCTGGGGCCACCTGGCTGAGTACAGCAAAGGGGAAGAGGGAGCAGAACTGGGCTTTGGAGAGAGCATCCAAACCACCCCTCCCTGGGTGAGATGAGGGGAGGCACCAGCCAAAGCCACAGCCTGCACAAGACTCGGGAAACTTGCTCTGAAATAAATGTGTGCCTGAGTGTGTGGGTGCAATGCAGGCGTGCATGGGGGGCTGCAGAGGCGTGTGTGCATGGAAACATGGGTGTGTACACACATGCGGACAGGCCTGTGTCTGTGTAGGGGCATGTGCATGAGCACGTGGGCAGTATGGGGGTGGGAGGTGAGCAGGTGTGGGGGCCCGCTGGCATGCGTGCATCTCCAGCCTCTGCAACGTTGACTTCAAACTCAGGGAGAGCAGGACACATCCATTTGCTTCTCCATAGTGCCTAGCAGGGAACTGGCCACAGAGAAGCGCCCAAGAAAGACTTGTGGTTTTACTGCCACAACCCAACTTGGGCCAACCTTCCCAAAGAGGTGACCAACCCCAGGTACCTCTTTTTGGCCCTCCTCTCCCACTGAGGCCTATCTTCACTGCAGAGCCAACACCGCCTGCTGTCCAGAACTAGAAAGCATTCTTTCTCTCTCTTTTATTTTGCCAAAGGGTGCTTGCACTCACCGGAGAGAGAAGGAGAGAAGAAAAGGGAGAAAGCACCCCTCAATGGGGCGTGGACACATCACAATCCCTCTCCTTCCATTTCTCCATCCTGCTGGGATTTGGGGTTTGCACGCACGTGAACCCAGTGTGTTTTTCTTTTTTTTGAGAGGTTTTCGCTATAGGGCGCGTGCGCTCACCAGACAGAGAGAGACATAGAGACAGAAAGCGAGAAATCACCCCCCAGGGGGGATGGTCACAATCCCTTCTCCTCCATTCTCCTCTCGGGATCTTGGGCACACACGCACACGTGCCCAGTGTGAGTTTTAAGCCATTGGGTCCGGGACGCGAACCGCGGTCGACTACATGGGAGTCCAGCGACATAGCCATTACGCTAACTGCTGGTCCCCCCAGTGTGTTTTTCAAGTCACTGGTGTCAGGGTTCAAACTACACAGTTGGCCATGTGGGATCTGGCTCCTTTAATCAGACGCCAGGGAGCTGGCCCAGCACTGTCTCTTCTCCTAGAGCATAAACTGCTGGGATTTCTGCAACGCCTATAAACAAGCCCCCAACACTCTTCCCCAGATACCTCCTGGCCAGGAAGGGCCACCTACCCAGGTCCACATGCTAACCCAAACATAGTGTCCCCACCCAGCCCACCCCAGAGCGGGACTCTTCTAAAGTAAAAGCATTCACATTCACAGATGGCCAGCAGGTGGCGTGGTGCTAAGGAGCTAGATCCCACATGGCTAACAGCAGTTCAAGTCCCAGACCCAGAAGCTTGAAAATCACACCAGGCACATGTGTGTGCATACTCAAAGTCCCAAGAGGAGAATGGAGTAGAAGGGCTTGCAGCACGGCCATTCCGCTGGGGGGGTAATTTCTCACATTTCCTCTCTCTGTCTCTCTTCTGCAAGCATAGGTGCCCCATGGCAAAAACCTAGGGGGAAAAAGTATTCACAGAATCTCCATCTGTCTCTCACACACAGGAGGCGCTGAGGCTGCCAGCCTGGACAAGCAGCCTTCCCCAACACTCCCACAATCAAAACCCCAGCCTCCACACCCTGGTCCATTAACCTGCAGCCCTAGCCAGCTGCTGTGGCCTCTGCCAGAACCCCCACTCTCTCCGTGGG
>NW_006206856.1:2609531-2616024 GCF_000334495.1 Tupaia belangeri chinensis
ACTCTTTCCGGGGGAAGACAGATGAGTCGTAATCTCTCTCATCAGTGAGGCAGGAACAAATGAACAAGCTGAAGCTCTGGACTGCTTGACAACCCACAAACCAAGAGACATCGGCCCTACAACAAAGGGAAAAGCCTGGTGGCCAGGGGTCCAGCTCCTCTCACGGCCTGGTGAGGCACTCCGGGCCCGATTATTTTCACACCCTGCCCGTCGACAACAGGACTTCAGCATTTCATAATTCTAACACGTGACACGAGCCACATAAAACAATAACACCAGATTCCTTTTAGAATAAAAAGAAAGCTGAAATACACCAGAAACCCATTTAAGCTCACAACTATAAAAGAGGACAAATTCTAATTCTGAGCTTCCTGGAAGTCTTGGCAAGGAAAGAAACCAGGTAGGCTCTGCTGTTTTATCACCCCGTGAAGAGAAGAACAGACATTCATTGAACTTTTTCCAAGACCAAGTTCTAAAAGAGATTTAGCACCAAACCTTATATAAAGAGAGAGTAAGACATTCTGGCAACACCTTCAACAGCAATTTTGCAAAAGATACAGAAAGACTCGAGGCCGGCAGGTAGCATGGTGGTTAAGACACTAGACTCCCATGTGGCCAATCACAGTTTCAGTCTCGGACCCAGCAGCTTGAAACTCACACTGGGCACATGGCATATATGCCCAAAAGCCCAACAGGAGAATGGAGGAGAAGGAATTACAGTGTGGCCATCCCCCCAGGGGGGTGATTTCTCATTTTCTGTCTCTCCAGCAAGCACACACGCCTATAGGAAAAATCTCTATTAAAAACAAAAAAAGATGCAGAAAGATTCAAAGGAACTTATCTAACACGCTTCCCTGCAGACTGAGGCCTGCCTACGGCCCTGGAGCCTGGCCCATCTGCCAGGAAGGGGACAATCTCACAGGGCCTGTACTTTCTTGGGAGTCCAGCTTTGCTCCGTGCCAGAGGACAGAGAGGAGGGAAGCAAGAATGGTAGGACCCTCCATTACCTCCTGGCCCACCTCGGGGGTCCCATCCCAGCCTCGGGCGAGGGCGAGGGCAGGCTGAAGGCGGAAGAGCCCCATTGCCAGGCTATTGATTATACCGCAGCGCCCACGCCCAGTGCCAGATGCTCCGGCAACAGAACCGAACGACACGTCACAGGAAAATTTAGGTTTTGACTCATGTTTTTTTTTTTTTTTTTCATTGTGGGGAACTCCTATTTTCTACAAAGGGAAGCAATGGTGAAAAAAAAAAAAAAAAAACCACAGCACTTGAGGCCCAGGCCTGTGGCACAATTGGTAGCAAATTGAACTGTAATACTAGAAGCCACATGGATGACATAGAGTTCGGATCACTGGGTTGGCTTAAAAATACAAAGGGTGGGCCAGCAGGTGGCTTGGTGGTTAAGGTGCTGAATCACACACGGTCATCTCCTTGGTACAAGTCCTGGACCTGGTGGCCTGAAAAACACTCAAGGCAGAACATTTGAAAAGAAAAAAATTATAAAAAAGAAAGACATGTGGGGCCAGCAGGTACTGGACTCCCACCTGGTTGACCATAGTTCAAGTCCCAGACCTGGTAGCTTGCTTTCTCACACTCTCTCTGCCTCAATCTGTCCCTTTCTGGTCAAATTAAAATAAATAAAGAAATAAAGTTAACAAACAAAAGGCATGTGTGTACACGCCCAAGATCCTGACAAGCTGGAGAGCCAGGGAAAGGGGATCACAGTGTGATAAGACCCTATGGAGGCATCACCCCTCCTCACGTGTACACATGCACTTTCTGTCATAAGTAGAATGAACAAGTTTTCTTTTGCTGTAAGGTGTGTGTGCTCACCAGACAGAGACAGAGAGACAGAGACAGAGGGAAAATGCAGAGACCATACTGCAATCCCTTCTCTATTTTCCTCCTGGGATTTTTTTAAAAAGGAATTATTTTATTGGGGCCAGCAGTTAGCATAATGGCTATGCTGTTGGACTCTCATGTAGTCGACCGCAGTTTCAGTCCCGGACCCGGTGGCTTAACCTCACGCCGGTCGCGTGTGCGTGCGTGCCCAAAATCCCAAGAGGAGAATGGAGAAGGGATTGCAGCGTGCCCATCCCCACCAGGGGGTGATTTCTCACTTTCTGTCTCTCTGTCTTCTGTCTGTCTTTCTGGCGAGCTCATGCACCTATAGCAAAAACCTCTCCAAAAAAAGAAAAAAAAAAGAATTATTTCATTTAACTTTATTTTTATTTAACCAGAGAGGGACAGAGTGTGTTTGTGTGTGCGTGTGTGTGTGTGTGTGTGTGTGAGAGAGAGAGAGAGAGAGAGAGAAATACTGAGAAAGCAAGCTGCCAGGACTTGAACTGCGGTTGGCCATGTGGGAGTCCAGTGCCCCTGACTACCACGCCACCTGCTGGCCCCTCCTCTTGGGTTTTTGAGCACACATATGTGCCCAATGTGATTTTTAAGTTGCTGGGTCTAGGACTCAAACTGCATAGTTGGTCATGTGGGATCCAGCACCTTAACCTCCACCCCACCTGCCATCCCAATAAACAAACTTTTACCACTCTTCATTTTTTTTTTTTCTTTAAGAGAGATTTTTGCTATGGAGCACATGCGCTTGCTGGAGAGACAGAGAAAGCGAGAGATCATCCCCCAGGGAGAATGGCCATGCTGCAATTCCTTCTCTTCCATTCTCCTCCTGGGATTTTGGGCATGCATGTACACGTGCCCAGTGTGAGTTTCAAGCCTCCAGGTCTGGGTACTCAAATTGTGGTCAGCCACGTGGAAGTCCAGCGCCTTACCCACTATGCCACTAACCACCTGCTACCCAGCACTCTCCATCCTTGATAAGAGATTTCAACTCAGCCACCTCAAGATCCCTTCAGGATCCCAGTCCTACGCGCTCTTGGGACTGTTTTCGCATGGGGCCACAGCTGACTTCCTGAGAGACCACGGGAATGACGTTCCTTTACAGCCGGTGTTGAACTACCATGCTGAACTGCCAGCACGTGGCCCGCCACCAGTGTGGCCCCTGCTGGCTGTCTTGCCCACTCAGAGCGGGGACCACAGCCTCAGCCTGTGTTTCAGGGACAGAGGTCAGGGATGGGACTGACTCCAAGTTCCAGGTTCAGAGACAGGTACTTCCTTCCTAAGGCCCCAGCGACTTCTTTCTGAAGTTGCGGTCCCACCCTTCCATCCCCCCAAGGGGGCCAAGCTATCTGGACTGCTGGCTGTGGTGTCAAATCTAACTTTTGACCACAGCTACAAATTAGAGCCCGGGACGTGTGCCATTATTCTCTCACACTCTCGTTTTCACAGCTTTCGTAGCTCATTAAGGGAGTTAATGGAACCAATTTTGCAGCTATGGATTAGCTGGCCTCACGCCAGATCAGGCCTCGCTTCATTAAGTCCTGACCACATCCTGTCTTCCATCTCATCCTGTCCCCCTACTGCCTCCGCTGAGGCTCAGATCCAGGAAGGTCAGCTCTCATGATCCCCTTGACCCCAGATGCCCAGGCCCCAGCAGATGCTCAGAGAATAACAGGCCGGGTCAGTGCTAGGGCCCCCTTCAGAGCACCCCTGGTGCCCGGCCAGTGCTCATGCCGACACCTCCTTAAACAGTGCGTGTGAATCCCAGAAAGCCAGAGCACCTCTACTGTGGGGACACTGCCACTCTGAGAGATTAAGTGACTCGCCCAAAGTCACGCAGCTAGGTAGACCAGATCCCAGACCTGTCAGCTCCTAGCAGCGGAGACCACCCAGACGCCTGCTGCACTTCTCTTCCATGCACCTGCCAGGCTTGCAGCAGCCCTCCACCCACATGCTCGCCTGGGGGAGACAGAACGGGAAGGCCCGGTCACCCCACAGGGCTCGGTCCACCCGCTGGCCTGGGCTCTGCTACTTGGTGGCTATGACACTGGTGATCTTCACAGAGCCCCTGTCCTGTGCCAGGGGTGTCACACCCATTAGCTCTTTAACAACCACATCGTGAACCCCCGTTTCAGCTGAGGAGACTGAGGTCAGGGAGGTCTTGTGGCCTCTCTGAGTACATGTTGTCACATGGCCACCTCCAGGTCTGGGAGTTCTTTGTAAACCAAGGTTCAACTCTCATCCCGAGGGAGGGTTGTCTAGGGGCTGGGCTGAGCTGCGGCTGGGAATCTGCCTTGGCCACCGTGCTCGGGCTCTGGGGGGGTATGGATGAGTTACCATGAGCTGGGACGCAGGTCCTGGCTCCTCTTCCCTTCTCCTTGCTTTCAGGACCTGGCAGAGCAGGCAAGATGGGGAGGGAAGGCCAGCCCCTCCCAAGGATACCCAGGAGCAAGAGGGGACCCCAACAACTGCTCCCCTTCCAGGCCAAGGCTGGGACACTGATGGCGACAGTCAGTGACAGGCTGGGATTCTCACTGACCACTTCCCACCAGAGTCCTGGGGAGGGAGCGGCTGAGGTCCCAAGCCCAGCATCTCCCAGGAAGCTCTGCTGACAGGAGAGCCACCAGCACTGTGAAGCCAGGGTAAGTCTCAGAACGCAGGACTTCCCCGCCTCGCTAAACTGTGATGGCCTTTCTTGGTCTGCTTCCTGCCAGCCCCAGACAACCTGGAGACAAAGGCAGATGGTCGGGGTGGGGAGGCCTTCAGAAAGAGGGGCTGAGCTGGTGCCAGGCAGGGAGGGGGAAGGACAGTGGGAACCTGAGTGCTAGTTGGGGCAGGCTGGGGGGACCCAGGGCGCCAGGCCAGGAACTGCAGGACCAGCTGCCACCACAGGGCTCCAGGTCAGATAGACCTAGACGGGCCAGTTCCATCTCCCACTCACCTGGGGCCTCTGCAGGCCGTCCAGCCTCTCAGCCTCACTGGCCTGATCTGGACAGGGGGACAGTGACAGCACTCCTGTTCCAGTGGCCGGGAAGATAGAGACAACACAGGCGGGCTCGGATGAGCAGTGAGGGGTGTGTGAGGGGCCGCTGCATCACGGGTGGAGATGTGTTCCAAGGTCTGCTCCTGGCTTCGGGGTCCCCTGGGCTCCTCCTCACATGCTTCTCCTATTTTGCAAAACTCGGGGACCAGGAAAAAGCAGACCCCCTCCCATCCAGAAGGTCACAAGAAATGCTCTCGGGGCCGGAGCGTGCTTTCCGGGGGAGGATCCAGAGCACGATCTGTGGGCCCTGCTGGGTGGGGAAAAGGTGGCTGGTCGCAGGGGACCCTGGGCAGTGGGCAGCAAGGCTGAGCCGGGACCCAAGCCAGGAATCAGAGCCAGCTCTCAGCTTCAGCCCACTGAGGGGGCACTTCCTCAGTTCTCTGTGACAGGCGCTGTCACACCCTCGACTTCTGCATGCAGCCTCTTACCCTCCCTGCGCCCCGACTTCCCGTCTGTGAAATGGGTATCCCCCACCTTCAGGTGTGGCACCTGTTCTACAGGTAGGAGAAGAGGCCCAGAGAGAGCTACGACACCCCCCCCACCAGAGGTGACGCAGTGAGTATGTGACAGGATCCGGACGCCTTCTGCCCCAGCAGGTGCCAGACCCCAGCCTCTGGCTCACAGCCTTCCTGCAGGGGGCTGGGGGAGGCCACACAGACTTCCTGCGAACGCCCTGACTGTACTGGGAGGATCCAGTCTCTAGTATCTTCCTCTAACTTCTTGGGGAAAGGATTTTTCCATCAAAATCAGCCCCATAATTTGGTTCTATTTCTTCCACGACAGTGTAAAAATAGGACGTTCTCACCCTGACTGCAAGCTTTCAGCAAACACGGTGAAATGACATCCCTTCAGTGGCCCCTCTTCAAGATGAGACCCACCCCAGCCACGGAGTACGTGCCCCCAGTGGTGGTCACATAGCTGACATGGGGGTACAAAGGGCAGCAGCCACCTCCCTAAGCAGGGAGTGACCAGGGCAAGTGAAGCCGTGTGTGGAAGATGCCTGCCACGGTGCCCAGGAGCCCGTGCTTCCAGCCAGCTCCACAGAGAAAGGCCCCATACCCGCAAGCTCTCAGCTAGACAACTGGTCCCTGTCCCTGAGATGAGATGTCACAGAGATGACAAAGGAGTAAGAAGTGGGGGTGGTGGGAACCATCAGTTGGCATAATGGATATGTTGCTGGACTCCCAAGTAGTCGATTGTGGTTCAACTCCTGGACCCGGTGGCTTAAACTCATGCTGGGCACATGTGCGTGCATGCCCAAGATCCCGAGAGGAGAATGGAGAAGGGATTGTGGCGTGGCCATCCCCCCTGGGGGGTGATTTTTCGCTTTCTGTCTCTCTTTCTGGCAAGCACATGCGCCCTATAGCAAAAACCTCTAAAAAAAAAAATTGTCTTTTTTAATAGAGTATTCAGTAATTTGTGCTTTTTCTTTTTTCTTTTCTTTTTTTCTTTCTCTTTTTCTTTTTTAGATTTTTCCATAGGGCCTATGCACTAGCCAGCAAGAGAGAGAGACACAGAGGGGGAAAGTGAGAAATCACCCACCATGGGGGACTACCATACTGCAATCTCTTTTCCTTCATTCTCCTCTCGGGA
>NW_006206856.1:2616168-2626160 GCF_000334495.1 Tupaia belangeri chinensis
CAACTCCTGGACCCGGTGGCTTAAACTCATGCTGGGCACATGTGCGTGCATGCCCAAGATCCCGAGAGGAGAATGGAGAAGGGATTGTGGCGTGGCCATCCCCCCTGGGGGGTGATTTTTCGCTTTCTGTCTCTCTTTCTGGCAAGCACATGCGCCCTATAGCAATAAAATTTCTCCCTCCCACCCCCCCCCAATAAAAACAAGAAGTAAGGGGGGACTGGATCACCCCCAGGTATGGCACAGAGACCCTCGGGGGTCTTCCACCCCTGTCCCGACTCATGCCCCTCCTGAAGCCTCACACCTCTCCACATGTCTCTCTCTTCACTTGGTTTCATCCGTGTCCCTGCAGCTCCCCACACAGGCCTGGCCGAGCACGGGCGGCCATTGCTCAGCCCAGGCTCCTATGAGGTGGCAGGGGCACTGTTTGGCTTCCAGCTTCCCTTAGGCCCCAGCCCCACTCTGCCTCCTGCTTCTGTCCAGTCAGAGAGCTCCCAAGGCCCTGCACTCAGTTGGCTCCTGGAAGACTCATGTAGTTTCTTTCCTTCTTTCTTTTTAAAGGATTATCTGTCTTATTATTTCTTCTTCTTCAATTTGACCAGGAGAGAAAGAGAGTGAGTGAGAGAAAGAGCAAGCAGCCAGGTTTGGGACTCGAACTGTCAGTCATGTGGAAGTCCAGCACCTTAACCACCATGCCACCTACCAGCTCCAAGACTAGCACAGTTTCTATCACACCGGGGCCATAGCCATACGGAGGACACGGGGAGTGGTCCTGCCCTCTGGGGGACCAGGGTGGCCTGACAGCACAGACGGACACCTCTGTCGTGGCTACAGTGACTCATCCCCACTCTCACAGGCCTCTCTAGGGAAGGGTGCACCTCGGTACTGGCTCGGACTGACTTAGCATCTAACTGCGCCATGAAATATGGTGGGAAGAGGTCCTCAGACTTGAGTTGTAACCCCAGAGCTCCTGTCCCCAGCAGAATAGAGTCCCTGCCAGTGCCATCACCGCAGCTCACTGTCCTCTGGTCACACATTCCCTGACTGGCCTGGGACCCTCCAGCCCATCTCTGTACAGCCTATCCTGGCAAGAGCAGCCCCAGCCCTGCTTCTGGCACTGTCCACGGCCACTGCGCCCCAAGGCAGGCCCTTGTCCAGCAGAGCACCCAAGCCCCGTTTCACAGACGGGTGCTACGGCCCCCAGTCCCCAGCCAAACCGGCACACGGGAGGAGCAGCTGAGGTTCCGGCCCAGAGTGGGCGTGTCCCTGCTGTGTGGTGCTGGGTTTGGGGCTCTGCCCGTCCGAATCTCAGCCTCTGCCTCAGTGATGTCGGCGTGGGCCCGTTTTCTCAGACTCGGCTGCATTGTGCATAGCAGGTAGCGGGTGCTCGGCAAGCAGGTGTTCTCACCTCCATACCCTCCCATGCCGGTGTGCACCAGAGAGCACGGGGCACCCACCGGCTCCTCTGCTGCATCCTGAGAAGGGGCGCCACTTGTGTTGGGGAGCACCTATGGGTCCCTGTGACGGCTGAGCCCTTAAAACAGGACGACAGGTGTGGCAGGCCAAGGCCCTGGCTCCTCGTGCCCCTGAGCTTTAGTGGAGTGAGGGGCGGGTACAGGGTGCAGGCTAGCATCCTAGGCACTGTCCCAGCGAGTGCAGGGACAGTCACACCTGGAAAGGCCCCCCTGTGAGTTGCATCTCGCACCCACTAGGCCCCCAGGCCCTCCAGCTGGCTGAGGCTCCAACTCAGATCAGACCCCAGCGGCTTCCCTCCCTGGCTGCAGCTGTGGCTAGGGAGCCCTTGCAGGTGGGAATGCCTGGCCCCTGCTGTCCCAAACAAGTCTCACACAATGGGTGGTTAAGAGACCCGATAGCAGGGACAGCAGCTGAAGCTCACGTCCCACCCCAGGGCCAGCCCCGGCCACCTCAGGTTACAGCTCACAGCTCTCAGCCCCAATACGCCTGACTCCACCATTCCCACTGCCAAGGCTGTGGGCACCTGGTCAAGATGGCGGGGTTGCGGGGACTCTGAGCAGCAGGACACGGCCAGGCTGACTCCCTGGAGCAGGGAGGGAGTTGCGGGCTACCCAGAATGACTCCAGCTCTAAACCTGAGGGCTCTGCTGCTGGGCTCTGCCCTCCACCTGCCACCTGCAGCGGGAGGGATGGTTGCCTGAAACCCCAGAGAGCGGCAAGGGCGAGAGGGGGGACAGAGCAACAGCAGGAGGAGTGGGCAGGAAAGGAGAGGTGAGAGGCGCCAGGAGAGAACGCAGCCAGGATGGAGCCCTGCTGCAAGGAAACAGCAACCTAATACCAAGCCCGCAGACACCACCAGCGCTCAGCCTCTCTGGCCTGTCCAGGGCTAGAAAAGCCTCCGAGGCTTCTGTTCCCAACTGGGGCCTGGTATTCCTGCTCCAGGGAAACCCCAGAGTTCCTACACATAGGACTCTGGTCACAGTCACACAGGGCCTGATCCACTTGGTTCCAAAAGGGTCCAAATGCCAGGTCTCCCCCGTCATGGGCTTCCCACTCAGGCAGGCTTCCTCACAAGTAGACTGCACCCACATGGCTTCTCATAAGGTGCCACCAAAAGTCACACCTGGGGCCTCCCACGCGAGAGCCCTGCCTTAGCAGAGTGCCCGCTGGCCTGTGCTCTCAGTGCAAAAGCAGAGTTCCAGCCACCAAGACTCAGGCTGCCCCCCCAACCCCAGCACATTCAAACCCGGGTTCAACTGCACCACAAAGATGATGGTTTTGCAAAAGATTCCAAAACCTTGTCCAAGGTCACCTAGGGAGAACGGCAGGAAGGTTTGAAGCCCAAAGTCCTGCTCCTTTCTCCACCCGGGGGGGTCTCTCATGTGGAGCTGCACAAGATCTCAGAGAGAAGTGATGTCCTGGGACAACCCCGAGTTCCAGGGCCTGCAGCCTCACTGCCCTGAGAGGGGCAGAGCCACCTGTCAGGTGCTCGATGCAACTCATGGCCCAGGTGTGCGTCCCATGCCCCCTCACCTAGCGATGCCTGCTGCCCTCAGCGCTCGCCTGGTGGCCACCGCTTTTGGGTCTAGGCAGCCAGCGACTAGGCTGGGACCGAGGATAGCTGCTGAGCCTGCTGCCTCACTGCACACCAGCCAGGGGTCTCCCAGCTGAGGAGCCAAGAGGAAAACCACTTCCCAAGGGCGCAGCTCAGAAGAGGCAGAACAGAGGGACCAGCAGATGGTGTAATGGTTATGTTGCTGGATTTCCACATGTTAACTGAGGTTTGAGTCCCAGATCCAGCGGCTTAAAACTCATACCAGGTTGGGGCTGGCAGGTGGCGTGGTGGTTAAGGTGCCAGACTCCCACATGGCCAACTGTGGTTCAAGTCCCAGATTTGGCGGCTTTCTCTCTCTCTCTCTCTGGTCAAGTTAAATGTTAATAATAAATTAATTAAATTAAATGATTTTTAAAAAACTCATGCTGGGTGCATGTGCATACATGCTCATAATCCCAAGAGAATGGAGGAGAAGGAATTGTGGCATGGCCATCCCTCCTGGAGGTGATTTCTCACTTTCTGTCTCTCTGTCTCTCTGGGGAGTTGATGCACCCTATAGCAAAAATCTCTCTCCCTAAAAATAAAAAAAAAGAGAGACAGAATAGAGGCCTCTGTGGTCATGGAGACCAAACCCTACCTACACAGCCTGAACAGTCCAGGTGACCCAGCAGCACGCCAGCAATGGTGCTGCACACCTCAAGGCCTCCTCCTCTATAGGGGTCCCTCCACAGCTTGCCAAGGTCTGTCGAGATGTTGAGCCACTAAGACCAGCCACATCCTGCCAGGACAGGTCTGTGCGTGGGGAAGGGGCACTCCATGGCAGCCCAGGCATGCCATCACAACCCCTCCTGCCATCTGCATCCTTCTCAGACCACAGGTCTGGATTAAAGCTGGCAGCCTCTTCCAGGAAACCCTCCCTGGTTGACTCGGCCCAGATAATTTGCTCTCGTCCACTCACCAGCCTGACTCCCTGTCTGTGGCACTCTGGGTCTGCCAGGCAGGGCCTATCTGAGACTCACAAGGCCTCAGACGACCACCCGACCTCTCTAAGCGGCCCCACAGCCGTCATGTCCTCCTGTGGGGGCCTCCTGGAACTGCCACGTCCATCTGCGGTCACAGAGTTCTGTATGAAGCGGGGAACTGAGTAGACGGAGGCAAACTCCGTCAGCATTGCTCCGGACCCAGGGGGGGGGGGTGCCAGGCTCCCAGCGGAGCGCTGGAGGATAATGCCAGCATTCTTCCAGCAGGAAAGTCCCAAAGACCCTCCCATATCCCCACAGGCTCCCACGAGGAGTGGAATGACTTAGAAGCTAACGCTGTGAAAGCAAACCGCCTTGGTTCATACACTAGCCGAGCCTCTAGCCCTAGCCAGCTGTGAGCCCTGGGCCAGTCACTGACCTCTCTGAACCTCGGTGTACTCGCACCAGCCCAGCCCCCAGCCTAGCCAGCTGTGGGCCCTGGGCGAGTCATTGGCCTCTCTGAACCTCGGTGTACTCATCCATAAAATGGAAACAACACGTGCCGTGCACTGGGGACACGGCCTGCCAGTCAGAACACGCTGGAAAACTGTTAGCTGTTTACGGGAGAATGAGAACCCATGGCACCAAGACGTGAAGCCCAAGGAGCTGGCACCAGCTCCTGGATGGTATGGGAAGAGGATTCTGGGCGCCCTAGCAGAGGGGATCCTGATGTAGGCTGTGAGCTATGGGCAAGGTCGGCCAGGCGTGGTAGGATGCCTCACAACACAATCAACCTTGAGCTAAAATTCCACTATTTGTATTTCATAGGGTTTAAATTCCTGCCCAGGGTGCTTATTTTAAAATGCAAATTATTGGGCTGGCCCCATAGCCTACTGGTTAAGAGAGCGGAACCCCACGTGGCCAACCATGGTTCAAGTCCTGGCTTTAATGGCATGAAAGACACACATGTACGTGTGTGAGCATGCCCCAAATCCTGACGAAACAGAGCAAGGACTGTAGTGTGACCACGCCCTATTATGGGGTGCTTTCTCTCTGTCTCTTGGAAGTATATACACCCTGTGACAATTAGAAAATGAAACAATCAGTCAAATGAGAGCAATCTACCGCTGGCAGTTCAGAAGGCTCCATCAGCGAGGTAGCACTCAGATCCTTTTTAAACTTTATTTATTGTTACTATTATTTTTAAATTTGCTATAAGGCACATGCGCTCATCAGAAAGAGACAGAGAGATGGGAGTCGGGGAAGTAGGAAAGCACACCACCATGTTCAGGACTCGAACTGTGGTCAGCCACATGGGAGTCCAGCACTCTAACCACCACGCCACCCACTGGCCCCAGCACTCAGATTCCTTCTTCTGGGCAAGGGACAGCCTGGGTGTAGTGAAACTGTCTCCAGAGCCCTGGCTGCACAGGGTCACCAACCTTGCTGCATACCTTTGGACCTGTGGACTCAGTAACCAGCGGCCCTGCACAGGCTGACCTGACCGGTCTGGAGACGACAGGTAAGGAAGTGACGGCTGCCAAGTGAGAAGGGGCCTGGCTCCTGGCAGCCCCACCCAGCCTCAGATCCAGCTCAGCAGCACCAGCCCCGACAGGCCAGCCCCACCCAGGAGCGCTGGGCACCGTCCCGTCACCAGGCATGTGAGGCACCCGGGTTACTGGGACCTGGGCCCATGCCCCCAGTTTTGCACTCAGTCCATTCTGCCTTCCTTTGGCATTCTGGTTGGTGAGATGCCCTGTCTACTACTCAGAGGGGCCTGGACAGCAGGCAGGGGAGAGGTGGCCCCCTGGGCCAGCCACTCCTTTCCCCAAGGCCTTCCCCAAGGGTTGTCTGAGGGCAATGAAACACCTCACTTCCACTGTGAATTCCCAAGCCTCGGCACAAGAGAAACAGGACTTCTCTGTGGCTTATCTCTGAACTGTGGCCAGAGAGCCAGGTGGAGGAGAAACGTGGAAACACCCCAGCTCCCAGTATTCCTTCTAAAGCTCAGAGGGGCAGGAATACGGTTAATTTAAGCATTTGTGAGCCCTTAAGGTATGCCAGGGCCTGGACTAAGGTGCTACAGTGGAGCGTTAGTTTAAAGGGGGGATATTATAGCTTTAGAGGCTAATAAAGATACTGCCAGCAACCCTAGACAGCTTCCTGGAAGAGGAGGCATTAGGGCTGAATCGTAACAGATGAGAAGGGATTCCTCAGAAGGAAAGATGTTTTTAGGACAGACAAGGCAGGTAGGCTGGTCTGGAGAGACCTCAAAGGTTAAAGGCCATACTTAGAGGCTAAAATGTGTACAGTTGAGTCCTCGAATCCTGCTAGGAGCTGAGGCGGGGTCTCCAGAGCTTACTCTCCCTCTGTCAGAAGAAACTGCCCTTTTCTGTGTTGCACTTCGGAACCTCACTGAGCCACGCACAAAGCACACAGGGCAGCCTGGCTCACGGCAGCCACGTGGCTCCAAGGGGAAGGGGACTGTCCCAGGCAGGCTCCCCAGAGCCTGGGGACCAGAGAGAGGATGCTCGCTGCAGAGACTCAACCAGACAAACCTGCAGGGGTCTCTGGGGCCCATAGCTCCACCACCCCACCACTCTGCTCTTCTCAACAGAGAAGGGAGGAAGAGAGGAGACTTGGGAGCCCAGACGGGAAGGGCCCCCAGACAGCAGAAGCAGGAAAGAAGTCTCCTCCCCCGTGCAGACCGCAGTGTCTCCTCAAGGCCCCATTTGGAAGTCGTGAGGGCATGGTCACCTCTGCCCACCTGGAAGCAGATGAGGGGGTGAGCAGGAAGTCTCGGGGGAGGGAACTCTGGCCTCTGCTGACCCCTCCCCAGTCGAGCCGTGTAATTTCTGACCACTCACCCCAGGACCCGATTTTCAGGAATGAGAAGCTGGGTCTTAGGTACAGGGGGTGACTGGAGGGTGACAAACCTGCAGGGCTGTGCCCAGTTGGAGGTGAAACAGAGGGAAACAGGGATAAGCAAGCAAGAGGCCAGCAGGAAGGACAGGTGCTGGAAGACAGCCTGCCCTGCGTGCCCTCGGCTGAGGCAGGTCGCCTCCGGTCCCCACCGAGAGGAAAGCAGTGAGAACCTGGGGTGCAATGAGAGAAGGACAGCCGTGCGTGTGTGTGAGCGAGGCCAAGATGGGCCAGTGGGTGGTCAGGGGCTAGAGGAAAGGGGAAGAGGCCCAGCTCCCAGGGAGGAAGGCGGCTGCTCCTCTCGGGTCCCCACAGAACAGCAACAGCCACAGCGACAGTGACCACAGTGCTTCCTGTTTTACAAGTGCCTACTGCACACCAGGCTTCGTGTTAAGCACCATGACCCACGTTGGGAAATGGGGCCGAGAGGGCGGGTATGGAGAGATGGGCAGAGATGGCCTGAAGGAGCTCAGGCCATGGCAAGGACAGGCCAGGAGGTAGCCTGACCTCTAGCTCTGGGGACCAGACACAGAGACTGTGACCATCACTTACTCTGAGCAGGCCCAGCTGGGGAGAGAGCCGGCAGAGGCAGGGAGAGGATTCGAACCCACTCATGAGCTGGCTGAGCTCCCTGGACCCGGGCCTGCTCCTGTGCTTAATCCACAGGTCCTGGCCCTCCTGAGCCGAGGGCGGAAGCTGTACGTGGGAAAACATCTCCCGGACAAGGCCACAGCGGCCATGCACAGCGCCAGCTCCGCAGTTCGGCTAGAGGTGGTGCTGGCCCATGGTGGGAGGTCTGAGGGCCTGCCTGGCTGGGTAGGGACTTCCTAGGCTTGGTCACTGGGGAGGCCAAGGACAGGAAGGTGCTGAAGTGAGGCCACATCTAATCCATGTCCTGCTCGAGGCCGATTTAGGGGGAGGTCGTAAAGGTCCCCAGCCAGTGTCCCAGCCAGGGACACTGGCTCACCCATAAAGCCTAGAGGGGTACTGAGGGGAACCCACTTCAGGCCTGTCCCAGTTCCCGGAATAGAACAACGTGAGTGCTGAGGCCCTAGATTCAAGGGTACTGTGGAAGTTACTGAAGTCAGAGGTCCCCCCAAGTCACTGTCAGACACAGCACTCTGGGGAAAGGGCCTGGCCCTGCTTAAAGTTGATGCTTCCTGGGCCACCAGCTCCAACCTCCCGCTTAGCCCTCCTCGCTCACGCCACCTGGACGCCAGGGGCTGGGCAGGGCTCAGTCCTGGCTCACAGGTCCACAGCCTGGGAATCGGGAAGGGGTTCTCCAGCCTCAGGCAGCCCTTTGCCCACCCAGACTGTCAGCCCCAGCCCAGGTGGAAGGGCTGACAGCCCTGGGAGGTGGGTGCGCTCTCACTGCTCACCCCCTGACCCTCACCCACCCTCAAAAGAGCACCTTTTCCCTGAAGGACTCAGAGAACCCCTTCCTGGGGCTCCAGAATGCCCCCTCCCCCATTCCACTCCTGAAAGCTTTATGGCCCAGCCCCATCACCCAGCCCAGTCCTCCCTCGGTCACCTCATGATCCACTCCAAGGCCACCCCGGGGGGATGACCTCTTCTGTGGACAGAGAAAGTGGACAGTGTCCCAGAGAAAGCACGGATGCTGGCGCCTGTTCTGACACACTTACAAATCCTGAACCCTGAATAAATAATACCGCAGCCCCTCCAGGCCTGTGCCCAGCCCTGTACTGAGCACTCTGCACACGCAATCTCATTTTAACTCACATCGAACCCTCATCTCACCCCCCTGAACAGAGGCCGAAACTTAGTTTCGAGGGTCCAGGACAATTAAGTGGGGATATCCATTGTATCTACCCCGCAGAGTCATTCAGGAAGACTACATGACATGCCCAGTATGATATTTGCCACTCATTAGATATCAGCCATTAAAAAAAGGCCCAGGATATTGTCCAAGTTCACAGAGCTGACCAACATAGGGTAGAGCTTAGAGCCACTTTGCAGGATGCCGCACTGGGCTCCTAACTGCAGCTGCTATGCAACAGGAACCTCCCTCCCTGCCACGCTCTACCCATCAGGTGGCCACTAGCACAAGCTTCAGGTGAGTATAGATGCAAGGGATTCTGGGTATGGGGTGGGGCCTGGGTCCAAAACTATATGCTGTAAGCCAGGGCTAGGTGACTAAATCAGCCCCCGAACCTCCCGATTCTACCTCTATCAGTGGGCCAGCGCCCCAGGGAGCCTCTCGTGTGACATGGGTACATAGATGGTGGCAGGGAACCAGGGCAGCTCAGGCTTGGAGAACAGCCTGCTCTTTTCTACAAGGGGCCAGTGGCTCATCAGGGGCCCACCAGCAGCCTCCCATCCACAGGTGTGATGGGCATCAGCCTTGCCCACTGGCCAGCCTGGGAGGCAGGAACCCCAGGGAGGACGTAGCCCTATCCCAAGCATGGTGGGGGCTCAGCCTCGGGCAGAAGGAAACACGGACCCATCCCAGTCAGGAGTTCTTGAGGAAAGGACAGCCAAGCTGAGCGAGGCCCCTTGGGCCTGAACACATAGAGCCAGGAGCCGCTCCCTCCTTACTTCCAGATCCAGCACTATGCATGTGACTCCACCCCTTCTCATGGGGACACCCTGAGCTTGGCCAGCCCAAGCCTCAGTTTCCCCACGTGTAAAGCAGAGAGGGCCAGGGACCTGACCTTGCAGGAGAGTATGAGGATGAACCATGATGCTGAGTGCAGGAAGTCTAGCAGGGGCCCAGGACATGGCCAGCACCCACAGGCATGTCACCTGATCGCCCCAGGCTTCGGGATCGGTCACTGACCTTCATGGCACACTTCTGCCCGGTGCTCCGATGGAAGCACTCCAGCACCTTGCCATTCACGCCCAAGCCCAACACCTGCTTGGACAACTGGTAGTCATCGGTCACAGCATACTTCTTGGGCTCCAGCCGCCCCCCGGGGACCGGAGGGGGCGCAGGGCTCCCCTGCTCCTCTGCTGTCTCGCCATCCATGGCCCATGCGGGGCGCTCAGAGGTGGCCCCAGCCTGGCGTGTCCAGAGAGACACCTGAGGAAAAGGGAAGGAGTGAGCCTCGCACAGACTCTTCTAGA
>NW_006206856.1:2626961-2656352 GCF_000334495.1 Tupaia belangeri chinensis
GAAAGAGTGAGCCTCGCCCAGACTCTTCGAGGGCACCCCAATCTTGACGGCCCTGAGACGGGCTGGGCTGCGGGCCTGGGACAGGCTTGAATGTGGGGCGAACCTCCTGAGAGCGCGGATGCGGGCAGGGGGCGGTGGTCTCGCGGTCGGGCAACAGCCAGGCCCGCCCGAGCACGTGTCAAGGGGGAAGGGGCCGAGAGCCAGGTGGCCGCGAGGTCCCAGGAGCCGGCCGCAGAGGGAGCCCGGGGGACGCGGCGTACCTGGCGCGGGAGCGCTTGGCGGCAAAGCACCTGTGGCGCCGACGAGGGGCAGGGACGGCGGTCGCGGGAGCGGGTGACCGCGGAGCGCCCAGGGCCGAGAGTTGCGCGGCCGGCGACCCACGTGACGCCCCTCCCGAGCGTCAGCCAGGCTTGGGGCCCCGCTAGGTCAGCCTTAAAGGGCCAGGCGGGCCCGGGCTGAGCCCCTGGCGAGCCCCGCCCCGGAACAGGGAGAAGGGGGCGTGGCTTTCCGAGGGGGCGGGAACCTCCCCGGCTTCCCGGGAGACTCCTGCACTAGCTGTCCCGGGCAGAGCCAGCAGCAGATTGTACCTGCAACCTCGAAAGTGACAGCGCGGGACGTCTTGTTTTTCTTAAAGTATCCGCTTGAGTCGGTGTTTTCTTTGCACGCTGCCAGGATGCCCTCCAGGATGGCTTGCTAGACTTCCGACTTCCCTAGCGGTGGCCAACCGCCAGCAAACCCAACTTCTTTCTTATTGCTAAATGCGGACGGAAGTGGCATCTCACTGCTATTAATAGACTCGCGACTGTCTAGTCCCTGGTGGCTCTGGGAGTCTCTCTCGGTCTAGGGACTTTCCTGTGTCTCTCCTGCTCATTTCTTTGGCTCATTTAACCCCCTTGTCGTGCAGACGAGGGGACTTCAAAAGTTCACCCCTCTCCCCCCAAAAAATGGAATTCAAATACAAGTCTATTTTGGTACAAAGAGAGAGAGACAGAGAGAGAGAAGTCTATGTATACATTTTTATAATACTGATTTTCCACGAAGTTTTTAAAGACCCCTGGTAGAGAGTCCTTGGACTAAAAATCCTGAGTTCCCATTTGGTCATACCCATCAACTTTTCACTTTATGGTTTGGACTTTTAGGGTCGTGTTTAAAAAGTCTCCGCTTCTCTCCCCAGTGACAATTTTCAGCGTTGGAGTCCTCTCTTCCAAATTTGGATCTTTACCTCATTCTCAGCACTTCCTACCGCACACGTTTGGAGAGTTTTTCCAACACAGGCTGTTAACCCTCATTTTACAGATGAGGAAATTGAGACACACTCCCCACCACCACCAGAAAGGAAACAACTTGTCTAGAGCCACAGGCGGCTGCCTCCCGGGACAAATCTGCACTAGTCCCTAACGTCCCCCACCCTCCCGCCCCGGAAGCTCAGGGACCAGAGCAAGGTGGCAGGCTGGCACCGGGAAGGTGTGGCACAGGGCAAGATCTCAGCGCGGGCCTCTGCTGTCATCTAGAGTCCATCAGCAGTACTGCAGGTACTGCGACCTTGGTCCCACCCAGAGCATCCTGGAATTGTCCTACTCCTGGCTTCGAAATTGGGGCCCCAAGAACACCTTCTTCCCAACCCGCCGCACACATGTACACACAGACAGACACACAGACACACTTAGACTGAACTTCCGGGTTCATCAGAGCTCCTGTACATCAGGAACTTATGCCTCTTCTTCTCCTGCCTCCTGGGTGCTGATGCCAGTTCCCTGAGGAGTGAGTGGAGAATGAGTGAAGACGTGCTACAACCACTGGCAGGCACACTCTGTGCAGGCGTTAAGCGAGCCCTGCTGTTTGGGGGCTGTGCCTTTGTCTCCTCCATACGACCTTAGGGCTGGCAGCTTGGAGAAGCAGGACCCTCAGACAGCCTCCACTGACCACTGAGCCGTCTTTGCAGATCAGTGGCTGGGTAGGTGCTCCGCCAGGGGCCCCATGCCCTCACCGAGAACGAGGGAGAGAATGTGTACTGATCCTTTCTGGTCCACACTATAGACACACAGGACAAACAAGCCCAGGGAGGTCAAACATCCTGCCCCAGGTCCACAAGCATCCTGGTCCCATGACAGAGCCCCCATTCCAAACCCAAGGCACAACCTCGGGTCCTCCCTGCCTCCCTACACATATGCAGACATGCACATGCACACACACATTTATACATTGCACACAGACCTGATTACATGTGGGCATGCATGTCCACATGCATGCATGCACACCCCCACTCATGCCTAGCTGCACCCGGGATCAATGTGCCTGAGCCCCGCTTGGGAATTCGATCCAGGTCTCAGAGCCTTGGAAGAAGCCCTGTATTAAAGTTTGCCCCCCAAAGGTTCGTGTTTTTGATTTTGCATGTTCCCTAAAAATTCATGGCTTGAGATTTGATTGTATTGTGAGGGTGTTAAATGAAAACTTCATTTCTTCATGAGACTTTTTGGCATTCGGATGGGTCCCCCGTGGTTGAGTTTAGGGGCGTATCTGAGAAGAAATGAGGCAGAGAGAAACACATGGGTACAGGCCGTGCTCTGCTCTGCTTTGAGTTCTACCTTCTGCTGTTTTGTGGTGACTTTCAACTTTCCAGCCACCAGAATTGTGAGTTTTATGAATAAGCCTCTGTTTTCTTTATAACTCATCAGTCTCGGTCATTACTCTTAGCAACGCAATAACTGACTAAGACACTCTGTGTGATCCAGAAGCTTCTACTGCTGGGAGGCTGCCCCCTCTGGAGGCAAGCAGTGAACCTGATGGTGATAAAGTCTCATTTTGGATGACCAGTGTTCCATGCGTGAGCAGGGGGCCAGTGGGGGAGGAAGGAGCTGGGTCCTTATCCCAGCCAAGGGAGAAGCCCATACTCCATGAGAAAATGTATGAGAGAAGAATTTTTAAAGTCACAATCAGGGCTAAATTCCCCATTATATACAAGGTTCCAAGTAGCTACACCGTTTGTCTATACCTTGAACAACTTTTCCTCCCAATCAGTCCCTACACCAAGTCCATTATAACATTTATTACATATTTTAATCACTAGTTTGTCAGTCTCCCACTAGCCTACGGGCTCCTTGAGAGCAAGGGTTGTCTTCACTCTGCCTTTAAAAAGTATACACAGGTACCAAGTTATTTACTTAATGAGCAATGCATCTATTCAAACGATAAGCATTTGTCCATAGTTACTGAGAATTGCTAAATATCCTAGTCTGTAGTTGGTTTAAAATCATCAAACTTAATCAAACTTATACTAAGACTGACTTAGCATGTGTTAAGTCATTTTTTAAAAATTGCAGCTCTGGAGCCGTCAGGTGGCATGGTGATGGAAGGCACTGGATTCCCGTATGGCTGGCCACTGTTCTAGCCCCGGACCTGGCAGCTTGCTTTCTCGCTTTCCTTTCCTCTCTGTCTGGTCAAACTAAAAAATAATAATAGCAAATGGAATTAAATAAATAAACATTTTTTAAATGTTTAAATTACAGCTCTGAGGCATTTCATTGTAAAAAGTTGATACTCACATACATAAACTAATATGAACTTAAAATCATACATTTACTTCATTTTTTAGCTTGACCTTCTAGTAAACCTTTAGCTTCATTGATTCTGGCTGCTATAGAAGGAGATCCTCCTTCATCTGGATGATTTAAAAGCCTAATTCTCCAATAAGCATCTCTTATTTTTCCTTTATTAGCAGTAGGGCTTACCCCTAATATTAATGTTGCTTCCCATTTTGTCATTCTGAGTTCAAATCCACCTCCGTAATAGCCACCACTGAAAGCAGATTTCAGTACACTTGGAAAAACTTGTTTTATTTTATTTATTTATTTATTTTTTTGAGAGGTTTTCGCTATAGGGCGCATGCGCTCGCCAGACAGACAGAGAGAGCCATAGAGACAGAAAGCGAGAAATCACCCCCCAGGGGGGATGGTCACACCGCAATCCTTTCTCTTCCATTCTCCTCTTGGGATCTTGGGCACGCACGCACACGCGCCCGGCGTGAGTTCTAAGCCACCGGGTCCAGGACGCGAACCGCGGTCAACTACGTGGGAATCCAGCGACATAGCCATTACGCTAACTGCTGGTTCCCAAAACTTGTTTTACTTGAGACTCCATGGCTTGCAAAACATAACGACCTGCAAATCCAGCTGCAGCAATGGTCAGTCCAGCTGCTACCACTGTACTGGCGCCTGGAGCCTGTACCCACCCACCCAGATCCCCAGAGGAGAGTGTAGGAGAAGGGGCCACAAGGCCATCTCCCCAGGCAGGTGATTTCTCACTTTCTGTCTGTCTCTCTGCCTCTCTGGTGAGCCCACACGCCCATGGCTCCAGCTCTGGCTCAGCTTCCCTGCATGCACTGTGAGCACGGTTCATCCCAGCTCCGATTTTTTTTTTCCTTAAAAATGGAGTTAGGAGGGGCTGGCAGGTGGCATGGTGGTTAAGGGCACTGGATTCTGGATTCCCACATGGCTGACCGTGGTTCAAGTCCCAGACCTGGTGGCTTGCTTTCTCACTCCCCCCCTCCCATTCTGTCCTTCTCTGTTCAGGTTAAAATAAGTTAATTAATTAATTAAATTTAATTTAATAATTCTTTTTAAAAAATAGAGTTGGGGGGACCAGCAGGTGGCATGGTAGTTGGGGTGCTGGACACTCCTACATGGCTGACCATGGTTCGATTCCCGGACCTGGTGGCTTGCTTTCTCACTTCCTCTCTCTCTCTCTCTCTCTCTGTCTCTCTGTCAAATTAAAAATAAATGGATGAATAAATAAACTTTTTTTAAAAAATGGAGTTAGGAGCCTAGACATCGTGGTACAACCATAATACCAGTACCCTGCAACCCTGGATGCCATATGGCTGGCTGTGGGTTTGGATCCCTGGGTCAGCTTGAAAACGTGCCAGCTGTGTGTATGCACCCAGGATCCTGAGGAGCTGGATGGCTGGGGAGAGGGGAGCACGTATGACAAGACCCTGTCAAGAGTTCTTCTTTGGCTCTTTCTCTTGCACTATCACTGAAAAAAATGTTGCTTCTTGTAATGAATTGAACCACAGGAGTGTGGGAAGTGAGCAGTGGTGATGCCCATCCACTCCTGTCCCACAACCAGCGCGCACGTTCACACAGCACACACGTTCCCCCAGGAGTCCACCACAGATGGGGGTTTTGCAACTGCCTGCTTAGCCCACGACAGCCAGCACATGTGGTCCCGTTGGTGCTCATGTTCCAGACACCACCTGCCACATCCACCTTCACATTGCTGGGGCCGTGAGCGAGTGGCTGAGCCGCGCAGGGTGGGCAGGGAGCAGAGTCTGTCACATAGCCCTCCACACAGCGGGGTGAACCAGGGACTGAGACCAGGGCCTTTGAAATGGTGAGAGTGACATGGGGGCCCAGGGAGCGCCTGAGTGAGAGGGGCTGAATACCCCCCACACGCTCACAATACATGTGGACTGTCCTTCAGGGAAAGTGGAGGCTGCACATGGTGAGAGGATCGAGACCAGAGCCAGGCTTTGAGGATGGTGCTGCGTGTACTCTTGTGTCTCAATTATGATTGCTCTGGGGAGGGGCAAGGGCAACCCCTGAGATGAATGGGGGCTTTGCCATGGTAGCTGCTGGCCTCAGGCCTGACCCGTCTGGGCTCACCCGTCCTGTGTTGTCTGTAGTGTGGCCTTGAAAGGAAAGGATGGGTATTCTGAAGACTGGAGATTCGGCTAGTGAGGCGATGAGAGGGAGCACCTCTGGGTGGCAGTGTAGGCCCAGCAGTCACAGCGGAGCTCGCTGAGAGCAACCCAGCAGGAGAGACAAGAAGATGGCCCTAGTACCCACAATGCCAGAGGCGGCAGGAACCTGGGCAGAGCAGGGTGTACCGCTGTCACCCACATGCAGGTGAGGTGCACAGTGCTTTCAAGGCTGCAAAAGGTGATTGGAGGGCGTAAACTCTTGGAACTCTTTGGTTTGGGCACAGAACTGTCTAATCACTGAGCTCCCTAAGGGATGTGACCAGGGGACACCCATGGCATTCTGACATTGGCCTGGGAGCAGGGAGGTGTCACTGAGGACCTTAATGCTGGATCCTGAAGGAGGCCTAGGAGTTGGCAGGTAACCAACACCTGGAAAATGGGGGGAGGGGTGTAGGGCCCTCGCTTTCTGTCTGTCTCTCTCTGTCTTTCTGGCGAGCGCACGCGCCCTATAGCAAAAACTCTTCCAAAAACAACAAAAAAGGATACTTCATTGTCTCTCCATTGGAAATAACTGGTAGTAGAGAAAAGTTCCTGTTAGTTGTATAGTGTTAAAGAACAGTACTATTTTAGTTTTGCAATATATTGCATTTGCTGGTGCTATTTTACACAGTTGAGGCAACAGCTTTGCAAAAAAAATATGAAATAATAAAATATTCAGTTTCTTCATTAAAAAGAAAAAAAGAAGTCACCCCGCAGAGGGGATGGCCATGCCACAACCCCTTCTCCATTCTCCTCCCAGCATCTTGGGCATGCATGCACACAAGCCCAGCGTGATTTTCAAGCAACTGGGTCTGGGTCTCAAACCATGGTTGGCCATGTTGGAGTCCAGCAATGTAACCACTATGCCATTTGCTGGATCCATGACTTCTCATCTTAACAAATGATTTTTTTCCCTATTTCAGAGGGTTTTGCTTTCAGGTCCCCTTTGTCTTCTGCCCCATACTGGACCCTTCCTTACTGTGGAATGTGAGGACCCCACTGGGCCACCTCTCCAAATGCCCTCTCTCTCCCAGCCTTCTGGCCCAAGGGTTTGGAGGAGGTTCACACTCACTATCCATTCCTAGGTGCTCTTGGTGAGTCAGCGAAATGAAAGGTGTGAAGAGAGTCGTGGTAGTAGGAATGTGGGCTTCTGACTCAGAGTGGGGCTCAACTCTGGTCCTTGCATTTCATCACCTGGAGCTCTGGCTTCTCATCTGCATAATGGGGACAATGCCCATTGCTGAGGATCACAAGTAGCAAGTACTTTGTGAAGATGGGAGCGGATTGGAGGGCGTAAACTCTTGGAACTCTTTGGTTTGGGCACAGAACTGTCTAATCACTGAGCTCCCTAAGGGATGTGACCAGGGGACACCCATGGCATTCTGACATTGGCCTGGGAGCAGGGAGGTGTCACTGAGGACCTTAATGCTGGATCCTGAAGGAGGCCTAGGAGTTGGCAGGTAACCAACACCTGGAAAATGGGGGGAGGGGTGTAGGGCCCTCGCTTTCTGTCTGTCTCTCTCTGTCTTTCTGGCGAGCGCACGCGCCCTATAGCAAAAACTCTTCCAAAAACAACAAAAAAGGATACTTCATTGTCTCTCCATTGGAAATAACTGGTAGTAGAGAAAAGTTCCTGTTAGTTGTATAGTGTTAAAGAACAGTACTATTTTAGTTTTGCAATATATTGCATTTGCTGGTGCTATTTTACACAGTTGAGGCAACAGCTTTGCAAAAAAAATATGAAATAATAAAATATTCAGTTTCTTCATTAAAAAGAAAAAAAGAAGTCACCCCGCAGAGGGGATGGCCATGCCACAACCCCTTCTCCATTCTCCTCCCAGCCTCTTGGGCATGCATGCACACAAGCCCAGCGTGATTTTCAAGCAACTGGGTCTGGGTCTCAAACCATGGTTGGCCATGTTGGAGTCCAGCAATGTAACCACTATGCCATTTGCTGGATCCATGACTTCTCATCTTAACAAATGATTTTTTTCCCTATTTCAGAGGGTTTTGCTTTCAGGTCCCCTTTGTCTTCTGCCCCATACTGGACCCTTCCTTACTGTGGAATGTGAGGACCCCACTGGGCCACCTCTCCAAATGCCCTCTCTCTCCCAGCCTTCTGGCCCAAGGGTTTGGAGGAGGTTCACACTCACTATCCATTCCTAGGTGCTCTTGGTGAGTCAGCGAAATGAAAGGTGTGAAGAGAGTCGTGGTAGTAGGAATGTGGGCTTCTGACTCAGAGTGGGGCTCAACTCTGGTCCTTGCATTTCATCACCTGGAGCTCTGGCTTCTCATCTGCATAATGGGGACAATGCCCATTGCTGAGGATCACAAGTAGCAAGTACTTTGTGAAGATGGGAGCGAGTATCACTGCTCAGCCCCAGCTACCTGGTACTCTACCTTCAGATTAACTCCAGGTGTTCAGAGTTCCAAGTCTCTCCTAGTATTATTTGAGGGCCCGCCAACTCAGGGACAGTATTCTCTGGGATCTGACTGTCCCCGACTGCCTCTTCAGGTTGGTATTCACTTTTTCCTGAGAGGCGAGGCTGCCAGAGGCCAGCGCTGGCGAGACTGCATGGTTCCGCCTGACGCAAATTAGATGTGCCTTCTCTCCTGACTCTAAGTAAACAATCTTGCCTGGATCCTTTTGGTTGTTATGATGGCAGACTCAACCCCAGGGACTTGCTTATTTTCTGGGTCCACCCTCTGCACTCCACCCCTCACCTGTGTCCTTTTCCAGACCCCACCCCATGCCACCTACCTCCCCCGCACCTCACAGGGTACTGGGGGCCAGGCGCGGCACCACGAAGGCGCTTGCACACTCCGAGTCTGTCTTCGGGGAGCGCCAGCAGGGAGGACAGACCCAGGACCTCGCCCCCGCGCTGCCACTGGCTCGAGGGTGAGATAAGGGGGCCGGTCCCAAGAGACGCGGAATGCCGGAAGGCAATCTGGCCTTGGGTTGCCAGAGCGCAGGCCCCTCCTTAACCTCCCCTAACCTGGTTTTTCCCTACTGGTCTCTCGGACCGCCCCTCTTGTGACGTAATCCTGGGTCCACGCTCTGCGATTGGTCCTCCCCGGCCACTCGGCTCCACCTCCTGCTCTACTATTGGTCTGCTAGCGGGGCCCCGCCTAGTTTTCCTGGAAAGTTCTTGGAAATCTGTCAAAGGTGTTTCCTTTCACTGCCGGAGGCCCCAGACGCTGGTGCCGGTGCCCGAAACCTGCGCCCCCACACCCCTCCGGGCCTCACTGCGCAGGCTGTGGTTCTAGGAAGTCGCCGCTTCCGGGAAGGGCTGGAACGCGGCGGACAAAAGACAGCCAGTGCGACCCAGGAGCCTGCCCTGCTCGCACTCTCCCTCCGCTGTCACCACTCCGGAGCCGCCTCTGCCACTGCCGCCACTGCCACTGCCGCCGCCGGGACATGGTCCTCTGCGTTCAGGGGTAAGCGCTTCTCTCCGTCCGCTGCCAGCTTCCGCGCTGGCGCATCAGAGAGCTCGGGCCTCGTGCTAGCTGCGGGTCATTGGGAGGGCTTGGCGGGCCCGAGGTGACCGAGTGCTGAAGGACCTTGGGAGTGCGGCACTGTATAGGACTGTGACACCCGTCACCGCGCGCGCGCACACACACACACACACACACACACTCACACTCACCTCTACTCGCACCTGAGTTGGGGAACGGCGCTGGCCAGCGAAGGACTCAGACGGGATTCTCGCTGGAGCAGGTGGACTCCCGGGGAAGGGAGGGAAGGTTGGCCTCCTAGACGTGACTCACCAGCCCAGACCCCAGCGCTCTCCCCTAACTTACTGTCTGGCCTACTGGTGACCTTGGGCAGCCCCTACCTTTCTGCCCCAGTGTCTCCTCTCCTGCCCCGGGCTAGCAGTTAGGCTTTTCTTGGGCCGCCAGCTGGGAGCTCTCTCCCCAGGCTTGCACCAGAAAGCAGCCACTCTGGGAGAGCCTGGGTTGACCTGATCCTGTCTGGGGCACCCCATAGTCCCCTCAACCCTCTGCTCAGCTCAGTCTGGGATCCCAGTATGCGAAGGGCCTTGGTGCCTGTCTCCCTTTTTCAGAGACTTGTGTGGGGGTCGGGGAAGGAGGGGTGCTGGTAAGACCGCCTTGGCCTCGGCTGAACATCCTTGGCACGTCCACGCCACCCTGAGCCTCAGCACCCTCCTGAACCCGTTGCTCTCACGCTGATCTGACAGGAGTGCAGGAAGCTCCAAGGATGGAGGAAGGAGGAATAAGTGCGTGTTCCACGCCCAGGGAGGGCTGAGTGGCCCAGTGGCTGCTGTTATCAAAACTGGCGTGATGCCAAGGGAGGGAGGGTGCAAGGTGGGGCCAGGCCCAAGTGCCCCTTGCTCGGGCAGGGCTCGGTCCAGAGACAAGGACTTGGAGGTTCCGGGAAGACTGCTCCCTCACTCATTCCTTCCTCCTCTCTGAATATGGGGTTCCTGAAACCTGCCCTGACCACTGCCTTCCTTCTCAGGAACACCCCATCCCCCTTTCTGGGCTGTCATAGCCACTTTCACTTTTTCCTAGCCCCCTCGGAAACTCAGGGTCAGTCTTAGGTGTTGGTTTTTAATAGACCCATCCCCCCACTGCACACACACAGCCACAGAACAGCTGGTGCCCTCCTGGGTTGGAGGGCACGTCTGGGCTGTCAGCTCTGCTCAGGGGGTTCCCCTTAGGAACTCCCCCAGGGCTGAGCTCACCCCACTGGCATGTGTCCACAGACAGGACTGTCAGGCTTCACAGCAGACACACACAGGTACCTGGAACACCGCCCTCACCATGACGATGACACAACTATGGACAAACCCCTGCCCAGAAACACAGTCACTCATCAGGAGCCTGTGGGGATCAACACAGCCACGACCCATGACATACCCAGACACCCCGTGAGCTCCTTAGGGGTCCACCCCGCAGCCGGCCGTCCTAGAGGCTGTCTGGACGTGGATACCCCCAGAGGCATGGGGGCCTGGCCAGCTAGCTACCTACTATGCTCCTGGACAGTACTGGGCCTCAGTGGGCAAGTCACCTCAAAATTTGGCCTCTGGGGAACCAGCAGTTAGCATAATGGCTATGTCATTGGACTCCCACGTGGTCCACCACGGTTCGCATCCCGGACCCGGTGGCTTAAATCTCACGCCGGGTGCCTGTGCATGTGTGCCCAAGATCCCGAGAGGAGAATGGAGGAGAAGGGATCGCAGCGTGACCATCCCCCCTGGGGGGGTGATGTCTTGCTTTCTGTCTCTATGTCTCTCTCTGTCTGGCGAGCGCACGCACCCTATAGCGAAAACCTCTCCAAAAAAAAAAAAAATTTGGCCTCTGGACTGAGCCGTGGTGGCACGAGTGGGAGGGCACCTTTGTGTGATGGCTAGGGCCACAGGGGAGGCCTGGGTTCAGTTCCTAAACCAGCCTAAATAGCCAGGTACGTTGGTACATGCCTGTAGTATTAGCTGACCAGGGCTGAGGCAGGAAGGAGACCCTGCCCCAAACTACCTATCTCTCTAGGTCATTAAAAAAAAAAAAAAACTGGCCTCGGGGCCGGCAAGGGGCACAGTGGTTATGTTGCTGAACTCCCACATGGCCAACCACGGTTCAAGTCCTAGACCCAGTGGCTTGAAACTCATGCTCATGCGTACATGCGTGCCCAAAATCCTGCGAGGAGAATGGAGAAGGGATTGTGGCGTAGCCAAGACCCTGGGAGGGGATTCTCGCTTGCTGTCTCTGTCTGGTGAGTGCACACATCCTATAGCAAAAATCTCTCCCACCCCCGCTCCCAAAAAAAAAAAAAAAAACTGTCCTCTGGCTCCCCCGTGAGCCAGGGCGCCCGTGGTGCCAGCAGGGTAGGTGTGGAAGAGCACTTGGCAACTGTATAGCGTGCCAGGGTCATGTGGTCCCTTCTCCCCATGAGTAGCCACTGGGCCCCTAGAACCTTTGAAGGGCCACTGCACACTGTCGGCTCTGGCTCCTTGTCCTGGTAAGACATGCCTGGCACCCCTCACCCCGGCAGCTCAGCTCGGAGCAGCAGACGCCAACTCCCCCAAGCCCTGCGCTTCCATGACTTCGGGTTAGAATCCTCTGAGGGCCACCTTCCCCAGCCAGTCTGGTTCGCCAGGGCAGTGCCCGTGGGTAGTTTCATTATCTTGGTGTCCTGAGGCTCCACAGGGACTAGACTCAGCACTGAGGCCTGGGCATGCGTTTTGTAGGGAGGGAGAGCAGACCCATGGTCTCTTCCTTGGGGACAGAGCCAGTCCTGCCCCACTCCCAGGGAGGAAGCCCAGGTCATTATGCCAGGTGGGCTTCTCCTAGGAGGAAGCTACTGCTCAGGTTTTGACCAGTTTGGTTCCCCCAACCCCAGCCATTCATTCGAGAATATGGTTTTGCCGAGCCCTCGGTGTCTGGGCTGGTGGAGCCCTCACTGGGGTAGCAGACACCGAGGCCAGACACAAGCTTTGCACGCGGTTGGGAAACCTGGTAGGCGGCTGGCCAGGGTGGGCTCTGGAATTTATGGGAAGTCAGGCTTTCCAGGGTTTAGAGACCACTGTCCCCGGCCCTCAGCTGGGAGAAGCAGAGGCCAGGATGGCAGTTGCCCTGTATGATAGAGGATCGTTTTAGCTTCCAAGTCCTCAGGGTGGACCGAGGTCCCTCCGACAGACACTCTGCTCCATGGGGAGGCAGCATGTGACCCCAGACCTCTGCTGTAATCTTGGGGCCTCACTGGAGGACCCCCCCCACTGAAGGACACCTACAACTAACCCAGACCAGTGCCACTGAATCGCCCATCTCAGCCAGGACGGGCAGACGTCAGTCCACTTTGTGCTGGACCCCATCCAGGTGGGGAGGACTCTAGGAATGCCTGTAGGGAGCCACCTGGTTTTCAGCCGAAGCAAAATATTAATAGATTAATTACTGTTTAATGAAGGCGGGGTCTGCACACGGGGAAGGCAATAAAGGGGGCTTTGGGGATGACAGGTGGATTCATTGAGCCTCCAGGTAGGTAGAAGGGAAACGGGCTTGGAGCTCTGGGCCAGCCAGAAGTTGTGAAGCTCGTCTGGGGAGTTGGAGGGTCTCTGGAAAGGGGGAGGCACGGGGGATCTACTCACAGCCCATCCTTCCTTCTAGACCTTGTCCTCTGCTGGCTGTGGAGCGGACTGGGCAGCGGCCACTGTGGACCCAGTCCGTGGAGCTGCCTGAGCCAGCCATGCAGCCCTTGCCTGCCGGGGCCTTCCTGGAAGAGGTGACAGAGGAGACCCCAGCCCAGCCAGTGAGTGAGCCAAAGGTGCTGGACCCCGAGGAGGATCTGCTGTGCATAGCCAAGACCTTCTCCTACCTTCGGGAATCTGGTGAGTCTGAGGGGGAAGGCAGACCTTGTCCTCTGCCTGGAAGGCCTGATAGAAGAGGTGCAGTTCCCCCCCAGGGAAGTGGAAATGGGGAGGCATGGCCCAGAGCTGCCCTGGGTTGGTGCCCCCAGCCAATTCTCACTCGCCCCCTCTCTACTTGCCTAGGCTGGTATTGGGGTTCCATTACCGCCAGTGAGGCCCGGCAACACCTGCAGAAGATGCCAGAGGGCACATTCCTCGTCCGGGACAGCACCCACCCCAGCTACCTGTTCACACTGTCAGTCAAAACCACCCGCGGCCCCACCAACGTGCGCATCGAGTACGCCGACTCCAGCTTCCGCCTGGACTCCAACTGCCTGTCCAGGCCACGCATCCTGGCCTTCCCAGACGTGGTCAGCCTCGTGCAGCACTACGTGGCCTCCTGTGCTGGTGACACCCGAAGTGACAGCCCCGATCCCGCTCCCAGTCCGGCCCTGCCTGTCCCTAAGGAAGATGTGCCTGGTGACCCTGCACTACCTGCCCCTGCGGCCACCGCCGTGCATCTCAAACTGGTGCAGCCCTTTGTGCGCAGGAGCAGCGCCCGCAGCCTGCAGCACCTGTGCCGCCTCGTCATCAACCGGCTGGTGGCTGATGTGGACTGCCTACCCCTGCCCCGGCGCATGGCCGACTACCTCCGACAGTACCCCTTCCAGCTCTGACTGGGCCAAGCACCCTGCTTTGCCTCACCCGGCCACACCCTGGAGGGGACACCAGCCCCAGCTGGACTTGGGCTCCCACCGTCCCTCTTCCAGGCTACCCAGTGCCCTCGTGCATCTGGAAGCTGGACCAGGAAGGACCAGCAAAGCAGGGGGGTGCGGGAAAGGGGTCACCCAACTTGGCGGTCAGTGCCCCCAGCCCCAGGTGGCTCCATTGTTGTGAGCCACATGCCAGAGGAGGGGACAGGCAGGACCTCGTTTTGCCCCCTGAGCTGCTGACCCCAGCCCTGGCCACCAAACTGTGTTGACTTTCCTGCCCTGATTCTTGATCCTAGGGTGGGGCAGGCCCCTACCTCCAACTGGCCTCTGTCTCTGGGAGGGTGGCGGCCAGAGGGACCATGGCTGTCCCCTTGTAAGGCAGCGATCCAGGCTGGGGACTGCACAGGTAGTACAGTATTTATTTATTTATTCTCCTTGAGGTTGGCCTCAGGAGAACCACCCACCTCTCCACGTAGAGCCCTAGGTGGTCCAGAGACCCTAACTCTGCCCCAGCTTCTCTGGTTCTTCCCTACAAAGAGCCCACCCTGAGATGTGTTGCTGGACTGGGCAGGTCCTGATGTCCTGGTGCCCAGCCACCCACCCACCCGTGGATCACTGTATACCTTTATAATGTACACATAGTTTTTATCCCAGTATGAATATAGTGCATATCAGTCAAATCAAAGACATTACTATACACATTATCATCAGCAGATAACTTTCATTTTTGCATCTATTAAATGTGTTGTTTTTTTCCTTGATCTCCTCCCTTCCATCCCCTATTGCCCACCCCTTATTAATCACCCCCTCCTATACTGTCTCTAGTATCTACAATTGCCCTCCCTGCTATTATACGTCTCAATCTTTCATTTTCTGCTAGGTGGATGTCTGTCCACTCCCTCCACTGCCAGCCCCATTTTCAGAGGGTGGGCGAATGGACAAGAAGATGGACCAGAGCCTCAGTCCCCAGTCCCCGGCAGAGCCTATGGCCCACCCCCGTAGCGGGGAGCCTGGCCTCACTTTGGGGGGGGTCCCCTTGTGAATGCGTGTTCCCAACCTGGCGGCAGGAACGGGGCACTGGTCCACGGGTCGGTGGGGTCTACCTCCTGCCCAGGAGGGTGCCTGTGTGAGCGAGGGAGAGCATCTGTATCTGATAAGACTTTATAAAATAATGACTATAACCAAGAACACCGGTCTGGTAGTCTTTTTTCATCCACTGCTTTTTCTGTGATTATAATAAAGTCATTCCTCGCATTTATGGAGCCCTCAGTGGGGCCTCCTGTGAGTTCTGTACACATTGTGTCCCCCTCAATCTTATTATCCTCTTGCCCATTTGGCGCCAAGACTAACCAAGGCCTGGACACCATGTTTGGCTGAGTGGTCGCTGCTGGGGACCTAGTGGATGAGTGGGATGGGGAGCTGCCATCCTCCTGTGCCCCTGGAGAAGTGGGAGATGGCATGTAGGCCAGTGGGCTGCCTGCAGGGGGGAGGTGGGCAGAGGAGCAGCAGACTCAAGGGATGAGTCAACAGGAAATGTCAGTTCCAAACTGAGGGCTGGGGACCCGGTAGATACCATAGTGGTCCTTCTGGACTCCCACATGGTTGACCACAGTTCGAGTCCCAGACCCGGCAGCTCGAAACTCACACCAGGTGTGTATGTGTGCACACCCCAAATCCCTGGAGGAGAACAAAGGAGAAGGAATTGCAGTGTGGCCATCCCCCAGGGTGATTTCTTGCTTGCTGTCTCTCTCTGGCGAACTCACATGCCCTATAGCAAAAAATCTCTCAAAAAAAAAAAAAAAAAAAGGGACTAGGGGCGATCTGACATGGCTTGAATGTGTGGTTTGAATCTCTGACTGACAGCTTGAAAGAAGTGCTAGCACTTGTGTGTAGTGCCCAAAATCCCAAAGGAAGGAGAGATGGAGGAGAAGGGATTGCGGCATGACCAGGGCTCGTGAGGAGTGCTCTCTGGCTTCCTTCTCTGTCTTTCCGGTGAGTGTGCATGCCCTCTGGCAAATAGAAAAAAAAAAAAAAAAAAACTGGAAAGACCGCATCCTGCTGGCACTAGCCAGGAAGAATGGGGTAGAGGTGCTGCAGACCGTTCCGGCCGTCTTTCGAGATGAGCAAGCCAACAATCAGAGCAGTCAGGCCAGCACTTCCGGGGAGAAGGAACAGGGTGTGCAAGGGCACTGAGGCATGACTGGGGAGCTCATATTCCCAGCACACAGAGGCCCAGGGAGGGCGCGTTCTATGCAGCGGGATGGGACAGTTGAGTTGAGGACAGTGGCTGGCCTGGGGTGAGGGTGTTAAGAGTTCCAGCCCAGGTTGTGTTGGGAACCTCTTCCCTCACTCAGGGTCTTACACACAGAAGGGGGTGGGAGTGCAATTAAGGGAGAAGCGCCCTTCATCCTCGGGAGGTCTGACTTTGGAACTTCAGCTGCTGGGATGCTGATGGCCCTGGAATTCACCTTTGCTGGACGTGCTCGCTCCGAACCTTGCTCACAGCCTCTAACCCTTATCTTGGAAACAGCTCTCGCCTTGCAGCTGAGTGGGTCGAGAAAGTCTGGAGCCGGGCAGTGCCGAGCCTGCATTTCAGCCCTCACGCATGCAAAGCTGCAGGCTGAGGCTGGCAGATGGAGGGCAGGAAGCAGGGGAGTGACATGCTGACGATGAGGAGGAGGCAGGAAGAGGATAAACAAGAACCACGGAGGCCCAGCCCCCAGGGACATGGAACGCGTGTGGCAAGCAATGGGAATGACGTGGTGAGCGTGAGCGTGGGGGTGAAAGGAGAAGGGCCGTCTTTACCAGGAGTGCTGCCCAGGCCTGGGTATCCAGCCTGGCACCTGCCCTGTTGTTGGCGGGGTTTGGGCCCTTGGCTGCCTACATGCCCGCCGGCGCGCCTCCTCCAGGTCACCGTGGCCTTGCCAGCGGCGTCTGCGGTTCCTCATTCCTTCATCTTGGATCTCAGCCCCTTTGTGGCTCTCAGAATGCCTGAGGTGACCCTTCTGCTTGCTCCACCCCTAGGTCTGAGTCACCTAGTGGCGGGAAGTGGACACGGAGGGGACAGAGGCAGGCTGTTCCCAACCTGGCACTGCAGCCTGGACAGATGGCCGCTGGGGCGAGAGGAGCACGGGAAACTCTTCCATGTCTGCGGGTGGGTGGGTTTCCAGGAGCCTGGTCCTGGGGGAGGCTCTGCACGGCCACAACACTCTACAGATGACGAAGCTGAGGCTCAGAGGGGGCAAGGGGCTGGCCGGGGTCACTCGGCAAGCAGGGCATAGACAGAGCTAGTCCCGAGGGGTCCCAGCTGCCTGGACTGCTCCACAAGAGCACCTTCTGAGCAAGTGGCTCTGGGACGCTGGTTTCTATCCCTGTTCCCTGCTGGCGGGGAACTCCATGACCATGGGATCCTGTCCCCTTCCCCTTTGCCATCGCTCGAGCCAAAGTCCTGCTCCTGCCTGGGAAGGGGCTGCCAGCTCCCTCCTACTAAAAAAATGGTTCAATCTCCTTTCCCTGATTCCCTGCGAGGGGACTAAGTGCCACCTGCCTAGAACAGGGACAGTGGAGGGAGACCCAGCCTAATGGGTGCATAAGATCTTTGACTGACATAGTCACCCCAAGGTGGTCCCAGGCTGGTAAAAGAGTCACATCCTGTTGGCACTAGCCAGGCAGGACAGGTGAGCCACCCAGCGGGTGCATAGGAGCCACACACAGGAACAGTGACTGATGGAAACCCTTGACCAACAAAGCCCTTCACCAGCACACGGTCCTCGGGTGCCAGCTGGGCCGGGCTAGTTCCAGGTCCTGGGACCAGCAGGGAACAAGACAATGAGGTCCCCACCCCAAAGGGGCCCATGAGCCTCATGGGAGAAAAGTAGAGAACAGTGAACGAGCAGGCACACAGGACATGTTTAACAGTGCAGGGGAACAAAGCATGGACCAGCCAGCCCTATAGCCTAGTGGTTAAGGGACCCAGATCCCACATGGACAACCACGGTTCAAATCCCAGTCCTGGTGGTTTGAAAAATACCGTGTGTGTGTGTGTGTGTGTGTGTGTGTGTGTGTATGGAGAAATGGAGGAGAAGGGATTGCAATGTTACCATGGCCCATGGAGAGGTGCGTCCTCCCTCTCCTCTGACAATTCCAAAGACAGAAGAGAGAAAAGCAGGGAGGTGTGCAGAGAGCAGCTGTGTACGTGGGGACAGCCCTGCAGCTGAGGGGCCTGGGGAGAGCCCTTGAGCTCTGGAGACCTGAGCAGAGAGCAGGAGCTCCCCGTGCAGGCGGCTCGGGGAGGGGACGTCCCAGGCAGAAGGAGCCACTGGAACAGTGGCCCTGGGGCAGGGACAGACATGGAGTCTAGAATGAGTGGCCGGAAGGGGTGGGAAGGGCAGACGGGCAGTGGGTTTCATTCGAACATGGTGGAGGCCCTCTTCAGAGTTTGTCGGGGAGCGCCGTGAGGGTCCTCATTCCTGCCATACCTGCCAGCTGGGGGTGGGGGGGAGGGAGGAGGCTCCATGAGGGCCTGGAGTCAAGACAGAGAGCTGTGGGGCTTGGAGGGAACAAGAGGAGGTGGCGGTAGCGACTTCGTGACCCCGGCTGGGGCCATGCCCGCATGAGTTCTCATGCAGCCTTGCACACAGTAGAGGCTGTTCCTGTTTACGGCTGAAGAGGTAAGGCTGGGGGGTGATGGCCCACTCAGGGGCTCGGGCAGGCAGGGCCATGGTTCGCTCCCCGACTCCAGACAGTCATTACAGTGTTCGTGTAACCACTCCTTTGCTCTGCCTGCCAGGGGCTGGCTGCTACAGCTTCAGCACCTGCAGGCTCAGCGGGACATGGAGAAGGGTGGGGAGATTCAGGAGGGCTTCCTGGAGTAGGAGTGCTAGGGGCCGGGCATTGGAAGAGTCTACCTGGCCAGGAGGAGGGGGACTAGAAACTGATCCTTTGTGGTGTGCCCCCAGACTCACACGCCTTCCTCTGTAATGACTTCAGGACAGAGCTGCCACTACTCCAGGAATTTCTCCTCAGTGGGTTTTAAATGGCTTGCACCTTGCTAGGATTCTTTAGTCACGGTCACCAGGCGACCCCCGGCACCTAGGCTGCACTTTTATTTATTTGGTTTTTAAAGAGGGATTTTTACTATAGGGTGCATACACTTGCCAGAAACACAGAAAGAAAGAAAGAAAGAGAGAGAGAAATCACCCCCACCCCCACCCCAGGGGAGATGACCATGCCGCAATCCCTTCTTCTCCATTCTCCTCTAGAGATTTTTTTAAAAAGTTTTTTTTTTGGTTTTTGTTTTGTTTTGTTTTGTTTTGCCATAGGGTGTGTGCACTCACTAGAGAGACAGAGACAGTGAGAGGGAAAGTGAGAAATCACCCTCCAAGGAGGATGGCCACACCACAGTTTCTCCTCCATTCTTCTCCTGGGATCTTAGGCACACACACATGACCTGCACGATTTTCAAGCCACTAGGTCTAGGACTCGAACCACAGTCCGTCATGTGGAAGTTCAGTGACATAACCACTAGGCCATCTGCTGGCCCCTCCTCTAGGGATTTGGGGCATGCATATGCATATGTCTGGCATGAGTTTCAAGCTGCTGGGTCCAGGACTCGAACTACAATTGACCATGTGAGAGTCCGGTGCCTTAACCACCACACCATCTGCTGGCCTCTAGGCCGGGTTTTTAATCTGCCAGCTAAGCAGGTCTTACTGGGCCAGGTCTGGACACACATCTGGGCAGAGCGGGGGCCATGGCTGGGCCAGCTCCATCTCAGACAGGAATGCTCCCCCCCGGCACAGCCGCCTACACTGAAGTGGATGCTGAGTGACGGCCTGGGGCCTGAAATACGGCCTGATCAAGAAGTCAGGAGCCTTCACAAAGGCCCTCCTTCTCCAGAAGAGAAGCCTGTGCAGGCCTCGGCAGCCCTTTGCCACCAACCTGTCAGACCAGTTTGAATATAAAGCCGCTTGCCCTTTGCCAGAAATTTAGCAGTCGCTCTGCTCAGTGCATTCTTCCCACCCTCCCTCAGTCGAGTGGCCACACAGCCAGCCATGGACGGTCACTGCCGTGGTGACTCTGAGTAGCAGGCGGAGGCTCCTATGTCTGAGACTCGAGACAGAGGAGGTCCCCCCGGAGGTTTCACTCTGGCCACAGTGCAGACCACAGGGTTGCTGGGGAGTGCCCCAGCCTGGCTTCTAGGAATGTGGAGTGAGTGAAAGCTGATTTTCATCCACGAGTCCAGGGTAGGGGAGAGCCTTTCTGGCCAAAGCTAACCCAGTGGAGACGGTTATTTCCAGGACTCAGGGCTGGTGGAAGCCAGCAGAGCCTAGACTGCAGGAGGCAGCCTCAGAGGGCTGAGGGGACCTGGGACTGCCACAACTCCTCCAGGCAGTCCTCCAGGACTGTCCCACCTACACAGATGCACACACTGGCACCTATGATGCCCCCATGGTGTGGCCTCCAGCAAATGCTGCACAGTGGCAAAGTCCTGTTCCAGGGACTCACACCCAGCCCAGGTCCTTCCTGTCACGAGAACTGGGCTGCTTCTTCACCGGCGTGGGGATCGCCCCCAGGCTGCAGTGCACTAGCACTCTGTTGGTGAAGGCGTCCCTGAGGCCCAGGGAGGGTCTGTGGGCAGAGACCACATGGGAGGCCCGGGTTCGATCTCCGGCCCACTCGAAAAGCTGGGTGTGGTGGCATGCGACTGTAATCCCAGCTGCTTGGGAGGCTGAGGCAGGAGGGCGGCGGCAGCGAGACTAAAACACCACACGTGCGCACACGCCCCCACACACGCCCACACACACGCACACACTGCCTCTCAGCCCCCTCCCAGCATGCACCTCACTGCTCCCTTCCCCCACCTCTAGCGACATCACTGTGTCCGCGCGTGTGTGTGCGCACGCGTGTGTGTGTGTGCTGACCTTTCCACTTGGCCAACATTCCTTTGTTTTTCTCAGTTCCTTCCCGTGGATGGCTGCGGTAGGAGGAGCTGCTGGGAAAGTGGGTTCTCAGGACTCTTTTCCCCCAAAGCCCCAGAGACCTGGGGCCCAGAGAGACGCGGAGCAATGAGGGCGTATCCAGAGGAGATGGGGTCTGAGGGCGGCGTGGGAGGTGTGGGGAGACATGGGGACCTCTTGCAGACAGCGCAGCTAGCCCTGGCTGGGAGGGCTATGGGGGAGTGCCCCGGGCATCCCCGCCAGCTCCACGTCGTCAGCCTGGCATCTCGTGGGCAGGCTGAGCTCAGGCAGGCAACGCCGGGCGACCCTTCGCAGGTTTCTTTATCTTTGAGCTGAGCCGCAACTTTGGGGGATCAGCCCTCTTGCTCCTACCCCAGGGGTGTCCAGGCTGGGTGTCTGAAGCCCAGAGGTGCCTGGTGAGGAGCTATGGGCTTTGGGGGCAGAGCACCCCCTTTCCTCTCTGGGTCTCGGGCGACCCAGGGAGGTACTAGGCCCCAGGAAGATCCCTGGCCTTGCAGAGGGCAGAGGAGGCCTGGCATGGGCACCCCCCATCCGGGGTGAGGTGTTTTCGCCAGAATCACAGCAGCTGCCGCCGGAGGCCTCTTCCCAGGAAGAGCAGAGCGCCTCTTCCAAGAACTCGGAGGAGGCCGCAGGCAGGGAGGGGGGCGGGGAGTTAATTTTAAACCAAACAGCCTTCATCGCTTCTCAGGAACTGGTTGCTCAACGTGATCTGGCAGGTCCCAGGCGGGTGGCAGGCCTGGTGCCAGCTCAGAGGTGGTGGGGTGGAGGACAGGCCCGGGGGGGCGGGGGCGAAGGCGGTGACCTTGAGGGATGTTGGGCCCTGTCCTTGGCCTCTCCTCAGAGCCCGAGCCCCTGTCCCAGCTTGCTGGGGTGTGGGCAGGGGCGACGTGCTCAGTTCTGGCCTGGCGAGTGAGATCACGACAGGGTTAATGATACAGGTGTCGTGTCCTCCCAGGGGCCCTGGACTGATGCCCCACCCTTCTCCCTGCTCAGAGCCTGCCACTCTCGTCCCTGCTCTGTCCCTCCGTGGGTCATCTGATGAAGGCCTACTCGGAGGCAGGGTAAGGCCTGTGCCGATTCTCCATGGGGTACAAGCTGGGCGCCAGGCTGGGGCGGGTGGGGAGGTAGAGGCTGTGGCAGGCCGTGAGGTGCTGGCCCGGAGTGGGCTCCGTGTGGAGGGGGCACCCACGGGCCTGCCTCCCCCGACAGGAGTCCAGTGCCTTCAGCTCACCGGCCTCCTGGCCTGCACCCTAGCCTGGGCCCATCCTGGTGTCTGGACCATGAAGTGCCCTCCCCACAGAGCCCCGGCTCCTTGCGAGACCCCAGTAGGCGGGGCGGGGCGAGGCCCAAGTTCTAGGAAAGGATCCCGAGCAAACGGCGCCAGGAGCTGAGTTCTTGGAACCGGCACTGCAGGACGAGGGACGTTTCCTGGAACCTGCTGGCCATTCCGGGGAGAGAGGCTGGGAGGACGGCCAGTGGCCCAGCAGGGGGCGGGAGGGGAATGCTGAGGCCTCAACTTGGACCCCTCGTCCAGGAAGCCCTCTCTGACTGCAGGCGCTGGGTCTGCTGGGCTACTCCCAGGGCTCCCTCAGGGCAGGCTCAGGTCGGACACGGCCTCTGCAGTGCCCAGTGTCCAGCCTGGAGCACAGAGTGGAAAACCGGAATGGGTGCTGGGATGGAAAGGGGGGCATGTGTGCCCACGGGGGGGTTGTGTGTGTGTGTGTGTGTGCAGATACACAAGTGGAAGTGGCCGTGGGGTGTGAGCGTGCTGCCCAGGCCGGCACATTGCCGCGGTGTGGGAGCCAAGGGCGCGTGGGAGGGAGAACAAGCCGGTCCCGGCACTGCAGGCTCTGTCCTTGAGCCTCTTCGGGTGTCTGGCAGCTGCCAGCTCCAGGTACTCCTCAGGCTGGCCTCCCCTCAGGAGGTCCTACGGCAGGGACCAGGCCCTGGCTTCGGCAGCAAGCCTCCACGGGTAGTCCTGGCACCATCCCCCAGCCTTGGGCAGGCTATAGAACCTCCGTTTCCCCACCTAGAGAATGAAGGGGAGAGGTTGTGGGTGGACTCTGAGCCCAGTCTGGTTCCTGGGGTCTCCCGGCAGGCTGTGGAGAGATGGGGTCCAGCCTCTCTTCAAGGGCATGACCATGAGTGCTCCCGAAGTGGGGTAGCCCTGTAAGTGCAAGGGACTTGAAGTCTGGCGGGGGTAAGAGCAGGTCAGGGTCCGCACAGAGGAAGAGGAAGAGGCTCCCTCTGGCCAGGGTGCTCTGGGCAGGCTTTAGCTCAGCGCCTGTTTGCCCCAAGAATGGAGAGCCTCCCCTGCCGAGGCCGGACAGGGGTGTGGGCAGGGACTTGCCTCTCCACACATGTCCCCTAGGTCACTCTTTGGTCCCTGAGCACAGCCCCAAGCCTGCTGCCCACTCGGTTGCATGTCACAGAGAAGGGGGGTGACAGCCCTTCCTTCCGGGCTGGGATTCAGTTCTGGGTGGCAGGTGTGAGGTGGGGCTAGAGCAGGGAGGTCCATGTGGGGCAGCCCGGGGCATGATTCACCAGGCTTGCACCTGGGGTTACCTGGAGCAGCTGGTAGGGGGTGGGGATGCTGCAGCCCCCGCCACTTAGAGGCCCTGGTGCCTGCACCCCAGCGAGGCTGCCTTGACTAGAATGACCCCACTGTGGGAGAACTCTGCCTGGGGCCCACCCAGCCTGAATGGAAAGAGCTGCTGGGTTTGCAGGGGACACCCGTGCCCTGCTACAGGTGGTCCCAGAGCCTGGTAACCTGCACTATGACTTGAGCAGGTCGCGAGCCCTCTCTGAGCCTCGGTTTCCCCTTCTGGAAAGTGGAGGCAATATTATCTCTTACCTGATGGAATCATACAGGACAGACGGGAGATTCTTGTTTCTCCTCGGGGTCTCCTCTCCAGGTCTCACCTCCAACTCCCCCCTCACCTGACCCCACGTAGACACGAGCCCCAGGGGCACCTGTTCTCTGCCCCCCACCTGTGCACATGTCCGCTTGTCCTTCCTGCTAGAGCACAAACTCTGGGCAAGAGCATAGACGGAGGCTTGCATACCAGAATCTAAATATTTACAAACCACAAATCGAGCTACAGACGACTAACGAAATACGTCTGGGCCCTCTCCTCAACAAACAGGCTTTCACAGCAGTAATAACACCCGTAAATCTATGGTTTATATGTGTGAGAATCAGTGGGAGGCAAAGATGATTGGACTTCATGACTGCTGCTTATTCCCAGGTTTAAGAAAGACACGCCCGATTCGCGCAGTATTCTGTATTTATCCTGTAACACTACTAGTTCTTGCCTCATTCTAGTAAAATGATTATTTTGTTATCAAGATTTGCACATAATCGGACCAGCAGTTGGCGTAATGGCTATGTCACCGAATTCCCATGTAGTTGACTGCGGTTCAAGTCCAGGACCGGGTGGCTTAAACACGCCAGGCACGCGTGTGTGTGCCCAAGATCCCGAGAGGAAAATGGAGGAGAAGGGATTGTGGTGTGGCCATCCCCCCCCGGGGAGTAATTTCTCGCTTTCTGTCTCAAAAAAAAAAAAATTTTTTTAAATTTTATTTTAAATTTAATTTTTTCACTGCCAGAGGGCACATGTACTCACAAGAGCCAGAGAGAGAGAGAGAAAGAGAGAGAGAGAGAGCACCCCTAAGGGAGTGTGGTCATGCTGCCATCCTTTTACCTCCATTCCTCCTTCCCATTAAGGTTTTTGGGCATGCATGCACATGTGCCTGGTGTGTTTTTCAAGCTGCCAGACCTGGGATTCAAACTGTGGTCAATTATGTTGGATCTGACTCCCTTAACTGCTACACTATGGAGCAAGACCCAGTTATTTTTAAGATAATCAAAATTACCTAGTAAGATTAAAAGACAAAACAACTCTAACTTGTAACAAACTAAGGTCAACATTTCAATTAGGCTCAGCCTCCGTGGCACAGACAGCCTCTGTGGTACTGGACTGCAGGGCCGGAAGCCACATGCCAACTGCAGTTTGAATCCTCAGCCCAGCTGGCTTGAAAACACACCCAGCACACGTGAGCATGTGCCCAGGATCCTGGCAGGGTGGAGGGCTGGAGGAAGGAGAGCGTGGCATGACTGAACCTGGTGAAGGGTGCTCTTCTTTTTCACTTTCTTGTGCATGCATACATGCTATATGACACATTTTTAAAATTAAATTCAAAAGATTTAAAATTTTACTTAAATTTTAGTGCAATCTTGTTAAATGTTTTTGTAGAAAGAAATCCTGGGCCAGCCAGTGGCAAGGTGGCTGGATCCCACATGGCCAACTGCTCTGTTGGAGTCCCAGACAGGCAGCTTGGGAAACATGCCAGTCACGTGTGCATGATCCCAACAGGAGAAGGGATTACAGTGTGGTCATTCCCCCTGGAGGGTGCTTTCTTATTTTCTCTCTTTTTTGCATTCTTGTTCTTTCTCTCTCTGGTGAGGTTTCATACCCCATGGCAAATTTTTAAAAAGAAAAAAAAAAAAACTGAGGCCAGGTAACATAGTGATTAAAGTGCTAGACTCCCACATGACTGACTATGGTTCAAGTCCCAGACCTGGCAGCGTGAAAATCACACTGAGCAACGAACACATGCATGCCAAGTCCCAGGGGAGAATAGAGGAGAAGGGATTGTGCCACGGCCATCCCCCGGGGGCTGATTTCTCACTTTCCCTCTCTCTCCGTCTCTCCTGCAAGTGCATATGTCTTATGGTAAAAATCTAAAAAAAAAAAAAAAAAAAGGCAAAGAAATAAAATCTTCCAATTCAGTCACATTCTCTATGAAGGCTGAAATAGTGTCCACCCTGCAGTTGGCAGGGGCACAGCCCCCACACTCCTCCCTGGGGCCTGAACAGTGTCATCATGAGAGTGAGCATGTGGGCTGGTCTCACTGTGCCAGCATGGCATGTCAAACCCCCAGTGATGGTGACGCAGCTGTCCTTCAGTAAACCCATTGAAAATGTCTCATTCGTGTGTGTGTGTGTGTGACACATGTAAGGAGCAGGCCCCAGGCAGATTAGAAGAGGACCATAACAAGCCAAACATAACATCCAATAAACGGCGTTAGAACAACTTGGGAAACAATGAAGTCCAATGTCTACCTCACCCTGCCACCACCATAAACTCTAAGTGGCCAAATATGTTCTTTCCTCCTCCTTTTTTTTTTTTTTTTTTTTTTTTAGAGAGACGGGGGTCTTACTATGTTGCCCAAGCCGGCCTTGAACTTGTAATCCATCTGTTCCAGTCTCCTTGGGAGCTGAGACTATAGGCGCCCATGCCCAGCTTAACCAAATACCTAAATGCTAGAAATGAAATGTTAGGAACCCCCTAGAGCACCTCCCCAGGAGTTACGACAATATGGATGGGGTGAGGGGGTCTCTTCCTTTCTGTGGCTTTCCCACACTATTTGCAGGACAGGTCTGGAGGAAAGAGAGTCACTCCGGAAATCCACTCGTGCCTATTTAATGTTGTTTCCCCATCTTGGGGTACACGCCCCCCCCAAATGGACTCTGAGAAAAGGATTCAAATGCAAATCTCTCATTTGGGAGGCTAGACCAGGAAACACCAGTTGTGTACTGGGACACGGTGCACTTCTGCACACTGGCCAGTAGAGGCACTAACGGCCCTGCTCCAAATGACCAGTGATGGTTATTGGAACAAACAGCCATAGAAGACAGAGGTGGTGTCTCTCCAGGGCTTCCTGTCCAGTGGAGTACAGATAATGTCCCCCAGCTGGGCAGATTCGGGTTCCTCTCCTGTAATGTGACGTTGTACATGGCAGCATCACCTGGCCTTCCCCGCATCACCCTGTGGGACTGGAGTTCAGGGAAGTGCGGATACTGTCTAGTGCCATTACTGTGAGGAATAATCTATTCTTTGATTCCAAAATAGGGGTCTTGTGCTTTCTGCCAGCATCCTTCAGAGTGTGGGAGGCTACCCAGTGAGCTTGCACGTCAGATAAAATCTCAGGTCACAGTTCTTGACATAAGTGAGACGGGGAAAGAGAGGGGTTCAAAGCGGGTGTGTTGAGTGAGTCCCCCCCACCCCCGTAGGCAACTGAGATACAGAACACACTCAGGTTGTCCCACTCTCGGGGGGCGTGGAGGAAACTAGGGCATGTATCCACCACCTCCTCCCTTTTATTTGGCTTAGGGCTGCTCTGGGGACTTACTCCCTGGCCCTTTCGGTTACTTACTATCCTGGCCTCTGCAGTCGGGAAGCCTAGCCGAACACTGCACTGTTGTTTGGGAATGCGAGCTAGCTGGACCTCAGCGGGCAGTGAACTCCACGGAGCAGGGCCTCGTCTCAGTACTGCCCATCCCAGTATTGCTCCACCCTGCACCAGGCCATGAGCTCCCTGTGGACAGGGCCCATATCAATTTCTCTTTCACGCCTCCGTACCAAGCATAGCTCCAGCAATTAGTAATGCTCATGGAGGGTTTGTTGTCTGAAATAAAAGATGCAAATAAACTTCTAGAATAAACAAAAAGGGGGGGGGCTGACCCCATAGCATTGCAGGGAGGACGCCAGATCCCATATGGTTGACCAGAAATGGGAGTCCTAGCCCCAGTGGTTTAAAAAAACTGCCGCGTGTGCATGGACTTGCACATAATCCTGAATTGAAGGAAAAAGGGATGCGGTGTGACCAGGCCCTGATGGAGGGCGCTTTCCCTCTTCCCCTCTCTCTCACTTCCTCCTTCTTTCTCGTGTGTGCACATATGTTCTCTGTGTGCACAGAGGGAAAAAAGTCAGTAACTTAGGATGGGACAAGGCATCTCCTCCCAGACCTGCCCCACTTTGCTGTGCAACATGGAAAATCGTGGGCCTTCTCTGGGCTTCAGCCTTCATTTCCATGAAATGGGGTACAGTGCTTGAGCTCCTATGGGCCCCCATGACTCATATGGTTGTCACAGTTGGACCTCCGAGATACAGGGCGACATCACACTCACACACATACACTCACTCACACACTCGACCCCGAGCTGGTTTCCAGAGCCTCTCCCATCCAAAGGGGGCCCTGTACGGACATCTGTGACTAAGACATGAACTCAAGTGCTCAAATCCCATGTCGTACACACGCGTGTAACCGTGGGTGCTGAGACAGAGGTGTGTGGGTCTCTGGGCTGTGCGTGCGGGATGTGGCCTGGCCTCCCCAGAGCCTAGTGCCTCCCATGTCCCCGTAGCCCAGACCAGACCCATCCTAAGGACCCAGCTGCTCATTAGGGCCCATCAGGAGTCTGTGTCCACATCCATGGGTGTCTCGAGGGCAGGACCTCACTGACCTCCCTGGCTTAGCTTACAGCTGGTTCTGTGTAAATGACCAATCATGGGTGAACAAAGAGCTCGGCAACAGGAGTGGAGACAGGAGCGATGCGGGCCCCAGTTACTGAGTACCCACACTGGGAAGGAGTCTCCTACCCTGAGCCCTGGCAGCCCTCACAGAGGACGCTGGCAGGGAAGGGGGACCTGTCCCGGCTGCTGTGTCCTCACCTGACCCTGACTCCTGCCCCATCTGGGAGGCCCCCGGAGGCTGAGGTGCTGAGCTCTTGGTTGTGACTCAGCGGAAGGAAGACAGGAGGGGGTGACGCTGGGGCCCTGGGGTTTTGCTTCTCATTTCTCTTTCCAAAGCACAGCCAGTTCCCAGAAACGAAGGTACCCAGAACCAGAGAAACCCCAGGCTTCCGAGGGCTCCGGGTTCCCCAATCTTTCCATCCCTGGAGGCACCAGCGAGGGTTCGGGGAAGCCCCCAGCCCGTCTCCTGTGTGGGGCTTCCCTGCTCCAGACCGAGGACTGAGTGCCTGGGGTAGTCACATCCCAAGAGGGCTCCCCGAACCTTTCCTGCTGGGTGGGAGGAGGTGCTGGTGTGGCCAAGGCAGCTTTAGGGAGGGAGTGGTCATGTGGGCCTTGGGGTGCCCCGGTGCCCCACCCTGCAGGACTCCTGACTTCCCGCCCTCCCTCCCTTTCTTCCTCCCCTCCTTCCTCTTTTTTCTTCCACTCCTTTTTTTCCTTCCTCCCTTTCCCCTTTTCCTTCCTTGCTCCTTTTCTTTTCTTTCATATTTTTAACTAGTGGGGGAAAAAAAAAAATGAAAACACTCACAGGCTGCAAAGGGCACCAAACCAAACTGTGACACATCATGAAAACACTCACAGACTCCAAAGGGCACCAAACCAAACTGTGACACATCAGAGTCCTTCCCAGGTGCTCAGAGGAGTTTGTGCTGAGCTTGAAACTGGGCTTCTCCTGTTGTCCCTGTCAATCAAACTGTAAGGTGGGCCTCAGGACACAGGCCATGTTTAGCCAGTCACCTGTGAGTCAGGAGCCAGTGGCCCTGTACTACCAAAGTCACACTCGGAAAAAACTGGTCCCTGAGGTCTACCTAGCACCGCGACTCCCAGGCCAGCCATGGCGCGAACGTCTGTGGCCACTGTTGTTTACCTTGGTGGACTTTATGCTAAGAATGTGAACTTGTTAAATACATTTATACCGGGGCCAGCGGCTGGCGTGGTGGTGAAGGCGCTGGACTCCCACATGGCCGACTGCAGTTTGAGCTCTGGACTGGTGGCTCGAAAATCACC